>NC_133167.1:107349038-107670576 GCF_040802235.1 Manis javanica
AGGATGTGGACAGGGCATCACTCCATTTTATGGCCCTTCCCCAAAGCCCAGCATTTTCTCTGCATCTGCTAGGGTAAAATCCTGAGAGGGTAGAGCGTCATCTCTGGCAATGGTGTGGAGTCCAGGCCCCAGGCCCCTCTTAGGAAATGTGTGTTGCCATGGAAATGTCTCATCTCCACCCCAAGCACAAGGTACTTCCCTCCCTAAAGTAGGTGTCCAGTGTGCTCACAGAACCCGACAGGTGCACCAGGATCCTGAACTCACACTCCTGCACTAACACACCCTGGAAGGGCCGTTATTCGCTCAATGCAACAGCCGAGTGACGCCCTGGTGCTCTGGGCTCACAATCACACAGTCTGTGGACGAGTATAGCCCACAGGTTGGATTCCTCAATATTTAATAATTAAAAAGGAGACAGTTGTCCCTCTAAACACGGCATCTGCCCACAGTAGGTCACCTGAACCCTGGACTTCCTTGAAGCTATGAGTAACCAGAGCTCTTAGATGTGTCTTCTCCGAGCCTCACTGCTGTAGGGAGTGGCACGGACGAGGCAGCGATCAGGCCGCCAGGGTGTCATCCCAGCATTGTTTCCCTCTGATGAAGCAAAATGAGACAACTTGACTCACGAATTTGGCAGTTTTCAGATGATGGTGAAGTGTGAGCTGACTCCACCTGAGTTGAGCACACCACCAGGGACGAAGGGGCATGGGGTGGGGACTGTCTACTTCCCTTCCCTTTCCTCACTGCCTAAAAGCCCATCCAGTTTTATCTCAATTTCAGGCACGCCTGTGAGGCTCAGGGTATGGCCCAGCCTGAGCCCACCCTAGGTTCTGGAACGTCCAAGGTGGGCCAGTGTGGTTCCCAGGTGGGCCTCAGACCCTCCCGGGACTTTAGGAAGAAGGCAGAAAGTGTACAGGGGGCACACAGTGGAGACCGGGCAGCTGCCGGCTACATGCCCCGGGACCACTCCCAGGAGGAGGCAGGGCTTTCCCCAATACCTACAACCAGACCCAGGCCACACCTGACCAAGGCCCCGGAGCCCGGGGCCATCAGGACGGCCGTGGACTCATGTCAAGTTTACTTTACATCATCTTTTAGGCGTGTACTGCCTGGGTGAGGGGCGTGCTCCGTGTGGTTAGAGGCACGGGTCTGAAGCATCAGAAACACGTCACGCCGTCATCACTGGACTATTGCAGGAACTGCCTCTGTCGCCGGCTTCCACCTGGGGCCGTGTGCCTGGAACCTTTATAAAGGGAAAGAGTCGGCCTGTCCACCCTGTGCCGGTGAGCCTTGAAGCCTGCCGGCCATGAGGATCTTCTACCTTCTCCTTGTGCTGCCCGTGCTGCTCCTGATGCCTGTGCCAGGTAAGGCGGGCTGGGAATGAGATGCTGAGACTGCAGGAGTCAGAGGTGGGCCCTGCCCGTTCTTCCCAGAACTTCAGACCAAGTAGAGGGGAACAGACACCACCAATTTTTTTTTCCTGATGAGGATCACCAAGAACCTTAATGCAGGCCTCCCATCTTTTCTGATTAAGAGACTAATTAGCTCACAAAAGCCACCTCCTCATGGAAAGACTGTTAACCCTTTAGCCAGACAGGAGGATGGATGCCAGAAAGCTGCAGGGGGCGGGTGGGGGGGGGCACCATGGCGCCACGGGATGCCCCGCGGCTCCGGGCTGAGCGGTAGCCCACAGACACAGAGTTGATTGGTCACTCAGTCCTTCCTAATTCCCTCCTGACTTTATAGAAAAAGGAAAAAATAAATAGAATAAAAGAAAGGCCGCAGATCAGCTATTTGAGGAATTCCAAGAGCCTGTACTTACACCCAAGCCTCCCTTAAAGCCTTCTGGTGCTTTCTGTTGCAGGCCAGGGAGGACTCATCAGTAATATACAAAGGCGTTACTGCAGATACAGACACGGCCGGTGCGCCGTGTCCACCTGCCTCCCCAGGGAGGAGCAGATAGGCCACTGCTCCACGCGCGGCCAGAAGTGTTGCCGGACGAAGAAGAAAATCTAGCCTCGTGGTGACAATGCCGCGAAGGGCAAGAAGGCCTCCTTGAAGTGGTGGAAGCAGAATCAAATTAAATATTTCTTTTTCAAAAAAATTAGAAGCTTGATTGTTTTTCTAAATTCTGGTTATTCCGTAGTCACTACCGCATAGGCCTCGTAGGAAGTGCGAATGACTCCCGTTTAATTCAAACACAGGGCACCCACAAGGGGACTTGAGCTTCTTTCCAGGGCTGCTTCGGGTCCCTCCCTCTCCTTAGTTTCACGCCCAGTGAAGGTGGATTCCTGTTCTTCCTGAAATGTTCTCTGTGCTCACGTCCTCCACACCCAGGGCCTCAAGCCAGCAGGGCACGCACCCTGCCTCATGCCCCGCGCCCCAAGGAGGGTGTCCCCGGAGTAATCGGCCGTCCTGGGACCTCAGGGAAGGGAGGACCCGGCTCTCCCTTGGGCACCCCGTTTGCCTGTCACCCATGCCTCTGCTCCGGCTCACCTGGTACCTGGCACATGATGAGGCTTCCAGCTCTACATCTAGTCCCCACCCAAGGGCCATCTCCCAGTCTACGTCCTGCTTGAAGCACAGCTGACTTCCCAAGCAATTATGCTCTGTCCTCTGCTTCCCCATGGAACTCCCGCTTGAGGGCTCCGTGTAGGGATTTTGCTTGGCTTCTGCATCACATGCGTTTGTGTATTTCCACCCCTTCTATTTGGGTGCATGACCCTTAAGGGCAAGGGCCTCTTCCCCATCGTGGCTGGACTGCCCGGCACAGCGCCCTGAGCACAGAGGCACGTCTCGTGATCTGAAGGCCCCGAAGTTTCACAAATGGAGGGGGAGGCTCAGCATCTCCACCCCAGCCCCCAACAAAGGCACCTTGAGGAACAGATGGGAATAGGCTCCTGGGTAGGGGCAGCAGACACCCAGAGGTTAGCGCTGGCCCACCTCCCATCAGAGAAGGAGCAACCACTGGGGGCACAGCCCTCCTGCGGGCTTACAGACAGAGCCAGACCGACAGCCAACAGCAGGCAGTGCAGGATGCAGCTGTGGAGGGAAGGTAGGCGCGTGAGACCATGTCTCCAGTCTGCTGGGTCGCAGCGACCCTGGACACATTTTTACTCTGTGATAATTTGCTCACAGGTTAGTGCCTGAGCATGGCAGGCACAATTTCCACGTGCTAGGCCGGGAGGTAACATCCATGCAGAGGGCCAGGGGTGGCCCCAAAGACATGCAAACACAGCTCTGGGGGCTGCCTGCACAGAGGCCATCCTTTGTCCCAGAGCTCTGGTGCCACCCCCACTGTCAGCATCCCCAAGGCAAGTCCGGTGGCCCTGCCCTCAGCCCTGTGCTGCCAGGGCTCTCCAGGGATGCCAGGCTCTGCGCAACCAGCCGCCTGCCCCCCAGCAGGCGGTCCTCCCCACCAGGGCCTGGGCCTGCAGCCCCGAGCAAACAGCATACCCCAATCCCTCTGGGCAGCACAAGTTCAAAGGAGGAACTGTGAGGATGCCAAGACAGTGGAAGAGAGCATTAAACCAGGCACCAGCCCCTTCTGAGAGCAGGGCCCTGGGGGGCTGTCACAAGCCCATGAAGCCGGCCCCACCCTACAGAAATGGGACACAATGAAAACTGCTTTTGTGAATTAGCATTGAGGACCTCTGGGCTGAGAAACCTTGTTTGGCAAGGCCTGAGTGGGTCTCTCAGCCCAGGCATGATGGTAACCATTTCATGCACAGCCTTCTTCTGTTCGGAGCCTGTGAAAGCTAACTTGTTTAGATTTTACCTGAGCTCAGCCCTTACCTGCATCCTGGAGTAACTGCATCTCTGGTTTTGGTGAGGCACCCCATGCTTTCACTGGGTGCGCTCTCCTTGCTGAAGCTGGCTAGCATCCTGCCTGTGATGGGCAGAGATCCCCTGGGCTTCATGCCAAATGGGTGAGCACAGCTAAGGGGTCCCGCTCAGACCCCCCAAGGGAGGGGTACAGCTGCAGCCGGGGATTCCCAGTGGGACACCCACCCAATGCCCTCACACGACCATGCTGACAGTGCTTATTCCTTCAGAAGTCTTCCCCAGGGATACAGGGGTGACACGCTTCACGGTGATTCTCAGATTTCTAACCAGTTTTGCATCTTCATCTAGAAGGCCTTCACAGATATACTGAGATCCAGGCGGGGCCAAAAGTATACAGAAAAAAGTACTATATATAATCTGAAGGAAACAACAACACGAGCTCAAAAAGCCACCTGCACCCCCATGTTCACTGCAGCATTATTTACAACAGCCAAGATGTGGAGGTAACCTAAGTTGGAATGGATAAAGAAAATTGGTGGAAATCAAATATGATACGATAGAATCTTTTTCAGCCTTAAAAAACAAGGAAACCCTGCCTTTTGTGACAACACGGATGAAGCATGAGAGCATTTTCTAAGTGAAATAAGTCAGACAAAGACTACTACCTTATAATTGCATAATGCCACATAATGCCACATAAATGTGGGACCTAATAGAGCATGGGGCTCATACAGACAGCAGACTGGAGGTTGCCTGAGTTGGGGAGATTGAGGGGTGGGCCAAATGGGTGAAGGGTCAAAAGGTACACACTTCTAGATATAAAATAAGTAAGTCCTGGGATGTAATGTACACTGTGATCTATAGTTAATACTGTATATTTGAAAGTTGCTAAGAGAACAGATACTACAAGTTCTCATCACAAGGAAAGAAATGTAACTATGTGTGGTGATGGAGGTTAACTAGACTTACTGTGATATCATTTCACAATATACACAAATATTGAACCATTATGTGGTACACCTGAAGCTAATATAATTTTATTTATCAATTATGTCTCAATTAAAGAAACAAATTTTTAAAATGCTATTGGTGTTTCTCTGGAATTGGAAATTGATTGCAGGAGAAATTCACCCTCTTCTATGGGTAAATTTTTAGGTGACAATGTGTTACTTTTAAAATAATTTTAAGCAGTAGGAGTTGGGATATCAATTGAGAAGGATGGCAACTACTAATTTACACAATTTCCTCAACTTCCTTAACTTCAAAGCCTTACCACAGTGTGGTATTTCCCTCAGAATGCTTCCTCAGAAACACAGAGACCTAACTCATGACGTCATTCCATGGGTGAATCTAGATTGGAAGTGGATTGGAATCAACTCAACAGCTATAAAGCCAGGCTTGGAACAACTGGGAAAATGTGACTACTGATTGCATACTCAATGACATTCAGGAATTCCTGTCAGCTTTAAATGTATGTAAGTGGTATTGTGATTTATGAGGGAATTTTTCCTTAAGAATAAGGATGCTTGCCCTTTCCTTTCAAAAGAGGAGAGGAATGCAGCAAAAGAAAAAATAGTTAGCTAATTTAGGCAGGGCGTATGAAGGCTTTGTTTCAAATTCAGTTTTTCCACAGGCTCATGTGGCCTGGAAGAAACAGGTGGCCAGAAGCGAATGCACATGCCCTCCCAGGGAAGCCTGCCAGCCACACACAACAACAAAGTCACAAGGGACGCAGCCCGCGGTGACTCTCCCAGGAGCCTGGAACGGGCCTCCCTTCCCAGCCGGCGGGGGTGCCCCGCCCGCTGTGTCACGCCCCAGCACGACTTCCTCCTGTGGGCCTGGGCGCCCCTCCCCAGGAGCACCACCTGATGCTTCTTTCCAAAAACCTCTCTGTCCTGTTCCAAGCACGGACCTTCCCAAGGTGACCTTTTACATGGCGAGTGACTGGATCCTGCTTCCTCCCGTGGTGTTCACTGGAGCACTTATCACAGTTGCCCCTGCATTATATATAGGCTTTTGCCTGCCGATGCACAGTTTATTTAATAGCTATTTAAATCTGCCCCCAAATAGACCGATAATATATCTGCAACCCTATATAGATAGAGATACAGACGTAAAATTATGTTCAATCTGTCAGTAGACAAATATATAAATAGATGCCTGTCTCTCTGAAATGCCACATTGGGATGATGGTTAATTTGAGACTTTTCACAGTAAGTGTCACCCCCCATTGATAACGCAGGGGGGAGCCCTTTGTGCTGCAAAGCTCCCCTTGTGCTGTGCAAGTCTGCCACAGCCTCCAGGGACGCTGGGTGTGAGCAAGCCCTGTTCATCCCCGGGAGCCAGAGGGACCCAGGAGGGTGGCATTAGACAGAACTCGCCCCTCGTTTGGCCTGGGTCTGCGCCCAGACTCTCAGGAAAAGCCGAGTGGGCAGACTGAAGGTTGCCCAGGACAGGCAAACGGGCACCAGGAAGCCAGTATGCCCCAGAGACAGGCCTGACCCCTCACTCCACCCGCATCCCACCTAAAGTGAGCGAGACCAGCGGGAGTTTCTGGTGCCAAAGGCAGGAGGAGGTGCGCCTGCGTTTTTTCCACATCAAGATTTGCGTAAAGGCGAGTGGGTATGTCTTGGTCTCTAACGGCCACTGGCATGACACACCGGGTGAGATGTCTCATTTGTTTGCTCTGTAATTACCCATTCTGGACTCGACCCACAGCCTGAACACTTTATAAGGTGGGAAAGCCAGCCTACTCCCCACTGGCAGCTCGCTGTCACGCTCACCAGCCGTCAGCATGGGGCTCCGTTACCTCCTTCTGGCCTTCCTCCTGGTGTCCGTGTGGCCTGTTCCAGGTAAGACGGGGCCCGGGAGGCAGAGAGCCGAGCAAATGGAGAGGATGTGGCAGCCTCCCTCTCTCCCTCCCTCCTTCTCCTCCCCCTTTTCCCTCCTTCTGTGCCCTTAGCCATTCTTCTTTCTTCTACCCACATTTTTAGACCAAATAAATTGTGTGGATTGGTTATGAGAACCAAGCACCATGTCCTTCAACTTGTGGAGCGACGTTAAGGACCTCAGGGCATGACCCACACCTTTTTCTAAGCCCGTCTGAAGGAGCCAGGCAGCTCGTCCATGTCATTGCCTCCTGTTTCTGCTAAGACTGCTGCAGCAGGGGAAGGACAGACGGAAGGACGGAGGGAGGGAGAGACAGGAGAGACGGAGAGAGAAAACGGGAGGCTGAGACCTGACGTGACCGAGAGGCTGGAAATCCTGGCAAGGAGCCCTTGTTATCAGGCCCGTGTCTGGCTATTTGAATACTTAAAATACAGGCAGACGAAGAGGCCACCGGGGTGGGGAGGCAGGAGTCCGGGAAGACAGGAAGGCAGGTGGACATGAGGGGGCCGTGCCTCTACAGGCTTGTCCCACTATGTGACAGGCAGGAGAGCCTGGGGATTTCCTCCCCAGGACCCCGAGTTCTGTTCTGACTTGGTGCTTTGATAGCTGACCCTTCTGCCTTCTTCATTTCCTATTTAGGTTTGACTGATGATGTGACAGATTTCACCACCTGCTTCAAGAACAGAGCCTTATGTCTGGTGGCGCGGTGCCCCACCGGCATGAAGCAGATTGGCAACTGCGGCCTGCTGGCCCTACCGTGCTGCCAGAACTCGTGAGGGGCAGGTGGGGGCTTGGCTGTGGGGTCACAACCGTAACCTGTGCAAAGCCATAAAACTGAAACCAAATTAAACCGCTTTGTTCAAAGACAAAGGGCCTTGGCTCCTAGTAATTGTGGTTGCTGTGTGGTATTTGATCACATACGCTGGTGCCCCAAGCCCTGTTCAGCTCCTGGTACCCACCGGCAGGGACACCATGGCGGGTGGGCTGTCCTGTGCTTCTCACCTGTTCCCTTTGGGTCTCCTGACCTGCCCCAGTGACCCCATGCTTCCTACCGCAGGGCTCTCTCCCTGCTCCCCGCCCCACGTCAGCCCGAAGGCCTGCGCCCGATGGCTGGGTGGGATTCAGAGCGGATTGGTTGCGTAGGAGAAGGTCTGAGGGTTAGAATCCAGGGCAGTGGGAAATTTCCAGATCAAAGCACAGAGAGATAAAATAACGGGAAATATAGAAAATAGCATAAAATACATGCCTGGGGAGGTCCATTTCGGGCTTTGGGTTCCCAGAACTGCGAGATAATTAACACGTATTGTTTTAAGCCACCGAGTTTGTAGCAGGTTGCTCCAGCAGCCACAGCAAACTGATACACTGGTAGTTTAAATATGAATTGAGCATAAAATCAATAGTACAAAAGATGCAAAGGTCATTGTTTCATGGAGGAAAAAATGGTAAAAACTGTCAGCATCTTATGTGTCTTTTTTTCAAAGTAATACCCATGCTTTATCTGCCAACTTTTCCTCCTACAGTAGGAGCCTGGAAATTTATCTCCAGAACCATGAGAGAAGATAATAATAAAATAACTATTTTTAAGAGAGCTAGGTTTGGGGTTTATTTGTCTTGCCACAATAGACAATAGGGCCACCCTTACTCCCGCATCATACTGTGTGATGTGTAGAGGGTGACATTCTTTCAGTCTTTGCTGAGAGGCCTCAATGTGGCCTCAGGCTCTTGCCCAACACAACAAAAATGGAAAAGCCTGAAAAAGTCAGTATTATGTCCAGAGAAACAAGCTCTTTGATTTTCCTGAACTAGACAACCTCCAATGTCTCTATCAGCTGTGACATTGTTAGACTGTCACCTCCAAAGCAGAGGAAGGCATCTAAAAACTATGGGAAAATAGAATCCAACAGCATTAACAACCACCAACAGAAAACGGCAGCTATGAACTCATTCATTCCACAAACACTAAATGCCAGCATTGGGCCGGGTACTCTGACAGGCCACAAGAGCTGAAGAGAGATGGCTGTCCCCAAGAAAGGTCCCACCTGGAGACAGGTACCACACGGCTCCTGTGTCTAAGCCTGCACTATGACAGTAGACACTAGCCACGGCATCTACTATTTATCACTATTAGTTTAAACATAAATACTTATTTAGTGATAAATAAATCACTATTTCCTTTTGGGTTTTTGTTGTTTTTGTTCACTTATTTATCTCAAACGATGAAGTCTCATTTTACTACTTAAGAATTGCGTGCGGTGAGCGTATAAGGCACAGCACCAAAGATCCCAAACCTAGATTTGTTGAATGAGAAACAGACATAATAATGGGAAATTGCCAACATTGTTGAAGGTTGTACACATTTTTACATTGATGCACACAATGCCTGCGGTGCTCCGGCCAACCTCCCCTCCCTCGCAGGGTGCCTGGGCTCTGGGGTCACGGGAAAGGCTTTTGTTTGGAGGCAGTACTTAGGGTTTGCCTGGCAGAGAGCTGCCCTTCGACGGAGGTGCAGTGCAGGCTCTTTCTGTGGTCCCATGGTCCCCACAAAGACCCCACCCCACAGCACACCTGCCCACACAGGGGAAAGGGAATAGGAGACACGTCACATGACTTATACCACATCCTTTCCTCTTTGATGGGCAAGGGGGATTTAGAAATCCTCTCATCCCAAGTCCTCATGCTTTCTCTCACAAGCATGTGTGTGTGTGTGTACATGCACACACACACACACACACACACACGTTTATCTCATAATAGTACATTTCTTCAATCAGCAAATACTATCAGGTTCTTTTCAGCAAGAAAAAGACTAAAATGAGTAAAAGTTTTGGCAATGAAAAAAATATCTCACATGGCAGTTGTATGGACTGTGATATCATTTTAAAGATTCCTGGCACAAAACAGGTATCTGAGAAAAAGCTCTCCCAGTCCCTCTTACTGGAGTGAAGATTAAAAGAGGCTTAATATTATTTTGTTGAATTTTGCAAGCTATGATTAAGCTATGGTTGCATTTGATAAGCGAAATCCACTGGGGAACTCTGTGTATATACTACAATTCTAGGTTCTTTGTAAGACCACCTTCCTTCCATGCAAAGTTTGGCCAAACTTTCACTACCAGCTTCTAATTCCACTGGCTCAAAAAGAAAAAAAGCACCATTTGACCACACTTAAGTTTTAAATTTTAGTCTTTTTCTGAGGCATTCCAGCTATCAGTGGAAGAAACAAATGTCTTGTGTGATTTCTGGGGCCCTAAAAAGCCCTTCTCCCAGGTTAGGTTGAAACCCCCAGCGGGGATTCTAACTGAAACAGCTCTGCATGGGGAGGTATCGGCCAGCCCCTGACACCCCCAACACACATCCCTTCCTCTGAGCCAGGCGTAGCAGAATTCTCCTTACCTGTCACCAGATGCACAGGAAGAGAAACAGGGAGTCCTAAGAGGTCATTTCAGGATCACTCAGCATGAGTGGCAGATCAAAGACTTTGAACCAAGATCTTTCTGACCCTAGAGCTCTTGAACGATGAAGTGAAATTCCTTTTGTTTCTATTCCCCCCAAAGATCACTGCGTACTCTGGAGCTTGGGTGAGTTCTGTGATGCCCGAATCTCAGGGGTGGTCTCTCTCTCTGGCCTCCCCAACCTTAGTGGCCACTGGTAGATAAGTGGGGGACTCTGAGCCCCTGCATCCCCATTTTCCCCCCATTTATTTCCTCCATCCATTCTTTATTCATTCATCCATGTACATCTCTCTTCCACATGAATGCTCATTCATTTCAATAAATATTTGACTACCTGCTCTCCACCAGGCTCTGTTTAAGGGGCTAAGAATATGAGATAACAGAACAGGATTTGTGTCTTTAGAAATTCAGGGTGTAGTGAAAAAGACATACAAACAACACAGAGCAAAACTGAGAAGGAGAGAGGGAAGAGATGGAGAGAATTTCAGTGTTTCCCGTGTTCCTGTCTGTGCTATTTGAGTCCTTTTCCACAGGAATACATGGATGTAATACCTGTGTAAAGAAATACTCTGGCCCCTAAAGTCTCAGCTTGTGATCGACGCAAGAGTTTGGCACAGTGAATGGATCAAGCCTCTTTTAAATAGATATCAAAAAAAAATTTACTGAGAGTAAGAAGCAGAAGTGAGCACCAGCTAGAATGTGCCAGCTGGCTATGGAATCTTCCTTTTCGGCAGCAGCGAACTCAGCCCTGTAACCATGTATCTAGAGATGAAATACTCCCCAGTGTCACCCAGGCTCTGACTGAACAACTTTATTAGCCATGTCAGTCTTTCCTCTCTGGCTGGATTTCTCCAACCCTTTCCCAGATCACTTATCGGCTGATGTGATTTGAAGAGAGAACCACCACCAGACACTGCCTGGCCTTCCTAGAATCCTGAGAATTCTCTCCCCAGCATGAGGCAACCGTTCCTTTTCCTCCTCCTACGTCTCATGCAGACACATCAGGTGAGCCGCAGACCCTGCTGGCAGGGGGATGCGGACGATGACCTCAGAGCTCGGAATAGGGTCAGAGTGGCTTATCCATGCACAGCATCACAGCCAAGGCAGCGTAGTGTGGTCATCACACTCCATTCTACAGATAGGGAAAGAGAGGCTGAAAGAAATTAAAAAGATTCTCCCAAGACTGCTGGTAGTAAACCCATAACTAGTAATGGTGATAGATATCATTAACAACGGGTTTGCAGTTTACAAATCACATCCATGAGACTAACAACAACGTAATAAAGGTAGCGAATAATATTGACCACTTCCTCTGTACCAAACAGCACAACCAAAACGTTTAATGTACGATCCCACCATGCTCCTCACAATGACGTTTATGGGGTAGGTATTTTTAGCCCTGACAGATGAGACTAAGAAATGAAGTAACTTATTCAGAGTCACCCACACTGTATGAAGTGAAGCTTTTAACTCCAGCCCAAAAGGGTTTGGTTGCAAAGACAATGCATTTATTGAATAGTCAATAATCCCAGAAAGTAAATATGCTTATTGAAGTATAAGCAAAGAACAAAGAGTTTTCAGTATGAGTATGTCCCGTGCAATTATCTGGAACATTCTTATACTAAAAGATGATCTGTTCTTGGTCTGAAATTCAAATTAAACTGGGTGCCCTGCCCTTTACCTGGCAACCTGTGCATATGTCAGCATGTGCCAGCTTATGCTGTGGTCCAAATCGTGGCATCTTTAAAGAGCCCGGGTTTAATTCTTGCTCTGATGATACACACCCACCATGGCCTCAGGTGCTCTGCTCAACAGAGCTGCTCAGACGCGGCTCATGAAGCAGCCACACCATGCATGTTGCTGGCCCCCCATCCGAAACGGAAGGACCCCTCTCTGTACATAAGCTTTTTCTGTAAAGGGCCATGTAAAAAATATTCTAGGCTTTGCAGACCATAAGATCTATCATAACAACTCGTTTTTGCTGTGAAAAATCAACCACAGATAATATGTAAAGAATGAGCATGCTTTTTTTCCCATAAAGCTATGTATGGACACTAGACTTTGAATCATATATAATTTTCACATATCATCAACTGT
This sequence comes from Manis javanica, assembly GCF_040802235.1. Taxonomy (NCBI): domain Eukaryota; kingdom Metazoa; phylum Chordata; class Mammalia; order Pholidota; family Manidae; genus Manis; species Manis javanica. Next base: position 107,361,262 of record NC_133167.1, read on the forward strand.
TTTTCTACTGATTTTTTCCTAAAATTTAAAACATAAAAACCATTCTAAGCCAGCAGGCTTCACACCAAAACAGGGGGAAGCTGGTGCTGTCTCTGTGGACAGTGGTGCACAGATCCTTGCTAGACAAGATGAATTTTGATGGCTTTGGTTAAACATGCCTTTATTTCTTTGTGGGGGTTTTTCACCTCCCCTTCCTTTACAGAGCATTTAAAAAAAGGAGAAATATCTGGAATGTGAGAAAATGGGTGGTATCTGCAAGAAGTCCTATAGAAGACCCACAGATACTCCATCCTGCCTGCAGAAAGCGGAGGTGAACACAAACACGGCTGCAGAGCCTCAGCGCCCAGGGCCCCGAGCTGCACAAGCTGCCACCACTGACTTCTGCTTAACAAGAGCACCTTGTGCTCTTACTAAGGATGCTACAGAGCTGTCCTGACCAGGGTCTCCCAGGGCAGGTCACTGAGGGCAGCCAGCTAAGCGTGGTCACCACCAGGTAGCTGGCTGACTTTGGGCAAAGCTTTTCCTTCTCTGGGTCTGCTTCTGCTATGTAACTACTCGAACGGTTCTCCACCTGTGAGCTGTTCATTTTTTATGTTAACTAGCCGAATCACAATGTGAAAATTCAATGCCGTGTGAGAAGAAACTAGTCCTACAGAGAGCAGCTATCGAGCGCCAGAACACCACTGAAGGGTGGTCCCAGACACGACAAGCCACACAAACAAAATTTGTGTCTGGCATTCCCACCTCTCTGCTCTCTTCACCCAAAAAGTTGCAGACGCCCCCCTGGGGTCCCTTCCTTTCCCCACTCTCCCCTCTGCGGTGGGCTCTGCTGTTACCAAGCCCATCCTCTGGGCTTAACCAAGAAGAAAAGGAAGAACAGGGCAAGAGGCACAGGGCGAGGGTTCCAGAGAGTTTGGAGAGAGACGTCAGAGGCTGTGAGTGGTGGGAGGACTCGGGAAAGCAAAGAGGCTTTGACTTTTTGGTGAAGAAACACAAAGTAGGAAATGAGTTACTCTAAAAATACTCACGGGCTCCTGGTGGCTGCAGACCATTATGACAGGTGCACTGAAAACTAGCCTCACAGGGACCAGGAATACACAAAACCCCACGACGGTCCCTGTGGGGAGAATGTCCAGGAGCCAACGCGGAGAGGACAACGGGAGGAGCTAACATTCGGGTCTGCGTCTGGGCGTCTTCACAAACGCCGCTCTTGCTGGGTGCCTTGTACTTCACCCGCCTCCTCCCTCCCCCCAGGTCTGCTGGAAATTGCAGGAAGCCACGGTGATCCCTAGGCTCCCTCCCTCACCATAGGCAGGACAGTGACACTCCTGGGGCAGAGCCAACGTACTCAGGATGCTACAGCAGGTGTCATGACCTGAACAGGAAAAGTGAGCAAGGAAAAGACAAAGCAATCACCCCCCTCCTGGGACTCCAGTCTTATACTCTCCATCGAAACTCCTTCTGGGAGCCTCTCTGGGCACGCGTTCGGTCCTGCACGTCCCCCACACCACAGCGCCCCTTGGCTGTGGTCCCCATGGCGTCTGCTTCGGCACCGTGCCCCCTGCGCCTGCAGCCACAGGACCCAGCCCTGTCCTCACACGCCTCACCCCACCGGAGTGGAGTCTGTCCTCTCCAGCCTCCTGAGATTGTTAATCACAGAAACCATCACCTCCCTCCATGCGGACAGAGATGGCGGTGCAGCCAAGAGGAGTCTCAGATCACGTGCTTCTTGTACTGACTGTGTCACTGTGAGCCAATCACTTAACAGAGCCGAGTCTGGTTTTGACATCTGTGAAATGGGATTGGTAAACCAAAATGGTTTGAGGATTACCTACACTATACGAATGAAAATGCTTTGCAAAATTTAAAGCATAATATACATTTAATTCTTATCATTGTCTCCCACCGGCTGACTATCCCTTCACAGAAGACCACTGTTCCCTTAATGAGCCCTAATGAGTGAGTCGCATGTGCCTTCATCCGGACCAGGGGGCCATGCTTCCAAGCCTGGCCAGGGCCCTGCCTCCAGCAGCCCCTATTTTGCAGCAAATGGTGAAAGCACAGCAGGGTCCTCTAAGGGCATACAGTTCAGTGTCCCCCACTTCAGGCAGATTCCACCCCAAAGGTGGCATGGTCTGTCAAAATTCAGCGTCCTAGCGCTGTCTGCAGAATGAAAAGATGTTTGTATGAAGCCGATCCAAGGGGGGAGCTGCAGATCTATCTCCCCATCCTGTCGTAACCCACGCTCCCAGCCTAACACCGACAGCCAGCAGTCCGACCCCAAGAGCTCCCCTCTCCTAGTGCTACAAGGAGTCGTTTTTGGTGACACCACCGCTGGCCGGGTGTCCTTCCTGCCGTGGGAACCCCCGGGCATGGCCCAGAGAGTCAGTGTGCTGCTCAGACAGTGACCACCGCCCAGCGCACCTCACTAGTCAGCCACCTGCAGGCCGACACCATCCTGACTTAGAACCGTCAGGCGGAAGCCCTGCTCTGCTAAGCTCGAGGTCTCTGGCAAGAGGTCTCCAGGCAGGGCCCACATGAAGGATCTTTGTCCCCAGCGGGTGATACTAACCGGCTGATTCAACGGACTTGGCATTTCAAAGGGATTTTTAACTTTCCAGTAAGTTGCCTTGGGGTGAGGAGATGACCTCTGAGTACCCCCTTTGCTTTCCTGTCCAGCTACACAGTTATCTTGGGGAAGGAAAAGCAAAACAATGATAAGGAAGGGCGTGCACTTGGTATTTACCGGGCAGTACCTGCGAGATGGCAAAGAGGGCTGTGAGGAGGACGCAGAGCCGCCTCACGGAGCTAAAGACCTGAAGTCAGAACGGAGACTACAAGGTCAGAGCCTGGGGTCCTCTGCCAGGACTCGGCACAGCCCAGAACTTGGGGTGGAGATGACTTCTCGCTGCTCGAGGCCTTGGTGGCCCGTCGGCAGGGCGGCCGGGACAGCACTGCCCGCTCCTTGAGCCCCAACTGTACCTGCCCTGCTCTCTCCCATGGCTGAGCAGAAGCTCCTGCACGACCTGCAGAGACGGTGTCAACGTGGACCAGAGACTGGAGCCTCCGAAGCGCGTGGTAGGGCCGAGAGCCTGCTGTGACAGGAGGTCAGGACGAGGGTCCCTCATCAGCCAGGAAGGTCATGAGAAATGATTTTGAGGCAAGCTGACTGCATTTTCCAGGGCTTACAAGGGAGGTCAGCATGGGGCTGGGCTGGGGATGACATTCCTAGAGAATCTATGTTAAGAGGGCTCATACTGATCAAAAATCAGTGGGAAAATATACCCAATTATTCCCAGGATTTGAATTTTATCACTTACTTTCATTTAAATCTATTATTTTTCTGATTATAAAAAACAAATACATACACATTAGAAAATCCCAAATAATAGAGAAATGTAAAAAACAGAAGGTAAAAACCACCCCAGAGCCCCACTATTCAATTATAACCACTATTTACAAGTCACAGTATTTCAATTCTTCTCCTTTGTAACTAAAATCATGTGAATATTTATTTTAAATTTAAAATATAGACTCCTACCTCATAATTAGCTCCATTATAGTTCTTTTTCCAGTTAAATATTATCTTTGAATTCTTTAATGTCTGTTCAAATATATTTGCTTCATATATTTGTATGACTATACATATATATTTGGAAGTATATGTAACTCTTATGTCTGTATAAGTTCCTAGAGATGGAATGTCAACATATATGCATATTTCAAGTTTTAATGGGCATTGCCCAAATGCCCACTCCAGGAACTGTTCTACCATTCGATCCTCTTACTGACAATGTACCAAAGTATCTGTCCACCCTTGATATTCTGATCAGTACTGGTTATTACCAATTATTTTAACCTTTTGCAAATCATATGAAGGAATAATAGTATTTCCTATTTGCTTTAATATATCTTTTTAAATTTATTTCTAAGGTTGAGCATTTTTAAAATGTTTCCCAGGTATTTTGTCTCATTAGCTCTGCATGCACCTTACCCATTTTTCTGTCTTTGGATTCATCTTTTCTTACTGATTTCTAAGCACTCCATGCCTGTTTAAGGTCATCTGTCCTTTATCAGATGTGTTGCTGAAACTATTTCTGGCTTCCTTTCTGCTTTTGCTCATCCGATAGCTGAAATTCACGGATACCATTAACGATTATCTTTTACTCTGCTCATGTTTGGTTCTCCTGAACGATACTCAGTTAGTTTCTGTGCTTACCTAACTATGTCAGTAATCCCAGCCAAGCTTGCCCTTAATTCTTTCAGCCCCAGATGGTGACTGTCCTGAAAATCTGTGACAGACTTGAGCTCCCAGAAGGGACATGAACACGGTTTCTCGCCCTACCCAGAAATAGGAATTTCCTGAGCCCACAGACACACTGTCCTTCTCTAATCCTGTGCCATCTCATAGAAGAGGCGCATGTCTGCGTTCTCTGTTCTCTTAGAAAACCGAGTCTTACACAGAAGAGAATGAATTCCCACATGTGACTGGGAGGAAATGAAGATGATCAGGCCCACAGTGATGGGTCGGGTAAAACAGGACATCCCGAGAGGACGTCTTGCATACTAGTCAGAGCATCTATCTCAGTCCAACCTTGGCAGGTTTATCAAATGCCTGGATGGTCCCAGGCCCAGAGTGGCTTCTACTCGGCTGCTCTCGTGCACCAGTGCCATGAGGTGCCAGCCGGCACAGCTGCTCACCACCACGGTCCAATCTCCCTGGTCACCTTTCCAGGATTCACAGCTACTCCCAGGGGTTGCCTCGTACACAGTAACTTTTAAATTACTTAATTAAGTTAAAAATAATTGTATTGCATTGTGAACTGATACTGCATTGAAATGACAGGTTTTATTCAGAAAAAAATGACATGTGGGCGACTGAGTCTTTCTAAGAGCAAAGATTTTACTCTGTGAGTTTTTCTCTTTTCTCAATAGAACCTTTTTGTGTCCTTTAAAAAGTTCTTCACATAAATCCAGAATATCTTTTGTAACTTGACTCCTAGATATTTCATGGTCTCCCTTCCTATTTGAGTCACATTTTTCTCTCATGCTGTTTTAGAATCAGCTACTATTTGCATAGAGCAAGCTATTGATTTTTATAACAGTTTGTCTTACGGGTTTGCATTTTTTGTGGTTACTTCTCAGTGGTTTTTCAATCATAAAATTGTAAATCTGTAATAATTACCAGATAACCTCCTTGATCCTGATGCATAGGCCTGCTATTTTCTCCTCTCACTGAATTGCACTGACTACTGATGGATCATCTAATCCAACCCACGCACTTTGCAGAGGAAGACGCTGTGGCCGAACAAGACAGGTCAGAACGAAGTCCCAGGCACCTCCAAGAGGTGTCCCTTGCTGAGTTCCTCTCTCAGTTCCCATGATGCAAAAGTTGCCTTATTTCTACCCACTTTCCCCTTTTCTTCTTTCTTTTTTCTTATTCGTCCCTTCTCATAAACATTAACTTTCTTAATACCCAAAAGCCAAACAAGACTTTTCAAAAATGCCTAAGTTTTTCTCCAAAAAAAAAAAAAAAAAAGTTTACGGAAAATAGATGCTTCAGTAGTTCATGACATGTGATCTCTCCCATAAAAAAACCTTTGATTTTTCTTCCAGGACTTGGTTAAGAATTTCTGTTCATGCATTAAGTACAGATTGTAGTTACAGCCCAGATGCCCAGGGAATCCAAATGAGTCTGTATCCAGGGAAGGAACAGAGAGAACTTCAATGACACAAAAACTTGATGCCTCTGTGACTGTTGGCCTGGAACCTACCATGCTTTTAAGGTCCAAAATTTAGATGATTTACCCCATGACAGGATTTCTGTATGACAAGTCAGAGCCAGAGGAAATCTACTTTGGATCTAAGAATTTGGGGTACTGCTGTTTATCAGCCCTGAGAGAAATCTCTGCAGGATGTAGGGAAGGTGAGAAAAATTGTCAAGTGTAAGGATGGTTGACATTCTTAAGGAAAGAAAACAGAAATGAAGGGAGGGACGGAAGCAGGGAGAGAGAAGGAGAGAGAGAGATCACGTGAATGTCTCACACAATTGCCCTTGTGTTTTGGGGCCTTAAAAGTTGGGTCGGTCTTTGCCTGCGAGGCAGCCCCACAAAAATGGCCACGCGATGGCCCAGCTCAGCGCTTCTGCTCTCCTCTGTCCAATGAGAAGGCAAAGTACTGGCGGCTCCCCCTGAAGCCCACAGACTGGCGTACTGAGGCCTAAGCTTGCTAACACCATTCTGACTGGACAGTCCTGCTGAACGAGCCCTTCTCACCAGAAAACTAGGATTCCCTCCTTGCCATCATGAACCAGGCGATGTCCTGCTATCTGGTGACCTACATGCTGGGTCTGTTTATTCTTTTTCTCCACATTGTTGAGGGGGAGAAAGCTAAAGATGATCAGGCCGACGTCGATGTGTCGGATAGAGCAGGGGATCCTGGGGAGGACAGATGGGCTGCTCTGTGTCCTCATCAGGGCACCTCGGTCCTAACCTAGGCAGGTACCCCACCCTGGTCCCAGGCCTGGAGTGGCTTCTACTCAGCTTCTCTCGTGCACCAATGCCATGAGGTGCCAGCTGGCACAGCTGCTCGCCACCATGGTCCAATCTCCCTGGTCACCGTTCCAGGTTTCACAGCTACTCCCAGGGGTTGCCTCGTGAACAGGAACTTTTAAATTACTTAATCAAGTTAAAAATAATTGTATTGCTTTGTGAACTGATACTGCATTGAAATGACAGGTTTATTTCAGAAAAAAATGACATACAGACGATTGAGTCTTTCAATCGTATGAACCAGACAGAGTTGCTTTAGCCTAAAAATAGGAAACACTCTTCAGAAGCCACAGAGACGTGGAATGCACCTCTCTTCTCTGTGCCACCTTCCCCTGCCTTCCATGCTGCCCGGAGCATCCCCTTCTCTGCTCGGAAGCCTCAGGACACTGCCATCAGATGGGGATCTGAGTCCCTCAGACTGGCTGTCAGTCTGGAGAGCACGCCGCCGTGCCAACGTCTCATTCCAGTGAGAACCCGGGGCATCCTTTCAGGCTCCCAATGTTCTACTGTAGGTCAATTTAAATGAGACATGTCATCTCCCATGTGTAATCGGTGGCTTGTGGTCTGCAGTGCAGCTATAACTCTGAAGGTGAGCAGCAACATGCCCAGGGCTGCAGGCTGGGCACCAGCCCCCACCGTGTGCTCAGCAATTTAGGTGCCATTTCACTGCATCCTCCCAACAATCGTGAGAGGCAGGTCCCAGGTTGTGAGGATGACTGTTCGACGGATGAGGCGATGTGGCCACACGGAGGCCACACAGGAGCTGAGGTCACATGGCTGTCAAACCTATGCCCCCAGCCACCATCAGAATCCCAGCATGCAGCCTACGCCCCTCCACAGGAATGGCTCCAGCTGCCTCAAGGTTACGACGCAGAAAAACAAGTGGGTTAAGGTTTTGGGTACCAGCTTCCGATTGGGGCTCTGCCTCTGACTTACAAGGCCCAACACTTTGAGCCTCAGGTCCCTCATTGGCCTAGTGCTGGTGCTGGGCGAGAGGACATCCCGAAGTCCCCTCCTCGGATCCGCGACACGTGGGACCTGGCAGTGAAGTGTGAGAATGAAACGCGCACCTCAGCTGATGGGCCTCGGCCCGAGAGCAGAGGAGCCCCTAGTGCTGAGCAGACAGCCTGGCCCTGGGCCCACCCAGCCTGCGTGCTGCCCGGCGCTCGCTCACCCCCTCGCCCATCTTCATCCTCGAGCAGCTGCTCCTGGAGGTGCTGCCTGTGGCCCGACTGTGTTCCAATCACACTGGCGCTAGGGATCCAGAGGGACCACCGAGTGGGCCCATTCCAGGTGAGCAGCTCCTAGCGGCAACCCAAGGGCTGGGGACAGGCTCCCATTGGCATGTGTGACTGTGCTTCCCCTGAGCAAGGCTTGGCTAAGGAGCATGAGCATAAGTTCTAGGAGACAGGAGGTGCCAAGATGCTGGACTCCTCAGCACTGTCCCTGCTTCCCTGCCAGGCCACGGGAATGTTAACCTTCCCCACTGAGGGCCACACAGGCCCTTGCAGAGCATGTTCCACGTGGGGGAACTGAGACCGTGGGAGCTAGAAGACATGGAAAAGACGAGGGCGAGGGAAAACAAACTTCATCAGGGCTAAGATTGTGGACAAATGGAAGATTGTGAGCTCTCTGTGCAGCATATCGAAAGGAAACAGTGCAACATTCTAGCAATAAAAAGAAATTAGGTCAGTCTAGGGGAGACAGACTCGCCAGCAAGCACTACAGTGTACCTGGATGGGTGCTCTAGCCATGGAGGGGGCAGAGGTTAAGGGCAGAGGCCATGGCGGTGGGTGGTTCTGCTGAGAAGAGGGGACAGGGCGGCGCCGTCAGCACCTCGGACAGCACACAGCGGAAGAGAGTGGGCCGAAAAGGCTTGGGTGGGAAAACCACAAAAGCCATTTGGGAATAGTATTAAAACGTTCCCATTAAACGAAATATCACACTATTCCTTAATGTCACAGTACTACCTTCTTTTTTACCTTTTTTTCTGATTCTGGGGCCTTCCCAATGAGGAGTATCACCATCAAGCCAAGTCTGCACTGACCAAGAGGGCACCAATGGGAGCCGGAGAGCCTGGGTCATGCCTCCAGAGACACCACCTGCCTCTGGACCCCTGGGCAAGAGACTGTGCACTTCTGGACCTTAGCTTCCCATCCAGAGAATAAGAAGGCTAGATTTGGATGATTTCCCAAATCCCTCCAACTCCGTGATGCTACAGCGTCTGTGCCCATCGTTTGCATGGGGTGGGAGAGGCACGAACAGTTTGCTCTCAGCCAAAACTGCCTCCCACAGGAAGGAAGAGACAAATTATCTGCTTCTAGGGAATTGTGGGGTCCCTCCTGCTTAACATGAGGAAGAATATTTAAAATGTGGACTTATTTGCTTTATGTTGGTGGTGGGGCACTGATCTCACATTCTTGGAATTTCTGGACATATTGATGGGGACAGGTAAGCACCTGAGTAAGAGGAATTGTATAAAGATAGGAAATTGGTCAGACTGGTCATTTTAGGTCTCTCCTGGTTCTCAGTTTCTATCACTCTCCTTGCCCCGTTTCCAAGGACACAGTACACTTTAGCCAGCAACTTTCAGCAAGAAAACCATTTTCCCTTCTCCTACAATTTACCAGTTACTTAGCGAGAACCATGGTTCAAAATGAACAAAGTAGGATCTCAAAAAGTGAGGGGCCTTCGGCTTGATCACATCACTGGGCACTGAAACAGCTCATCCATCAAGATATCTCCAAGTACGGAGCAGTTTTGGTGTTTCTACGTTATGCAGGGAGGGTAGGATCAGATCTCGATGCTTGAATTTGTCGTATAAGCAAAGAGAAGATGTGGAAGGATTTTAACAAGGGAATGACGTTGTCAAATTTGCAATCCAGAAACGACTTGGGAGCAGCACGTAGGATGGATCCGGAAGCCCTGGTGAAGAACAGCTATAAACCAGAGACTTCCAGTTTTACAGTGGGAAAGTAAAGATGGAGGTTCTCCCCTTGTCCTCTCAGGAACTCCCCAAAAGCACAGCAGAAAATAAGAAATAAAAATGTAAACTCTATTATCTACAAACTGGTAGGTACCTATCACTCCAAAATACAATCAATAACAAAATAATAAATTATTATAATGAAATAACAAATATTAATACAATGTTATAGATATCAAAGTAATGATGAAATGTCATCATATATAGAGGTGTGGCAGTGCAGGACGGAGGACAAGACCGGCTGTCTGCAAACGCAGGTCTCCAGAGCACAGCTCTGAAGAAATCACCTGCGCGCCCCGCGAGACACACCGACAATGCCTGGCGTGAAGCGGTGAGGTCAGGTGAGAGCGGGCATCACAAGACTCCTTGAACCGAGACGGGCACCCGATACCAAGGAAGAGGGGGCACAAGCGGAGCTAGCAGCCGGTCACACAGGGTCTGCGGCTGTAGGAAGTAGCCTGGTTCTGAGGAGGAATATGGTGCATGCTGTGGCCTTCTTGTGGGTGTGCATGAAAAGAATGCATTCATATCGACACCCCTGCATCACAGGAGAATTCCGAGGAGCCCGGAGCCCACCTGTCTACCCTCTACAAAGGTCTCTTAAAAACAGTCGAGAAATACTTCACTTGGACAAAGATGAGTCGTCATCAGACAGACCAAACGAATCTCTCCAATGGCGCTACTGAAAACAATTTAGAAAGTGAGGTAACAGGAGGACCGACAGTTGAATACAAGCCCCTCCCCCACTGAAAATCTGGCCGTCAACTGGATTCGAATCCCGACCTAAGAGAGCCCTGTAACTGACGAAAACACGGATGGTGAAGACGGTGAAGCAATTAGTTTGAAACAGAGATGAAACACAAATTAGAGACACAATAACTCAGAAAGTTTTCAGATTTTAAAAAAAGGAAAAGAGACCTGACCTTATAGAACCATGGTAGGAAGTGAAAGAAGAAAATACAGAACTGAAGGGGAGTTGGGGGGCACACGAGCGCGACTGCACGTCTCTGCAAATATGTAGCTGGATGGAGGGTCAGGAGCTTTTTTTCCACATTCAGAGATGGAGAAACTCAACAACATTTTAAAAGTCGAATTTTCCTATTTTTATATCTATTTATCTACCTCAATAAAGGAAACCAACAGATTTTTGTGAAGTAGAAAAATGGATTCAGGCAGAGTAAATGCAAACCCCTCGGACTTGTATGAGGACTCTCCGCCTCATGCTCAGCTTCCTTGGGGCCCCCCCACCCTGGGCCTGGGCACCCTCTGTCTGGAATGCTCTTCCCAGAGGTGTGCGTGGCCTGCTTCCTCCACCCCGGACCCCTTACCTTGGCTCACCATTTCTCCACTGCGTTTAATATCTTAGGAACTATTCATATTCATCTGCTGGGGCTGCCCTAACAAAACACCACAGACTGGGGGCGCTTGCACAGCAGGAATCTATTTCTCACAATTCTGTAAGTCAGAAATCCAAGATCAAGGAGTCATGGGGTTGGCTTCTCAGGGGCCTCTCTTTGCATCTTGCTGGGGCCACTGTCTCCCGGTGTCCCCATGGGATCTGTCATCTGTGTGCACAGATTCCGTCGTGTGTCCAGAGTTCCTCTTGTTGAAAAGACACTGGATCGGGGCCCACTCGACTAGCTTCATTTTACCGTGATCACCTCCCGAAAGGCTCATCTCCAAATACAGGTCTAGGACTTCAACCTCTGAATTCTGGGGGTCACTTTTCAGCCCCTAACTATTTTATAATTTCCTCATCTATTTTCTTTTTTTATTCCTTTCTCTCTGGCAGACACTGGATGTAAGCTCTGTCCTGGAAGGGATTTTTGTCTTGTTATCCGCTGTCTCCCCAGTGCCTAGAACGGTGTTTGGAATATAGAATAAACTAGAAGCACAATAAATGCTTGTTGAAAGAATAGATTATTACTTTTTGCCTAACCTATCCACAGGGTTACCTAATGGTTAGATTTAAATTTATTGTTTTCACATTTATTTCCATTGCAATGAAAAATATCCTCTAAACATGATTTTTAAAAGCCTCAAATGCAAAAACATGAGGCTCAAAGTCATGTCATGCTTGCTGCCAAACCAGCCCTCAATGACTCTCAGCTCTTTTCTACTGTCTTGAAGTGTGAGCCTTTCTTCACACTTGCCAGTACATCTTTGGAAATTGCAGGCTTGGCCTGATCAGCAGTGGGGGACCAGGCTTCTGCTGCCCCCTCTTAGGAAATTCAAATACTGACTTTCTGGATTCTGAAGTCCTCTGAATTCTCCAAGGCCTTGTGGAGCTGGGAAGACCACAATACTTTGTACAGGTAAATCTGGCTTTTGCTAGGCCTGCCACTGTCAATGGGTGCCAGATATTAAATTTGCTGGGGACCTTCACCCTCCACTATATCAGAACAAACCAGTCCCTCTGGTGCAATGGAGAATTCTCTCTGTAAATGCTGGTGCCGTGTGGGAGCACCACCTGGAGAAGCAGGGAGTCAGCCCCTGGGAGGCAGATGTGTAAGAGACGGCACCGTATCGCTGCTCTCAGCTCTCCAGGCTGGTGAGGATTCATTTGTTCTGGCAGCCCTGCTAATCAGTGCGGCTGCCACCACTCAGGGCTCCCCGCCCATCAGCACAGGGCACTGGCTCTGGCTTTAGACAAGAGCAAATCCCTGGGCAAGAGTCTCTACTCCAGCAGTCTGTGCGGTGTGAAGGGTGCTGTTTGGAGAGGCCTCCCCCCAGAGGTCACGAGGCAGGCCACCACCTGTCTTCAATACAATCCTTGCAGGGACTGTAGTGCCCCCCACCGACCAGATGCTTTTCACAAATTCCACAGAGTGAGACAAGCAAGCATTACTTAAGTCTTTCATCCAGACGCTTCCCTAAGCTAACGCACATACTCCTACTTCAAACTCTTCCAAACTGTGGAGTGGTGTGTCACCTGGAACCCCGAGAGGGCAGCCTGCAGAGCAAACTGGGCTGTGGGTGCACGTCATGGGGACTCAAGGCCTTGCTCGGAGGCCCAGCCCTACAGCACCGACCTGTGTGTGAAAATGGCCAGAAAGACACAAACGAGCTGGGTAAAGAATGAAGTAAACAGGAGGACAGAGGTAGGGGGAACTGCCCATGCCCCCTGGGCTCACATGAAAACTTGCTTGTGGAGACAAAGGCAGATAAGGCACACGTCCAAAGAGGAAATGCTCTTTCTGGGTGTTGAGATTGGATCTTGCCCGATCTGGGTGTCGATCAGCAAAGCCTGATTTTGGCAGCAAAGCATGTGGGGGATGTTGCCTAAGGCACAGGTCTGCCTCACACATGCCCGATGGGAAAAGCACCCCTTCTCCTTCCCAGGTTCCACACTAGTGCACACACCCACCCCAGATGTTTGCCCACTCTCGGCTCACTGCCAGGGGGACACGCATAATGTGAGCCCAGTGAAGGATTCAGCCCATGGACTCCTGGGTCACAGATTCAAGACAACTCTGGACCCACCACAAGCACGGTCTCTTGCGCCTTTGCTCCTCACCCTTGTGAGGAGCGCAAGTCCTGGATCTAATGCCCACCATTAAACCGAAGGTCACAGGGAATTATTATTATTTTTTGAATGACAATAAAAAGCTGTGCAAGTTGAGAGCTCAGAACTTCAATGGGGGACCATATCAGAGCTACCGGAATAAGAGCTGGGGTCCTTGTCCTGCTAGGACCTTATCGTGACCCCACCACCCAGGTTCTGAGTGGAGTCTTGCCAGATGGGAATGGGTCAGAGAGAACAGGCAGTGTGGGGCTTGGTGGAGTTATCCTGTATCCTCGTGGTAAATACACCTGTTGAAACTCTGGTTGAACACTCAAGATCTGTGTTTTTAACTCTGTGAAAATTAGGCTTCAGTTAAAAATTGTCAGATTCTCAAACAGGCACCCCCAAGGATCTCTGGGTGGAAGAGGGTCATATTAACCCAAAGGGACCCAGAATTTTTCAAGGCTGGAAAGGAGTGAGAGAGGAAGCCGCCCCCCAGGGGTAGAGGGCTGGCTAGTTGCTATCCCACCACTAGGTGAGGACAGCACCTGCCCACCCCTGCCGGGCTCTTGCACAGGACATGTTGTTGGACAGGATATTCCATTCTAGGCAGCATGCCAGCGATTCCGGGCGGTTTACCACCATGCCCACTAAAGAGAAGTGATTTGGGAGAAAACAAAGGAATGCAAGTCCCAAAGGAAACAAACTGGCCAAAAGGTGTCCCTACCTAGACCTGACTGTACCCACCCCAACTCTCCCACCAGAACCTGGGATCTGCCCCCATGCCTCTCGGGACAGCCACGTCCTTCAGAGAAGTGCTTCCCAACTGTTACCTGGTGAGAGACTTTGCATGTCAGTGCCAGTCTATCCATTTTTTTAAAAAGATATTTGAACAATGAGTCCTATTTTTATTGTTAGATTAAGCAAACAGAAAATTACATTTTGATGAGTGTAATCGGAACACACAGAACAGAAAAGAACACGGACACCAATGTGTCCATAACAGTCTGTCCTTCCTTGGTTGGGATTACACAAAAATTATGAGTGAAATAGCCATTACCCATAGGAAAGGGCTATGAACCTCTGAACACCGTGTCCCTGCTGAGTTAAAGTCTGCCTTGGCCTGTACACATTAATGTGTTTTATTATGCATGAATGTGCTACAGGCTGGGAATACCATGGCCCTCACCATTTCTAGGCTTTGCTCCAATACCACTGATAAAATAGTCTCACAGGACTGTCAACAGGAATGACAGGGGAAATGTTAAAAACAAACAATGCTTTCAGCAGACTCAGAAAACTTGACTTTTATACAAAACAAAGAAAGGGACTCTATTTGTTAGATGTTGTCTTCAACCCTTCCTCAGTTCCAACAGGCAATGGTTTCATTCGAATTATCTTTCCATGAAATAAATGGCATGTGGGGCTGCCATTTATAAGATCCATTTCCTACACATGGATCTTATTTGAAGGAATTTAAAATGTGGACGCTCTACCTACATCCCAGGCGAGGCACCGACAACTTTCTGCACATTAACTCATGAAATGTGTCATAGCCAACCGCAGAACTCTGTTCTTCCAAGAGTTTCACATGCTCTTTGCCCTTTGTTCCCGTGTCTCCCTTGGCTGAAAGTATTAAGATCATTAAAAACACTGCCCGTACCAGGAAAAGAAGCGGTTCTGGCTGGTCTGTTGCTAGTTTCAAAATCTCGCGACTAAATTTGTTTTTTAACTCACAGAATGTTAAGCAGTCTGTCAGTTAAACACGTTGGATGGAACTTTTCCTCTTGATAACCGTTGAAACTCTCATGCAGAAACAGTTGTTTATGATCATTTTCTAGATGCCAAAATTATATAAAAATAAACATCTCAGACTTGCTACATTAGCCCTTCCATAGCTGCTCTGGAGTGAAACGGTGTACATTTTCCTAAAGGGAAGGGGTGGGGGTGCATTACATTCCTTTGAGATGGGAGACACTGACAGATTTCCGCCCCTTCAGAGGGAAGAGTGTCGCGCCTCAGAGATCTGAAAAGGGGGACTGTGATATTCTCCTCTGAGAAAAAAAAAACAGTTTTTAAGAAAAATGACATTTTTAACTCTGGAAAGTGATGGCAAGGTGACTTTCTTCTCTGGTCTAATATAAGGACCATGGACCATATACATAAACAAAAAAAATATGCATGACACATTAAAAAAAATGCACGATTCCAAAGCAGATTTCTTCATTAAGTAACCTTTCCTGGAAATTGCCAGGCCCTCGATCTTTCTTTTCTTTGCCTTCTGTAACAGGAAAATCTGAGCCATGACCATCACTCGGCTTTTCCGTCATGCTGCATGAACTCCACCACACACAGTTTGTGTATTTGTGTGTTTGCTGGCTAAGCAAGGGCTTCTAAATCACTCTTACGTTTCTTTGCATGGAAAGACATGCAGTGAGCTTCGCCACTATCTCTTCAGTATATCGAATGCATGGCCCCGTTGGATGTATATGTTTGAAGATCCAGAGAATCAGAACAAGGTCTGTGTTCTTAAACTGTCCCTGCGTTTGCTTTAGTTCTGGTGTGGTGAGACCCGCTGGAAGGAGAGGACTGGCTGGAGGAGGAAGTTCCGCCCACAGGCCCTGAGTCAGGAGGCCCGGCACCAGCCCGAAGGCCGCCGGGCAGGAGGTGGAAGGCGCAGGGCAGAGCATGGGCACGGGAAGGAGCCCGTGGGCAGGGGGGGCACCCTGATGGGTCTGAGATTAGAGACTCTGAATAACTCAGTGGGCTCTGGGCTAAGGGGCCTGGGTTCATTTAGGGAAGGGTGCATGTTGGCTTAATAAAGAAATGACAAGGGAAGTGGGCTCTCAATTGTTTGGAGTGTACATGGCAGGTGTACTCACGGGGGAGACCTTTGCTCTTGGAACTAGGTGGCCCTGGAGGGGCAGCCTCCGCAGGAACAAGGCCCCGAAGGCCAGAGCACCGAGAATGCAGTGACACCCTCTCTGCTCAGATGCCTCCTGTAGGGACGACGAAGCCTCACTGCCTTCCCATCCTTGTCACTTGTTACGTGTAGGGCATAAAATGGGGACTCCAGCCTTCATGGATGGAGTTACTTGTTTTCTCTGTCGCTCACCAGATGTGATGGGGCCCCTGGGAGAGCCAGGACAGTGCCAGGCTCCTGAGATGGGGCAGCCGGGCCCTGCCTCCCATACATGCTTGCAGCGGCCAGCAAAGAGGAGACGGGAGGTGGGTCGGCCGCGAGCAGCAGCCCTGGAAGTCGCGTGGAACTGAATTCTAACAACATGGATTTAAGTTAGGGGTGAGCTGTGCAGAGGGAGTGAGGGGCTGCAGCCAGGCAGGAAGGTGGGCTGGGCAGGGGGCTGAGGCCAGCTCTTCCCATCTGATCCTCTAAAATACTTTCCACGCCCCCGGATGGAGTCAGCCGGGCGCTCTCGTCAAGGACTGGGGGCTTGAGTCAAAGCCCTTGCTCCCCTGTTCTCCCCACTGCAGCCCAAAGACACTGGTTTTCTTTTTGTCACTGATTAAAACAAAATGCCTTGTTGTCTATCATGCCCAGGGGCTATCTCACCACTGCTGATACTGTGATGAGGAAGGTCAAGGTCCCTGCCCTGGGGGAGCTACATTTTTGGGGGAAAAAGACTCAACGAACTAATCGAGAAAGTTCTGCCCTCCGTGTGTCTGTGTGTGTGTTGGTGGGGGGGTACATTCCAGTGGAACCAGTTAGCCATTTAAACAAGTAACCAGAGTGTTCTGGGGTGCAGAGTGTTCTGGGGTGCAGAGTGTTCTGGGGTGCAGAGTGTTCTGGGCCTCTCCCTCTCTCGCAACCTATCGCCTCAGGGGGAAAATAAGACGCATTCAAAACAAACAATGGCAAAAGAATGCAAGGTGGTAAATCTTCCAGGGCCAACTCACACATGGAGGACAGGTAAAAGGCTATTTTTAAAAAGAATAGCTGGCCACAGCAAGGGTGTAACTAAACCTTGAATCATAGGAAGGATTTGGTAAGGTGAAGTGGGAAGGGCTTAAAAACAACACCCTTGACCTCCTCACCAGAGAAGGGATTGTTGAATAAACAGAAGTGATGCATTCATTCTTTCCACAAGTATTTCTTGAGTCCCCCTCTGTGCCAGGCACGCTTCGCAGCGCTGGAGAAACAGCAGCAATCAGAACAGTTAACCCCTGAATTCATCGGGTTTATCTGACTGGATCGAGAAACAGATGAGGGTGCAAACAACGGGGCTGCCCAGGGGGCGAGCGAGGCGACCGCAGCCCCGAGGGTGGCAAATACTCCACACACACATACACCCCGGGAGCTGCTTCCTGCCCCTCCCCATCTGCTTTACTGGGGATTTCCACCTCCCCTCCCCTGGGCTTCAGCCCAGATCTCACTGGGAAGGTCCCAGGGCCCTGAGTAGGGAAGTTCAGGCAGGCTGATAACTTGTGTTCAGAAGCTCCTGCAGTCCAAGCTCAGGTCTCCATGCTTCCTAAACCACAGGTTCTTCCCTGCGGAGCAACTCAAACCCTACCCCTTGTCCCCCCAAGACTCGTCTGAACCTGCAGGGGCTGTAGGTTAGGCATCATACATGGCCCGCCACCTTACACAGGAAGCCTTCCCTTCCTGCCTCCTACCTGGTCCCTCACTCTCGCCGGGCAACAGCCCTCTCACACGCCTCACACACTGGACTTTCACACCTACCCCCCGGAGCTCCTCCTTGCACATTCTTTCAAAGTGGCTGTGGCTCTGTCCCCCCTAAACCGGCCCGGGGCCAGCAGGCAATCCAGTTAGGCCATCAGCACCAGGCGAGGGGCCACCTAGGTGTGCCAGTCCTTTCCGGCACCGGACCCCCGCCAGGGGACACCCAGATCCACGTAGAGCTTACTCCTTTTCCATCTTCTACTTTAATTATAGTAGAAATAGTGACCCCTACTGGTTACTAAGTGCTTATTTGTACGAAGTTTAAGTTGATACGTTACACACAGTATCCCATTCATTCCTCAGAAGGAGTCTGGGGTGTGGGTACTAAGGTTATTGCATTTCATAGATGGAAAGCCACCTGAATCGCAGAAAGGTTAAGTACATCCCCCACAATCATGTCTGGAACCTGTGTGGTAGCTTGGGCTGTGAACCTGAGCCTGTCTGCTTCCCAGGCCTGACATACCAGGATTCCATGCACAAAACACACCCTGCAGATAAAGGCTTGATTTGCCAAGGTCCCTCCCCTCCCCTCGCAGGCATTCTCTGCAATAGGAAGAGAATTTCCCCTCCATCCCTTCCACGCCTACAGGAGCCCCCACATCACCCCCAGCAGCCATGTCTCTGAGCCTCTGAAAGTTCAAGTCCTGACAGAAGGAGCTGAGTGAATAGATGTTCTCCCCCAGGATGGATGGAAGGTGGTATTGGGGCTGCCAGTTATCTCCTCAAACACTTCAAGGTCATATTGCAAAGTCAAAATCTGTATAGCTTCAGTCAAGTGGTCTAGTAAGCGGTAACCAAACAACAAGCCCATGGATTCTGTGTTCAGGCAGCTAGTTTTGTTAAGAGAGTTGGTTAAGAAAGAGGTTAACTGTTCCCAGCAGTCTTTCGGGTACAGGGAGGTAAATTTGATGTTTCCACAAAGGTTATATTCAAACACAGTGATGGTAACCGGCGAGTTCCCAGATGTCCTCCTGGTCACGCCCCAGCTCAGGTGTCCCTCCTCAGAGACACCCGCGCTAACCTGAAGGCCTCTAACCAACAACTCCACCTCCTCACACTGCATCCCACCACCCTGTACCTGCGCGTCGCACAAGTCCTATGCGTGCCTGTCTCTCCCACAGCTCGATCTCAGCCACTAACGAATATGCCCTAGGAGGCAAGGGACCCTGCTCTCCTGGAATGAATCTGATTGAATCAGGAAGACGAGAATCAGGGGGTTCCATGGCCCACATGCAGGCAGCGGGCACAGTACCCCGGGGGCTGTAGCTCTGCCCCTCACCGAGCAGCCAGAGCCAGCAGGTGTGGCCATGCTCACAGGGGCCTGCGAAACCTCCACAGTCTCCCTGGACTTCCAGCCTCCACATCTGTAACACTTCCCAGACCCCCCACGTGAAGGGGACAGCCCCTCACCCCCTGCAAGCTGAGCCTCGCCCTAGAGGGTCTGAGACACCTGCAGTGGGCAGTCAGAGTCACTGAATGAACGGGCCACCTCTTTGGGAACCAGTGATATTTAGAGTGATCAAAATGTACTAAGAAATTAAAAGAATATTATTTCCAGCAATTAGAAACTGTGTCTGCTCGTTAAGAGTAACCTATGCCAATTTCAACAGAAAAGCTCTTTGTTCCCATAGTTTGTACCGTTTTAGTAGGTGTGACTCACCATGGGGTTTATTTGTGAAGCCTGGTGGCCGCCCAGCACTTCAAAAGAGCGGGAGCAGCCACCGCCCCCTCCCTCTGCCGTGCCACCCTCTGCCTTGGGCAGCCTGTTTACTGTCCCTGTCACTTGTAGCTTCAGCTGCTCAAGGGCAGGGGCTGACCTCCCACCTGAGCACGGCCGGGCTAGAGAAGGGGCTCCGTAACTGTTCACTGAACGAGTAAAAGGGAAGAAGTCTGTGCGCCCGGACACGATCAAGCCCACAACATTCTGGTCATGCCCACCAATCGTGCAATGAATTCACGCTCCTAGAACCCTGGCAGAGAAGACAGGTGACATGGCCACAAGAGACAGGACGGAACAGGGTGATGCATTAAATAAGCCAGAGGTGCGCCTGTCTCCTCCTCAAGGGCTCCCAGTCACAGCACTGCTGACACTGAGCTGGAGCCCTCTGTCGTGGCAGCTGCTCTGGGCCCTGTGGGGTGTTTAGCAGCCCCTCGGCCTCAGCTGACTCAATGCCAGTAGCACCTCCCCACCCCCGGAGCTGTGAGGACCAAAAATGTCTCTAGAAATTCCCATGTCCCCTGGAAGGCAAGACTGACCCCAGCTGAGTACCACCTTTCTAAATCAATGTAAGAAGTCAGAATACATGTATGAAAAATGGGATTTGAAAGCTGATTCATAACATGCCTGTTAGGCAGAATATATTTGCAGCAACTTTTGGCTTCCCAGAGAACTAGAGCAGACAAATTCATTGAGAGCTCAGTGTGTCCTCTGCACTGTTGCAGGGCTTTACCTGCACAGACACACACACATTAACTGTGGCTGCCCTGCGATGTGGGCACGTTCAAGAGGAGGAGACGGAAGGCCAGCCCCAGGTCTGTGTGCAGCCAGCCGCTGCCCCTCTCCTGCCCCCTGGTGCCGCTCTGCCCTGTCATCTGTGCATCTCTGCAGCTCAGGCCCAGGAAGGACCCAGCAGGGAATCAAAGTGAATTAACAGAGGCAGCCTGCACCCACTCTTCTAAAAGCTGGGAGCCCTTCCTTTCTGCATAAGGAGTATTTCTATCCCCTGGAAGATCTTGACTTCTCCACAGGCTGTTCCTAACGGTCATCGTATCTGCTCAGATTGAAGTTGTGACATAGATATTCATTTTCAGAAGCAACTTCCATCTAGCAACAGGATGACCACGCAAGCTGCCAGCCCCTCCCAGTGCCCAAAATACCCTATTAATAAGATATCCAGTTTAAATTAACTATAATTTACACTAACTTTTACCACCTGCTTAGAATCTATCAATCAATTAAAGAGAGTCCGATAGGATGGAAAGAGCACGGACTTTGCAGTGGAACAGCCTGTCTGAATCCTGACTCTGCTGTCCCCCTGGGAAGACTATTTCATAGCTCTGAACCACCTCGGGTAACTGGCATTGTCACCTGCTTTGGGGGGCTGTCGTAAGGATGAACTAAGATGTGTACAAAGTCACGGCACAGAACCGGTGAGGATGAGAACCTGGAACCCTCAGGCACTGTTGAGAACATAAATTTGGTGCAGCCATAGGGAAAGCAGCATGGAGGCCCTCAAAAAACTAAACACAGAATGGCCATGTGACCCAGCAATCCCACTTGTGGGGACAGATCTGAAAGATCTGAAAGCTGGAGCATGAACCGACGTCACATGCCCGTGTTCACAGCGGTGTGCATCACGACAGTCAGAGGCAGAGAAGCCCAAGTGTCCGCTGACATAGGGGATAAACCCAGTGCAGTCACATCTGGGATCTTCCAGGCACTGGCCTGCTCAACTGGCTTCTCTTGAGAGGAGCAGCTGGTCGATTATGGTGCAAAGTCAAGGTTCTCTGCCCAAACATACTACTGCCTGCTACGAAGGCTCTCCCCCAAACCTGGGCAAGTCATTAGCCTCTGAATCCTAGGTGTCAAACAACATCCACTAAAAGGAACTAACAGTACCCAGAGCAGACAGTTTGGGGATTAACTGTGGCAACAGCTATGTAAACACTTGGCTTGGAGAAACATCTTTTTGTGGGAGGAATCACAACAGCCTTCTCCGGTCAGGACTTCTTTGTAATACAAGCACATCTGCAATGAGGAAGTGCATTCCAGAATTATCTAGCTGGAGAAGAAGAGATCTCACAGAGCAGACACTCCAGAGGTGGGAAGCAGCAGCCTGGCCGGGTCACACGGCCAGTCACCCACAGGGCTGAGCCCCGAGTCCTGGTCTCCCCACTCAGGCCACTGCCCCCAGAAACCAAACAAGGCCTGAAGGGACTAACCTCCCACTCATTGAGGTCGGGGACCCTCATGCTGCATGAGTTCTACTACACACGTCCCTCTCCCAGGGAATCTGACACTTGCAAAACTATTTAACATTTGCATGCTGTGCTGAGAGAGCTCAGACCTGTCTTATCTTTTCTGTGCATGTGCCAAGCATGGCGTTGCTAAAAAGCCCGCCGAGCATATTTGCTGGATGAGAAAAGGCAGGAGGGACGTGCCGATCGCACCCAGAATCTAAACCCTTCCCTGCACATGGCCTTGGCTCTGGTAAGTGCCTCGGATGTACGGGGTTTGCCTGGGATATGGAGCAAAAGTGGGTAGGTGGGACCCATGGGTCCACTGCTGACCCCCTGCTGATCACCCTTCCCCACAGTTCCCAGAGGGGACTTGAGGGCCAGGATTTGATGCAGCCACGGGCACAGCTACAGTCCCATGAGCCTATGAACTCCCTGGGGACAGGAACCAACCCCTAATTCATCTCTGCACCCCCAAACCAGGCCCATGCCTCTCACTGGGAAGGTACTTGCTATTAACATTGGTTAATAAATAAATAAAAGAAAAACCTGCCTAAGCGACTTGGCCGGCTTCTTCTATGAAGAGCAGATAGATCATTCCTGCAAGGCCTCCTGCATAAGGCTGCAGAAAAATGGCAATGAGATGTTTCTGTAATGTAGAAATCCCATAGACTGTAACATTCACAGTTCTTCATCCACTCTTCAAGGCAGGGGGAAGGGCCACATTAACAATTTTCATTATTGTTATTTATTAATGCATAATTTTATATTATTATTATCAGTTGTAAGATTCACCCCAACTGAATGTAAATTGGTTCAACCATTGTGGAAAGCAGTATGGAGGTTCCTCAAAAAACTAAAAATAGAAATACCATTTGACCCAGGAATTCCACTCCTAGGAATTTACCCTAAGAATGCAGCAGCCCAGTTTCAAAAAGACATATGCACCCCTATGTTTATCGCAGCACTATTTACAATAGCCAAGATATGGAAGCAACCTAAGTGTCCATCAGTAGATGAATGGATAAAGAAGATGTGGTACATATACACAATGGAATATTACTCAGCTATAAGAAGAAAACTAATCCTACCATTTGCAACAACATGGATGGAGCTAGAGGGTATTATGCTCAGTGAAATAAGCCAGGCAGAGAAAGACAAGTACCAAATGATTTCACTCATCTGTGGAGTGTAAGAACAAAGAAAAAACTGAAGGAACAAAACAGCAGCAGACTCACAGCACCCAAGAAGGGACTAATGGTTACCAAAGGGAAAGGGACTGGGGAGGGTGGGTGGGAAGGGAAGGATAAGGGGGAAAAAGGGGCATTATGACTAGCATTTATAATGTAGCAGGGGGGCATGGGGAAGGGGCAGTATATACAGAGAAGACAAGTAGTGATTCTATAGCATCTTACTATGCTGATGGACAGTGACTGTAGTGGGGTATGGGGTAGGGACTTGATAATGGGGGGAGTCTAGTAACCATAATGTTGCTCATATAATTTTACATTAATGATACCAAAATTTTAGAAAAATGTAAAAAAAAAAAAAGATTCACCCCAACTTCAAAGTGCTAAAGTGAGTACGTGTGCACTGACAAATCTAAGAAATGCAGAAAGATGGGCTACCACCGAGCAAAGGGCACTTGATGACTGGTTATTTGGGGAACATATGCAATTCTAGACCCCCACTGTTGACACTTCTGATTCAGGGGCTTTTGGTAAAGATGCCCCAGGTGATCTGACGGCCTGCCCAGGTTGGAAACAGGTGCCCCTAAACAAACAAACATAAAATGCACGGCGTTCTTTTACTTACATGGGGAACAGAGGGCAGCAGACGGTCTGCGACTTGTCCGAGACCCTCCCCAGCCAGCGAGCCCCCACTCAGGGCTGGCCTCCCTCCTCCTCCCCAGGGGCTCCCCCCACCATCCTGTCTCCTGTGCCCCAGCTCAGGCTTTCCCAGGCCCTGAAGACTCTGACAGCTCCTGACATCTTTGCTATTCTTGTTCTGGGAAGTCAGGGCACAGATTAGCCCGGGAAGAGCTGGTCACAGCAGGAAGTGCTCTGGGAGATTTCTGAAGGGACTGACAGGTGTCCATGCAGAACTGGTTTTACTTCTGTGAGGGTCTAGCAATTCTTCCTCTCCACACCCAAAATAAACTGGAGGAACACACTGTCCCCTTGAATGTCTGGAAAATTTCCACTGCCTTTGTTTTCAACACTGTTAACACTAAAAATCAACCCGGCAGGCATTTAACGAGGGCAGGGTGGCTCACCTTAGTGTGAAACAAAAGCAGGTCCCCGTAAATCAAGGGTCTCAAAGCCCTTGGGGGCAGGTGCAGACAGGGCAGCGCAGCCCTGCAGTGCTCCCATGCCCTTCTCCTCTGTGACTCTGAATGTGTGCCTGCTCCTGACGTCTGGTCTTGCATCTGGAAACACCTGATAATGTTGAGTGAGATGCATTTTGACCCTCTTTTCCTAACTCCTGGAAACTGTTTGTCAAACCCAAGCTCTGTGGGGAAGCCTGGGCAGGGAGCAGACTGGTGTGGGAAGCTGGGGAAGTCCAGGGCACAGGGAGTGACTTTCTAGAGGTGGTGCTCCAGGCCCGACCAGCTCCAAAATAGGGAGGCTCCCCTTCTACTTGGCCGTGAGCAGCCCTACCAAACAGCCGTGAGCAGAGGAGACCCAAGCTGGGCTTGAAGCTCTGGGCAGCCTTTGCCCTCTCTGCCCGACGCATTGAGTGGCAGCCAGCTCCTGAGTTGGTAAACCAGTCACGATAGTGAAGCTACCTTTGCTAAGTGTGTTCATATGCCAGCGAGGGACACTACCCAACATTCAGTCCTGGCGTGTGACACACACAGGAGGCTTCCTGGGAGCTGGGGAGGTCCAGCGTCCACTCAGGTGCTCGAATACAGAGGCCTGCCCTGCTGAGTGTGGAGCAGGGCGCCTATCACGTCTACTGACCTGCTGTGCCCTCCAAGGGCCTTAAAGAGGAGGAACTCCTGGCACTCACTAGCACCCAGATGTCCCTTAGGACACGACTCTGAGGGAAATACGCAGTCACGAAGGGGAAGTCCTGGGCCATCCCACCATAGGAAGTCAGACCCGACCAGCAGAAAGGAGAATGTGGTCACTGAGGCTGGGGGTAGGGACCAGGTGGAGTCAGTGTTTAACAGGCAGTTTCACTTCAGAGAAACGGAGAGGGCTCAGGAGATGGATGGTGGGATGGCTGCCCAGCAGCGAATGGTCCTCAGGCCACTGCACGGTACACCTGAAAGTGTCTACACTGGAAAGACCGTATCCTGAGCGTGTTAACACAACCTTTAAAAATAAATGATTTTTTCAGAAGTATTCCACTGCAGAGGGAATTCAGACATTTGTTATCAACATGACGTGGCTCCAGTGATACTGAAGGACGTCGAAGCGAGAAGTGGAGAGAAAGTAGGCAGCAGAGTTAGTTCCCTTTTTAAAACGAGCATGTACGGGGCCGTGCATGAGCAGGCAGATGTACGTGTGCAGAGGAGACGTCACAGGTCACAGGCTGGGACAGACCCAACGGCTGGCAATTCCCACATCTGTGAGAAGTAGAATTCAGGCCACTTTCATTTTCTGCTGACACAGGCTAGAATTGTGCTGGGTCTGCACAACACGGGTATTGTTTTTGTAAGTAACACCGACCACCGGGAGGCCTTCTGAGCCCAGAGCTGCCTGGCCCAGCCTCCTGGTGTCTGAGGTCACCGTGGTCCGGCTCGATTTGGGACCCACCAAGGATAAGAAGGTTTACCCTTCCCTGCTGTCCACGTGCAACACGTAGGAAAAGCGGGATGGCGGGGCAGCGTAAAAAGAGAAAGCGTAGCAAGGAGGCGTGAGAGCCAGCGCCCAGCGAACACGCCCACCTGCCAGCCGGCCCATGGGCCCGAGTGAGTTCGATCCACACAACCCCTGGTGTTGCCACTGCTTATTGCTCCTGCCAAACAGAAAGGGCAGCTCAATGCCATGCCTCCAGCTGGAGGCCCAGAACCAAGACCTGGTCTAACCCTGGGGCTGATTCATCTCCCTCCACAGGATGCTGTGCACAGGTGTGACAGTCCCTGCACCGCACCTGGCCTGGGGAGGTGCTCAGTCAGGCTGTGCCCTTCATCATCTCCCTGGCCCCGGGGAGTCGGCTCCCACATTCCCAGCTGAGCCCGGCTCTGGGAGAGCACCGCACGGGGTCTGAAACCGGCCCAACCCCAGGATGGAACGATGTCTGGTGTGACCTTTAGCAGGTGGCCCAAGGCGAGTGCTCCCTGCTCTGCCCTCCCCAACCCCTGCACCCAGGCCTCATGCTCCCAAGGTGTGATAAACACCTGACACAAACAGCTCCTGCCTCCAGGCAGCAGCTGGCAACACGGCCTGAGACTGTCCTACAGACCAGCTGGCCAAGCACGTGGCCTGGGCAGACCGCAGTCGAGGTGTGGTGCAAGGGAGAGAACAGAGAGGGAGCCTGGAAAGTGGGACCACTGTTTCTGGGACCCAGAGCTTCAGAGCAAAACACAGCACCTTTTCACTGAATAAACCAATAGGAGAAAAATGTCCAGAATGAATAGAGGCAGGATTTCACTGCCTGCCCCTTGAGCCGCCTTCCCTGCCCAGAGGTTAAGTACTGACACCAGGGGCTTTTCTTTTGGGCTCGAGGCCTTTTCTCTATACTGGGCACACACGTAGATTCTTTCCTCCCACACAAACGTGCGCAGCTCTGAAGCTCCTCCCCGAAGGGGCCCTGGCACGAATGCTTCTCTACCCTAGAATGTGCGTGACAACCGTCCTCCAGGAAGCAGTAAGGAATGTTGAGGTTGCCCTCCGATGCCACCTGAGGCTGTAAACATGAGGCCTTCGGTCTGTTTTGGACACAGAATGTTCCTTAGGAAGCAATGTGGGCCACAGGGAGAGGCACCATACAGGTGTGGGAGGGAGTGGGTTGGGGGGGCCAGGGTGCTGCCCAGCGTAGGGTCCCAGGGGTGCTGGAGGAGGCAAGGGCCAGCCCAGAGCGAGGCAGCTCTGACTGCTGTAAACAAACACCAGACTTGGGCAGGAGGCATAAACCACAGGACTTTATTTCTATCGCTCTGGAGCCGCAGGTCCCCACCAAGCTGCCTGCACTTTGGGGTTCAGGCAGAGCCCACTTCGGGGCTCCCAGGTGGCTGCTCCTATCTGTGTGTTACAGCAGAGAGGACTCTCCCTTTGTTAGCAGACCTCCAGTCCTCCGGGATCAGGCCCCACCTATGCTCTCAGTCACCCCCTCAAAGGCACAGCTCCAAGTACAGGCACCAGGGTGCTGGAGCTTCAACATGTGACTTCTGGAGGGACCCAGCTCAGGCCAAAGCGACAGCTTCTCTTCCCAACAGTGACTGGTCACCCATGCCAGACACCAGGCACCCCTGGGGGAGGGGAGATGGGGGATTCCCCACTCAGCCCCTCCCTCAACCCACTAACAGGCAGGTAGAGGACATGACAGTCGCTGTGATGGAGCAGCAGGGTACTATGGAGTAGCCCAGCGGGACCCAGACACTTTTAGGCATGGGGCAGAGGTCAGGGAGGGCTTCTCAGAGGAAGTGGCGGGGCCATGAGCCAGCTCACATCCAGGAGCTGCAAGCCCCCAAGGAGCTGGGCGTGTTCCTCCCTCCTGCACGCTCACACACAGCTGTCATGTCATATTGTTGAAACGCAATCAACGTGTCTCTGATGAGGACCCACAGTATTAATGCACGTGAGCTCACCTACGCTTCCAGGGAAACCTAAAGCAAGACGCTCCCCACACTCAAACGGGCACCACCCAGCCTTTCCCAAATCAGCTCCGCCTCCCGTTCATTCCATCTCTGCTCCTGACGGCATCCGTATCTACTCTGAGCCAGAAACAGCCCATTCTGTCCATCTGTCCAGCCGGCCTTCCCAGTGTCCCTTGAATCTGTATCTCTCATCTCCCTTCGTGGCCTCAGATGAGCCCCTGATGACTCCCCCAGCCCCTCATTGTCTTCCCAAGTCCACTCTTGTCCCTCCATCTGTCTTCCACACTTTCCCCAGACTTTTTCAACAACAGCACCAGTTCATTTATTGCCTCTGATTCACATCTTCCAGCGCCTCCCTTCTGCCTAAGGAGAAAACTCAATCTGTCTGACAATGACATTTAAAAACCTGAATACGCACCCAGCCCTCCCGCATTGGACCTGCCACGCTGTGCCTCAAACACCTACCCAGCGCCCGTGTCAGGCTGTCTGTTGCCCCCTGCCCAGCAGACAGCCACCGCCCAGCTTATCCCCACCACGTCCCAGCCGCTGGAGACTGCCTGGCACAAGATGGGGACTGGATCAGCCCGCCCGAATCACTAATGCAAGAATTAAACACCACGCACTGTTTTATCTACCCAACATCTTAACCCCTTTGAGACTTTGGGGATTCTCCAATGTCAGTGCTTAGCAGGAGGTAAAAAAGGGCCCTTTTTTACCTGCAAAGTGCTGGCCACGCGGCCTTCGTGCCTTCCAGGCTCCCCAGCCATGCCCAAGGGGACCAGGGGACACGGGCGGGCTCGCGGCAGGGGGGCAGGGAGGACAGGCTCCCACGGCGCTCCGCTGTCTCCCTTCTCTGTGCGCCTCTCTTTATCTCTCCATCATCTCTTTTTATTTCTCTCTGTCTCTCCGTGTCTCTGTGTGTGTGTCTCTCTGCCTCTGTCTCTCTCTCTCTCTATCTCTCCCAGGCTGTCAAGAAGGCATATGGGTTTGCGGGAATGGTGTCCAGCCGGTGACAGCAGCAGTGCTGTCCAGGCCTGGGGCCCGGGAGCCGCGCAGCCCAGAGGTCCTCATCAGACCAGCTCTGTGGCGTCTGCCGGACGGTGTTGCTGGGGGCCGAGCTGCAGGCCGGTGCCCCAGGCCCCCCAGTGACTGTGTGAACTGCTCGACAGCCTCTTAAGAAACTTCTCCTGCGTAACTAGAGCTGCATCTTTGCTTACAAATAAGAACCCTGACTGAGACATTAGGAAAGGTGTTTATAGACTTAAAATCAATGACAACATAAAAAAAAAAATCTTTAGTGGGTAGTGGGGGAAGGACCTGAGAGGTCCTCGGTGTCAGCTAACACAGCATGGCTGGCTGACCGTGCACCCAGCGAGGTGCAGCCGAGTCTGCAACCCAGGCACCCCGCTCCCGGGGGCCACACTGGGGCTCACTGGAAGCCACAGCTGAAAATCCTTGGGGACACATGTCTAGTTGGAGAAGAAAAGGCTGGATATGGAAAGGTGCTCCACGTCCCGTGTCTTCAGGGAGACGAGACACGGCTGCACACCCACGGGAGTGGCCCGAACCCAACTGGACACTGGAGGACACGGGGCAGCGGGAGCCCCACTCACTGCTGGGGGGGTGGCACGGGGGTGCGGCTGCCGGAGGACAAGCTGGCCGGGCCGTTTCTCACAAAGTAAACGTGCTCCTCCTTACGACCCAGCAACCATGCTCCTCGGGACTCACCCAGAGGAGCTGGAAACTGACATCGCCAGAGAAATCTGCACGCGGATGTTTACAGCGGCCGCATTCACAAGTGCCAAACTTGGAAGCAGCCCAGGTGCCCCTCAGTAGGTGGTGGGTAAATAAACTGGGCCCGTCCAGGCAACGAGACATTACTCAGGGATAAAAAGAGTCAGCTATCCAGCCATGAGAAGACACGGAGGAACCAAGAATGCGTATTTCTAAGCCAGCCCGTAAGGCTGCCTGCGGTGTGACTCCAACTCTGTGCTGGTCTGGAAAAGGCACAACTATGGGGACAGTGAGGCCAGGGGTGGGCAGGGCTGGGGGTGGAGGGAGGCACGGGGGCGCCCCGAGGGTTTCGGGGCAGTGAGGCTGCCTGCATGACACTGCAATGGGGACACATGTCACCACACGTCTGTCCAGGCCCACAGGATGTCCAACACCAGCAGGACCCTGATGTAGACGTGGGCTCTGGGTAAGAACGTGTCCACGCAAGCTCATCAGTTGTAACAAATGTCCCATCTGGAGGGGACGTGGATAGAGGGGGAGGGCGTGCATGGCGGTTGGGGGGGCCGGAGGTATATAGGAATTCTCTGTGCCATCCCCTCAATTGGCTGTGAACCTAAAACTACTCTAAAAAAATTGTCTTGACAAAAAGAAAAAATTAACAGACGGGGGAGGCCCATAGACTGAAAAAAGTTGACAGACATATTGATTAAAAACAAGAAGGCAGGCCAGGGCTTGTCAATCAAGGAGAAAGTTCAGTGCAGAGGCAGGGAAACGAGAAGCCCCTGAGCCTGGTGAAAACTGCGCTGTAGGTTAAGGACAGCGCGACCGGCCTGGCTTTTACCAGGGGGGAGGGTGCCGGGCGGGCTGGCGGGGCACCCAGCGCGGTGCGGAGGCCGGCGGAGGCCGACGGCGGCCCGCGGCCCTTTCCCCGCGGGTTCCCCGAGTCCTCCCGCCAGGGGGCGCTCGAGGGCGATGAGCCAGAACCGCCGGCGGAGCTGCCTGGCCAGAAACCACAGCGGAACCGGCCCGAGGGGCCCGCGGCAGAGGCCTGCGGGCCGGGAGCGCGATCCAGCTGCAGCCGGGCGGAGAGGCACGCCCACCCGACGGGCAGGCCGTTCACGCCGCGAGGGTCCTGGGTTAGAGTCCCGCTGACCCGTGACGCCGCCCCTCGGAGGGCCGGGGCGGTTACGCAACCCCTGCCCTATAAATAGGGTGACTCCTGGCTCCTGGCAGCCCGTCAGCCAGCCTCCAGGGAGCTCTCCGCGCGCACGGGGCATCCCGGCCGCCCGCCCGCCAGCGCCATGAGGGTGCCCTGCTTTCTGCTGCTGACGCTCTGCCTGCTCTTCGCCCACCTGGCCCCAGGTGAGCTGTGGGGCGGCCGGAGCCCCCTCACTCCAGGGCTGGGGGCGCGGGGGCCCTGAGGCCCGAGGGCGGAGCAGCGGGGGCGCATCCCCAGGCCCGCTGGCCTGCTGGGGGCAGAGGCGGCCGGCAAGCTGGCTGAGCCGGGGCTGCGGAGGGGCCTCCATCCGCAGGGGGCTCCTCGCCGCCACCTCCGCGCCAGGCCAGCTTCGCACGCAGCCGAGGGAGGCGTGCGCTGCCCGCCCAGCTCAGTCCCGGTCTCTGGGTGGGGCCTCCCAGGGGCGCTGCTGCCAGCAGGTGCCGCCCAGCCCTGCCAGCAGGCCAGCTCACCGGGGCCGTGCCCCACCAGAGTGCTGGCAGCCAGGGAGGCACACGGGCAGACTTCCACCTGTGCGTGCGTGGGAGGGGCGCTTTCCGAGGATGCCAGCGCCTCTGGATGGGTGCCCCTGATGTGAGGGAGGGCGGGACACTGCCGCACCATCACTCACTGAGTGACCCGAGCCAGTCACCTGCTCTGGGCCTTGGACTCCTCAGCAAAGTGACCAGGCTGTGGCAGGCGGCTCTCAAAGCCACCTGAAATCCTCTGAAAGATCCAACTGCGCTTTTCTCCGGGCATTCGATTCGTCATGCAGATATGCCTAATGTTCCCCAAGTGTGCCTCAGTTTCCCCTTCTGAAAACTGGGTATGAACATATTCTAATGCGGTTATAATGTTTCCAGTTGGAACTCATTACAGAGGTAGAGAAATCAGTTCAGTGAGTTGACGGCTTTTTTTTCAAAAGAATAGGAAACGCCAGCATGTGCCACATAGGAAGTGTACGTGCCGTTTTATTTTACTCCTATTTCAGGCATGTGTGTGTGTCTGTGTGCATTTGTACTGAGCAGCAGTGCAAAATTTCTTACTGCAGTTCAGTTCAACTCAGAAAAATTCAAAAGCCACTGGATTAACATGAGGAGTTATTTCCAGTCTATTACATCTAAATATGATTATGAGCACCTCATTCCAAGCGTAGAAAATAAAAGTCCAAACTTACTGACCATTCCCTATGGAAACACTAGCGAGCGTCACTGAGCACTTAGGATACATAGGTTAGCTCAGATACGCCAGGAGAAGCTACACGGTGCTGTCCTCTGATGCACGAAGCTCTCAGTAAGTGGACCCTCAGTATGGGGACCCAGCATCTCAGGAGCCCTTCTTGTGGGGCTGGCCAACACCTCCATCTTCTGGAAGGGGAAGAGCAGTGACTCCCCAGCCCCCACCCCCAGAATGAGGCCAAGCAGGTGCCGACTAGCCTGGATGCCCATGCAGGCCAAAGGCCACCTTGATGCTGCTGTCACAGTCCTGAGATGCTCACACATCTTGAAAGAGGGCTGCAGGGAAGGGTAACAGTGAACACAGGTATTTCTCAATAGGACCTTGCATGCCATCTGGGCAGAAGAACTAACTCCCCCAGTGTCTTTGGCCTTAAAAACCTCAGGTTTCCCCGCCCACGTCTCCTGGGCCGAGCGGCACACAGCTCTTACACCTGCTCTACCTTCCGGGCACGGGTTTGAGGTGCTTCCTGCTGTTGGGGCTCCTTGTTGTGTGGCTGGCCCTGTGGAGGCTGCATCGGCCTGGCTTTGTCCCTGCTGCCCACAGGCTGACCAGCTGCCCGCAGGAGGGACAGACCAGATGCTAGAGCAGGAAGGGGACCCACTCTGCTCCTGAGGGTGCTGCTGGGACCTAGCCTCCCTTAGGACTCGCCCGGAGCCCTCACCGGGGTTGGTCCACCCCCTTTGCTGGAAGGGCCATGAGAGGTCGGCTTGTCCAGCTGCACACATGGGGAAATCAAGGCACGCTGGAGCAGAGGTGAATGAGAGTGCTGTGGTCACTGCAGGAAAGCATGACCATGTCCTTGTGTAGCAGTTTTCATCTCCAGCAGAAAATTTTAAAATGGGTTGCCCGCTATTCGCTCCTACAAATGGTCTTTCCCTGAAGACAGTGTGATGTCAAAATGACAAGGTGACTCAGGAGGCGCAGCAGCGAGACGGGAGCCCAGCAAGGCATCTGGAAATCTGGACAGTCTAAGGCTGTCCCCGCCCTGGCTCAGCAGGCCCCAGCCGGCAGCCGCATAGTGCAGGCATTGCCCTGGGAACGGGGGGAGCCAGGAAAACACAGCCCTCCATCTCCCGACAGACATCCGGAGCGCAGCACGGCAAGAAACCCCGATTGCATAACTAGTTCCCTAATTACAACTGTGTTGTGAAATGCTAATAAGGGCCTGTGCCCACGATGGTGGCTGACCTGGTCTTTGGGAGCTGGGAAGGCTTCCTGGAGGAAGCTGAGAAGTGAGGGTGCTCATGGAATTTCTAAAAATTGTTTTCATTCCTTCTTCTGAATATTTTTTTAAAAATCAGGATACGATGCATACATTTGAGATTTTTATCTTTAAAAACACAGAACTGTGGCAGCATTCCCACATGGCAACACAAGCTGCAGCTAAGTGGGAGCTGTGCCCCCAAACAGGCACTCACAGTGCCCAGCCCCGTGAGCACAGGCCCCACCTCTCCCTGTGGCGTCCCCGCGGCCACTTCTCAGACTGGGCTCTCTGCCTGGCTGCTGCGGGTGTCTGAATTTGCAGCTCGGGAGTAAATGAACTAGTGAGAAGTGACAGGGGAGGTGGGAGCACAGACAGACAGACAGATAGGGTGTCAGCTTGAGAATCCAGGGATCAAAGGGAATAAAAAGCAGCAGCTCTCAGGTTTAACGGGGTCCTCCGCTTGCCCCCACGGGGAACGAGGAATAACTATCCCCGTGTCGTGGATCAGTGACTCGGCCCACGGCACACTAGTAACAGGCAGAGTCAGGCCTCAAACCCGAGCCGCCGGCACGAGGGCGGCCCCCACGCCTCTCAGGGCACACGGAGCGCCTGGAGCGAGAGGAGTCCTGCGGGCCCATCGGCTGGGGTCTCAGGCTGCCGGAAACTCATAGGGGTTTGGGGCAGCCCCAAAGGTGATTAAGCTGCAGAGTGACAGAATCAGAAATGGCCTCTTTAAGAGGCTGCTCCTTGGAGCATGGAGCTCATCAGAGGGGAGGAAGGGGGACGCAGGGAGGCAGCACGGATGGACCTTCTTCCCGAAACGGCATGTCCCCCTCTTCGGCAGAGCGACACGACACAAGCCAACCGGGAGGGGCACTGGTAGTTCCTCAGTATCTCTCTGATTCCCCTGGGACCCCAGGCACACCCAGGCGTCAGGACACAAGCCTCCCCACCTTCAAAAGGAGGGACGGGGCAAAGGGAGCCCCAGCTCCCACAAGTGTGTTGACCCTCCGGCTCTGCCGGGCCTCGCCCGCACCTGTATGCCTCATCTGCAATCCCTGCCCCAGCCTGCCCGCCAGAATTCCACCAGCCCCTCTGGCCTCTGGCAGCAGCCACCAGGAATGTGCCTGTGGCAGCCTCCCCGTCCCGTCCAGAAAAACATGCTGCCTGCTGCCCTCACGCAGGCCCCTGCGGCCTCCCAGCCTGGCTCTGCAAGGGCACCCAGATAGTGGCACAGGAGACGGCAGCTGTCCTCAAAAACACCAGTCACGAAATACCACATGTGGCACTTCACAGCTGAGACAGTGGCTCTGTGAATATGATCTCAAAACATGTCCCCAGCAGCCACAGAGGATACGAACTGCCCCCATTTTACAGGTTTTTTTGCAGTGACTCCCAGAGAGGCTGACTTTCCACATACCCAGCTCACTTCCTCAGACACCTCACACTTTCTAAAGACCTCTGGATATGTCACCAGGCACATGGACTTACCTTGAGAACAATCTCAAAGGGAATCGAGGGAAAACTCTCATGCACATACTAAGGGTATTACTGGTGACGAACAGCCTGCGTGAGCTTCTCGGGAAGCAGAGATTTCATGAGTCGTGCTTGGTTCAGTGTGGTTAGATCCTGCTTCAGTGTGGACCTTTGCTTTTGTTCTCCAGGAGTAGCTTGTAGAGCTGATTCCATCCCAAAATAGCTTTAAAGGATTCATAGAAATGACACCCGATGCTCTAAAGCCTGCCCCGGTCCACTGACCACGAATGGCCTCTCCCCTCTGGTGACAAGCAGCCTCTATTTTAATGTCCCAATGGGGGTGCCCCACCTCCGTACCACTGCCAACTGACCCCCTGGTCCTGACCAGGCAAAGAGCCCACTGGCTCTCCAAGGCCCAGAGGGCTCCGAGAGGCAGATGCCTCCCGCTCCCGTGGTCCACCTGACGTGCTTCCCGCTGCTCGGCCCGGAGGGATGGGACTCCACGGCCAGTGCTGAGAACACCTGCATCGCGTCTTGTGGCCCGGCTGTATCTCTGTTTCTGTTTCTCCTCGCACATCTCAGAGAGATCGCCATGTAAACCGTGTCCTGGCTGCTGACCTTTCTCCCAGCCTGTCCTGTTGCAGCTGGTGCCACCTCAGGCAGGACAGCAGCCTGGATCCTGGCAGGGGGTGACTTGGGGCCTCATCTTCTCCGAACCCTTATCATTTGGGCACTTCACTCCCACCTCAGCCTGCTGGTCTTTCGGTACAGTAAGTTTATAATTTAGTCAAGAGCCCTCTAAGCTAAGAGCTGGCACCAACCTGCTTTCCTAGCAGCCACCCCCATCCTTCATCTTAGCTGAGGGCGAGTCTGCTCTTTTCCACATTCCTCTGGCTCGCGGCGCTCCAAAGGCTGCCCAATGGCGTGTTGGATTGTGCTTCGCAGGCCAGCTCGGTGAGGGCCTAGAGGAGAGTACGCCCAGTTCAGAGAGGTGTTATCTCTGGGAAAGGGGAGGAGGGGGTGGGGCTGTGAGCTGACCAAGTAGCTGATGTGCAGGGCACAGAGGGAAACGGCCAATGTGCCTGTCATGGGAGGGCACCCTGAAACCTGCGTGAGGCACAGGTGACCCTGATCCAGGAATACACAGACCTTTACAGAAGCAGTTCACATTTTTCACTTTTTTCTTTATAAAATATAACATGCATCCAGAAAAGCACAGAAAGCATGGCTGTCTGACTTAGTGGCTTCTTATAAAGCCAGCACGGGCAAGCCAGATTTCAGGCAGGAGCTAGGACGTGGCTGGCACCCCGGAAGCCCTCCTCCAGTCTTTCCAGCCACCACTCCCCCTGCCCCCCAAGGGTACCTGTTGCTTAACTCTGATGATACTAACTCTCTGTTTCTTATACTGGTACCATGATAGCTCTAGTGCTGAATGACACAGCCTGGTGTGCACGCATTTCCACTGGCCAGATACCAGGAGGTGGTAGCAGTGCTGTCACAGGACATGCTTATATTAAATTGTGATAATGCTGAACTGTTTCCCAGAACTGTTTGTATTGACATACGTTCCCACAGTCAGTGAAAGGGACTCTCTGCTACTCCACATGCATGGCACACTCATCATGTCAATCATATTTAGATGTTAGCCTCTTGGTGAGTGTGGTGGTATTTCACTGGAGGTATAATTTGCATTTCCCTGACAAATAATCAGTTGGCACATTTCTATATAATTTTTTGCCTCTTGGATATCTTGTGAAGGGCCTGTTTGTCTATATTTTCTATCATATTATCTGTCTTTTCTTAATGATTTGTAGTAGTTCTTTATAGATTCCAGGCACAAGCCTTTGTCGGTTATAAACATTACACATATCTGCCTTATGCCTTGATTGTTTACTTTCTTTCTTACTTTACTTACTTGCCTTAGACAGGGTTTTATTATTATTCTAATGTGGTTAAATGTATCATATCTTTTCATTGAGGGTTAGTGCTTTTTATATCATAAGGAATCTTTCTTTACCCTAAAGTCACAAAGAGAGTCAACAACATTGTCTTCTGAAAGCCTATTGTTTCTCTTCTTTCATTTAGTCTTACAATCTATCTGACAATGGTTTTTAGTGTGTGAGTTTAGGGTTAAGTTGTTTTGCTTTGTTTTGTTTCCAAAATGAATATCCAAATGGCCCACAAACAACTTTTCCCTCACTGTTCTTCTGAGCCATTGTTGTTCAATGTCAATTCTCCATATGCGCACAGGTCTGTTTCTGTTCTGTTCACGTTGTACATTGGTTTGCCCTCGTGCCATCCCCACACTAATTACAGTGGTTCTATGATTAGTCTTGAAATCCAGTAAAGCAGGTCCTCCTCCTCCCAAAGAGCCTTGGCTATTCTTGGCCCTTTGAATTGCCATATAAATTTTTAAATCAGCATGTCAAGTTTCACTGAAAGAATCTCTTGGGACTTTCATGGTAATCGGTTACATTTGCAGATTTTGGGGGGAAAACTAAGACTTTTAATTTTAATTAATTAATATTCCAATGCTTAAACCTGGCACCTCCACTTATTTAGGCCTTCTTTAACTTACCAAAAAATGCTGTTCCTTACACACAGAGATAGTGCACATATTTTGTTATTTTATAATTAGGCATTTGATATGTTTATATGGTGTTTTTACGTGAACTTCATTGTTTCTGTTGGTTGTTAATACACAGAAGTACGTTTTTTTCCTCTTTTTTTGTATATTGATTTCATGTACAGCAAACTTACTAAATTCACTTGTTAATTCCTTTTGGACTGTCTGCGTATAATAATAACTGCAAGTAGTGACAATTTTATTTCTTCCTTTCCAAACCTATGCCTTTAAAATTTTTTTCTTATCTCCTTGGTTAGTACCTCAAGTACAATGTTGTATGTAATTTCTGACAGCAGTTTTGTTGATCCTGCCAATCTCAAATTGATACTTTTCGATGCCTGGCCATTAAGTATACTTTTTGTCACAGGCTTCTATAGATATTCTTTATCAAATTAAGGAAGTTCCCTGCAGCTCCTTACCTAAGAGTTATTACAATGAATCAATGTTGAATTTTTTCCCAAGTTTTTCCATATCTATTAAAATGATAATGTTTCTCCTTTATTATTATTATTACTGAATGATTTTCAAATGTTAAATGAAACCTTGAATTTGTGAAATAGACCGAACTTGGTTTTATATCATTTACTGATATTTTATTTAGGGTTTTTGCCTTCTCTGCTGAATAGGGAGGCTGACCTATAGTTTTCCTTTCCTTTCTTTGCATTACTGATATTGGTGTTAAGACCATGTTGGCACCAAACCATACATTGGTGAATTTTCTCCTGTTTTTATTCTGAGAAACAGTTTGTGTAGTACAGACACTATTTCTTATCTGTTGCTTGGTAGAATTTGCTGATGAAGCCATCTTGGCCTAGAATTTTATTTATGGACTCAGTTTCTTTGCTAGAGCTAAAAATATGCCTCAGCATTTCTAAAACAGGATGTGCATTTGGGCAATAGTATGTTGTGGTAGAACACGTATTGAGGGACTAACTTGAATTCTCTGCATACCTTATAGCTCTCTGGGCAGAAGAAAACCTCACCCAGAGCCCTGCTGTTCTTCATCAGCCTTTCTTTGACAACAGCTGGCACACACTTCAGACTGAGGGTGCCCCTCAGATGCCTTGTTTCATGAGAAGCCCCAGAGATCAGCTGAGTGCCAAGTTCTCAGAAGACAAAACTCTCTGAAATGTGTTGCAAAGAGTTGCCTGTCCTGCTTTACCAAAAGTTCTAAAGACACTGTGGTTACAAGCCACAGGTCTCAAATGTTTTCCCTCCCTTCTCACAGGTGTTGGCTATCTTACTGGCCTTGGCCAGCGGTCTGACCACTACATATGCGCCCGGAAAGGAGGGACCTGCAACTTCTCCCCTTGCCCACTCTTCACCAGGATCGAAGGCACTTGCTACAGTGGGAAAGCCAAGTGCTGCCTCCGTTGACTCTGAGCTGGAAGTGATAGCAGCGAGAATGTAAAAGCCAAGTGAAGCATGTATAATTGTTACTTTAATAAAAGACTTTTTCCTAAGCATACCTCCTTCATGCCCAGATGAATCTTGTGTCTCTTTTTGGAAGAGGCTGAGGAAGTATGGGGGTTGTAAGAGGAGATAGGCCAGGCCACAAAGCCAGCTGAGCACAGGACTGGGGGATGGTGACAAGGGCTTGAGCAATGTCACCTGCACTTCATTTTATTACCAAATCAACAAGTGGGTGGAGAGACGGTCCACATGACATCAAGCGCACATGGTGAGGACAGGATGCAGCTTCAGGCCTTCCCTGGTCCTAGCAGAAGGTCACCCCAAATTCAGTGGTCCCAGCAGGCTGCTCAGTGAAATCATCCCTCTGTAGAGCCCAGAACTGTTGCCTTTCTCCCTTTGGAAGTGTTATTTTGAGGAAGTGGCTCATGTGATTATGGAGATTTGTGGAGTCCAAAATCTGATGGGGACAGCTAACAGACTGGAGTCACAGAAAAGAGTTCCAGTTCAAGGCCAATACCTCCTGGCAGAATTCCTTGTTTCTTGAAAGAAGTCAGTCAGACCTTCAACTGATTAGATGAGGCCCACCACATCATAAAGGGCAATCTGCTGTACCCACGGTCCACTAATTTAAGTGTTGTGTTGTATATATTTTATTTTCTGTATATTATGATGTTTTGAAAAACAGTAAGACAAAATACTTCCTTGCTGGGCAAGACTGCCCCTCCCACAGCTAGCCAATTCTTAGAAAGAGCAAAGGGTCCAGCCAGGAGCATGCCTGTGATCATAAACCAATGTGCCCACAGCCATACTCCCCTCTCTGGCCGTGCACACCAGGAGGTAATATTCCTCTATTTTAGTCATCCCACGGTGGAGGCTAGACTACTAGAGACCAACCTTCTAGCCCAAAGCTCTTCAAAATTATTTACACTAGCAAATCCTAAGTTGTCCACCCTGCCCTGCCTTATCCTCAGAAACTCTAATAAAAGCAGTGGCTCAAATCTTCCCCCTACTCTTGTCTTCTGTCTCCTGACGTTCCTGGTGTCTCCACATGGCCCTGCATGGCACGCCTCCCATCCCAGCACCCGTGAGGGTAATCAACCTTGTCTTCCTGAGCCTCTGTCTCCTCTTGCGGCCACACCCGACTGACCATCTCAAAGGTGGAAAGAATATAAAACACTTGGTGTCAAGAATAGCAGGTATTGGCACCTGTGAGACGGGACTCAGGAGATGCCTCCTAATGGCCATGCTGGCTGGCTGGCTGGTCCACTAGGGCTCTACCATCTGGGAGGCCCGGGCACTGGTTGATGTTCCTGTGCACTGTCCTGCATGTTGCCTTTTGGGGTACGGTGGAGGCTTCTCTCTAAAGTGTGGATTCTGACCTCCTAGAATTCCACTCCCATATTCCACTCCCAGCCAGCCCTGACTCGGCAAGGCAGGGGTTAAAAGAGTCTCCCAGCCCTGCCAGGAGGCGACAGCCTGGCGTGATTGACTGACATTATCACCAAGGCCCCCCAGGGAGGGCGGGCAGTGGCTCACTGGGGAGCAGGCCCACTGCGGGGCTTCATGGCCGACAAGGGCAGGATGACCTTGGTGAGGCCACTCCTGTGGATGGGCAGCACTGGTGTAAGGCTTCCTCATGCTCCCCACATTCCTCCTAACCAAGGAGGCCCCCTGCAGGGAGGCCTCAGGGAGCCCCAGGAGGCCCAGGCTGGGGTACCCTTTCTCCACCACACAGGTCGCGGGTATTCAATGCCAAAGGAAAAGGGGAAGGAGTTTTTCATCCCTTTCTCCCTACACCTGAGGTTTCCCAGCTGAACAGATTCACCCCCCGGGATGACAGGCACCAAGGAGGTATCAGATCCACACCGACC
This sequence comes from Manis javanica, assembly GCF_040802235.1. Lineage (NCBI taxonomy): Eukaryota > Metazoa > Chordata > Mammalia > Pholidota > Manidae > Manis > Manis javanica. Next base: position 107,401,506 of record NC_133167.1, read on the forward strand.
CCTGGCGCCAGGAGCCCCTTGGGCGACAGCTCACTTTCCTGCCCTCTGCGGCGTTCCTGGAGGGCAGCCAGGGAGGGACGGGCGCCCTCTGCACACAGCCACCGGCACCTTGTCTGCATGTCCCCAGAAGCTGGTTGTTGTGCTTCTAAGGGTTGAAAGTCTTCGTGCCTGACCCGGAGCCCGACTCAGGGGTGAATTAGAACACATGTGCAAGAAGACACAGTTCCATGTGGCTGGAGACTCAGAGGATCACAGAGCTGGAGTGAACCGTCACCCTTCAGACCGGAAGAGGCCTCCAAGACCATCTGCAGCGGCGAACGCAAAGGAGACCCACCTTAGGCCCGCTCCCACCACCCCTGGTGGTGCCCCCTTGCACAAGTCCCTCAAAACTCTCAGGCCTGTACTTTTCCTACCCTAAATTTACAGTCAACATGGTCATTAAATGAGAATGGAAGAGAATTCATTCAGTAAACGGTTGCCACCCGTTAGACTGAAACATCTCAACTCACTGGGTCCCAAACCAGAAGCTGCTAATGTTCTGAGTCCAAATACGAAACATTTTAGTAACTCTGAGCTGTCCAAGATTCTGGTTTTTAGGATGTAGGCTTGTCATTTCTAAACTTCAAGGTCTCCTCCTACTCGAGGCTCTCCTGCCCCCCCCCCCACAGGCTAGGGCTGAGTGTGGATATGTGAGGGCTGGGAGGGAACGGGGGCCCACAGAGCCCCTTTCTTCCTCACACTGATGTGTTACCTGCTATCAACTGACAGAGAAAAGAAGCAGGAGCCAAGTACACTGTGAGGAAAAGGTGAGTCTGGGCTCCCGCTGCTCAGGAACCACCTTCAGTGGCTGTGCATCTTTAGTGTCTGTCCATTGCTCCCCCCATCAGGACCTTTCCGCACGAGTACTGATAATGGAACCATCTCCCTTGGACATTTTTTTTGCATCACATTTTTAAAGGAGGAAGCCCTAGGCCTCAAATTCTGCCCGTTAACTCACTGCAGTTCTGAGCGAGCACCTGCATGTCACTAGTCAACAACACTGAGACACTGTGCCCCGTGCTTTTACCAAAGGTCCTGAGTCGTTTCTGCCTAATCCCAGCGGGTAGTGGGATCAGAACAGCACCTTCTCGGGCGCCATCTAGCGGCAAACACAGGTGCCATGGGTACCACGGGCTCCACCTGCCAACAGCATCTTCCTGGCTCGAGGATTTTCTCAATAGCTCACAGCCAAAGCTCTGAATCAACAATTTTCCATTATCTAATTTTCCTAAACCAACTTGCTGAATACATTTTTCCTAATGATCTGTTCCTGTACAACCTTAAATTGTCTCAAACAATTCAACAAAGTCCTTTCCCCATCAGAGATGCAAAGGAGGACACAAGTAGGACCATGGGGACAGGGAGGCAGGTCAGATATAAGCACAGGAATACACGTGGGAACAAATGGGGAGTGGAGGCAGGCACACCCTGCAAAAACAGAGGTCATGAATGTCACTTAAGGGCAGCCTCACATACTGACACGGAAAACTGGGCATTTGAGAACGCCTGAATGAGATACAAAACAGACATTGGAGGGAAATCATAGCAGCAAAACTAATATGGTGAAGACATGGTGCAACAGAAAGCTTTGGAAATTCCTCTATGCAACAAATTGGTAATTGGATGAATCCCTCTTTGCAGCAGATTCATGATTCAGGGCTGCAGTCAACCTGGTTTTCAGTGTGCTGGCTGCTTACGCCATTCTGGCATCAAGATATCAGCAGGAGTCACACCTGCCAACCCAGTGAAATCCTTTTGTGGGATTTCTTAGCCTCAAAGCACTGCCAAAGTGAATGCTGAAATCACGTACCAGCGTTCAGCTTCAGTGTGAACAGCTACTGGAATATAAACTGTCCACCACACAGTGCCAGGCATTCAGCAGCTCTTGATGACCACTTGTCAAATATACGAATAAATGAGTAAGTCTGTGTGGGCTGAAATACGGTTACAGTGATGTATGGATGGTATCGAAATGAAAATATAAAATGCAGCTTTGTCTCCGAGGGTTTGGTCTCCCAGAGGCCACCAGGCCAGGCATGGTGCCGTAACAGCCTGCCTGCCCTCGGGAGGGAGACGTGTAGCTTTCCCGTTTCTGTCTAAGGAGCTCGGTTTCTCACACACCCACCAACAGTCTGTCTTTTCTCCACTGACACGTGGCGCTAGGACAGGTTATATATTAAGGCACATAATCCCAGGTCTGCCTCTGAGCACCCCATTCTGTTTCATATCTGTTGTGTGCCCAAACCAGAACGTTTTATAAATATGACTTTTCCCTGGTGTGTCTTAATATTTGGAAGGGCAAAGATCCTTCTTTATCCACCTTGCTGATAAAAACTGGCTAATGTGTAGACCTTCCCTCTTGGTGTAACATTTTGGAATGCATTTATTACGTTTCATAAAAATCCTGTTGGAATGTTTTATGAGATTACATTGAATGTATAGATTGATTTGAGCACTAGCCATTTTATAACAACATTAAGCTATATAGAACTTCTTGCACAGTGGAATCTTATTTCCTCACCTGGAGAAAACTTTTGTAGGAGAGATTAGGGTGGATTTGGGGGAGATGCAGAGGAAGAGACCAGTCAAGAGGCCGGCAGGAGTCCTTGGGACCAGGTAACGCCTGGAATCCTGGCCGCCTTTCGCGGCCGTAGAGGGGTGACCGGCCCAGGCACCTCCCGCCGACCCGCAGTCAGCGCCACCAGCCCAGCTCCTTTCCAGGGCGCGTTACCGGCTGGGGAACAGCAGGAACCCGCTTCCGCCCCCGTCCAGAGGCCGGTCCGATCCGTGCTTTCCCTCCGAAACCAGAAGACTCAGTCGGCCCCCCTGGCACCCCGGGCACGACGCGGCCGGAAGCCTCCCCGCCCCCGAGGGGCGCGCAGGGAGGGGCGCGGGTGGGTCCTGGGCCTCCGCCCGCCGCTGGCCGCCGATGCCCCCCCGCAGACCCCGGGGCGCGCACTGCCCTCCCAGCAGCCGGCGGCGCGGGGCCTGGGAGGCGGGGAAGGCTGCTCGGGGTGCTGGGGCTCGGCGTCGCGCGGCCTGGCGGGCACGGCCTGCGCCTCCTCGGGCTTCAGAGGAGGGCCGGACCCGACCTGCCCGGGGACCCCGCCACGCAAGAGGGCTGTGCTGTTGGGCGCCACTCGGCTTTGAACTTCTAACCCTTTGGGTGCCGGAGGGGAGGCTCCGCCCACTGGTCCTCGGCGGGCCGGAGTGGGGGCCTGAAGGAGGCCCCAGCTCTGTCCCCCAGGGCGCCGTGCCCTCCACGGAGCTCGCTCTGGGGGCCCCTGGCTCTGAGCTGTGCCCCTGCGAGCGCTGCTGCCCGGCTCAGGGTCGCACGGGGCTGACCTGGGCCCAGCGGCAGCTGGAGAGCTAAACGCCCCCGAAACTCGGTCCAGCGCCCCGGACATGCTGAGCCAAGACCAGACGGGGGTCAGTACCCACCCTCGTGGCCCTGCAAACCTCATCCTCTCCTTCCCTTCCAGCAGGAAATGGCCTGGGCCTCCACAGTCCTCTGCGTGGGCCGTAAAGTGCCTCGTGTGTGTGCTGGGGACACTGGGTTGCAGGTTATGGCTCAAACCCCAGCTGGTCAGAGCGTGGGACAGCGCCTGGGGGTCAGCGAATGGCTGCCCAAGCCCCAGCCCCTCTTCGCGACTCGCAGAGCCGTCACTGCACACCAGGGCAGTGCTGTTTCCACTACCGCTCAGTTTTCTGTGCCCACAAATCCATTGTAAACTTTAATACTAGAAAACCCAAGCACTAGTCATAAAAGCAATTACTGAATTCATGCACCTACCGGAGCCGGACAGATACAACCGCCACCCCCACTGTCACTGACTGGGGCGTGCAGATAGACCCCAACCTAGATGAGTCTGTTTCCATTATGCTTCTCCACCTGCCACCCTCAAATAAATCCCCAGAGAGGAGGTTAGCGTTCTTGAGCACACACTAGAATCCAGGTATTTTGTGCATACTGTCCCGTGCGATTGCGTATCTGGTCTTTTGGGGACCCTGGAGAGCCCCGACACCTCCTGCCCCTCTGGACTGCCTGCTGGCTCTGCGGCTCCAGCTCAGGTTTGCGTCTGGCAGAGCCCTGCTGGTGGTAGGGAGGCTGTGCTGGCTGCTTCCCCAGCCCCCCACTAACTCTCTGGTCTTTCCTCTTCATCCCCCAGGCCCTGGCTCCGTGGTGCACTACGTCACCACAGGGCAGCTTCTCTCAGGGTAGCTGGCCCTTTCTGGGCTGCTGCCTGGCTTCTGGTCCAAGGCCTGAGCTATGTGTGGTCCCGAGCAGACGGGCATCCAGGCCTTTGTTTGTGGGTCATGCTTCACCTCCTGCAGCTCGGCGTGTGGAGGCGGTAAGGGTATGTGGCCTTTCACCTCCGAAGCTGTGCTGCTAATGCACATGTGTGTTCCTCAGGGTCATGAAAGCTCAGGGTTGGGAGGGGGCTCAGAGGTGCTCCGAGGGGCTCCTTCCGGAAGCAGCAGTGACCCTTCAAAAGCTTTTTCTTGTCTTCAACCAAATCTTGTCTTCCACTCTTTCAATTATTTGGATGAGCTTTTAGAGCCATAGAAGGTGACTTGCTTACAACCTTAGTCAAAGAAGGTTGGTGTAGATTTAACTGCAGACGAGGCAGTGGACTGGGCCTGTGACACGTGCATTAAAACTTTAATGCAGATAGAAGCCATTTGGGAGCCAGGGCCAGTTTTTTTCCATAAAAAACAGGCTGCCTGGCTGGGCCTCGAGCCTGCAGGCTTACCTGGGGTGCCCCCTGTGCGGGTCAGGCTCCATTTTCACTGGGTGTATATGGACACCTGGAGGGTCAGGCGAGATGTGGCAGTGAGTTTAAATGAATGGCAAATGTCAGCGTTTGAGCTGCCTCATAATCCCATACAATTTGCCAGGGATTAAAAAAAGGTGGAGAGTTCGGGGCATCCAATCCGTGAAGTCATGCAGCTGAAGTGTTCGTTAAATTGTGAACGCTGAGGATTGGAAGGGTGTTGGAGGCATCCTTGCCAAGGTTCAGATCTCGGTGGCTTATGCCTTCTCCTATTCCCGAGGCTTTCTCTGGAGGAGCAGAAGTGAGTTTTCTGGCTTCGGGGCTGAGCCTAAGGAGAAAATGAGTCCCTTTACACCCAGAGTGGAATCTCAAGGAGGAGGGAGAGGGTGCTTCTGACAGACATCAGGCAACTCCCCAAATCTCTCTGGGCCCGAGGAGCTGCGACCCTGTATCTCTAAAGGCACCAAAAGCATGTTTTGCCGCCACAGCAATTTTGCCCAAAGCTGGACCTTTGCGTTCAAGCAGTGCAGCTCCTCTGAGATGAGCAGACTCTTCCTGGAGGAAGGAGAGCACACATGACTCTCCAGCACTCACACAGACTGGAGCCTCTACTGGGCACCACACACAAGACTACATATTTTCACCTCTGCCCTCAGCCCAGCCTAGTAGGAAACCCACTAACGTGCAAGCGTGTGGCCTCAAGGACAGAGAACCTTTCAGCCAGGTCCTCCAGCAAACGTCTGAAGCTCCAAAGCAGAGTCAGGTCAATGCCAGTCACTTAAGAGAAGCTTCCTGAATAACTGCCAGATAAATCTTTCTTCCGGGGCTCTGTGGGGATCCTCAGGCCAGGCCGACCCGGGGCCTTCTTCAGAGATGGGGGTGGGGCCAGGCCCGTGATGTGTCCACGCTCATGCTGCTGGTGTCCACGGGGCCGCTCCACACTCTTCTCTTCCCCAAGCTCCCTCAAAAGTTTCTTAAATGATGCCATGATTTTCTGGTATTAAGTAAAAAACTAAAATGGGTAAGTGAGGAGAGACATGAAAATCAGAAACTAGGAGAAACAATTAGTCATCTCTCTCTCTTATTTTAAAAAATAAGGTGACTTTAAAAATACATACATTTAAAGGGACAAAACAAAAAGGAGAAAAATCAGGAAAAGGGACAAAATATTAGAAAACAAGATGAAGCAAAAAATGTACGATTGTTCAAGGGGAACCAGATATTTGGCTCTAAGTTTTATAACAGCCAGTGCAAGCTTACATAGCTACGTGGTTTGTAGTGCTTCTGAGATAAAGAATCAGACAAACAAATAGAAATCCACTGCCTTAGCAAAAAGCTTTGAAAGTTAAAATAGAAAGCAGCCAATCTATTCGTCATCGTGAAACCAGCACATTGGGGTCTCACAGAGAAAACGCTGGGTGACCTGGTATGTAGAAACCAAGGCTCACTGGATTTTGCAAGAGCTTCACCTCGGGGCCAGCAGAGAAGCCGCAGGCAAATTGCAGTTCAGGAAAAACACCTCTGGGAGGAGCCAAAACAATGTGTTTTGAAGAATACTGAATAGCATTTAAGAAATTTCTTTTAAGTGACCATACTATAATCCAGAAGAATCTACTAACAACCGAGTGACATGCAAACCTGCTGAGATAGCTTATGAAAAATGTGAGAATTTAAACATAGATGATGTCTTCTTTTTAATTCTAAATAATTCACACTAGGTTACTGTTAAGTGTGACTCATTCAAGAGACCCTGATATTAGTGACCTCTTATTTAAACAAAGCCAGTTGCTTTTCCCTATTTAGTTACTATATTTCCATTCTAGTGCTATGTGTTACCAGCATCTTGTTAATTTTTGTAAGCCTGTAAAGCCATCTGCACTCAGTATGAGATGACAGAAGCATATCTAAGTCATCTCATCCTTATCACATGTCTTGTTTTAGAAATGTTTCTTTAGAGGAAGCTGAAAGTTCTTTAAAGGAAAGTTGAGGTGAACTTTAAGGAGAAGTAGGGCAAACTCAGCATAGATGGGTAGAAATATAATATTTAGAAGTATGCAAAATACAACCATACCAATAATATGCCATGATTGTTGGAGAGTAATAATATTCAGTAATATGAAAGATGCTCGATGTGACAATTCACCTGGGAAGTGCAAATCAAAACCACAAGGTGGGATACCACCGCACACCATTAGGATAGCTGTCATCGCAAAAACCAAGAAAACAGAAAACAAGCCTGGCATGTTGGAGGTGGAGACATTGGAATCCTTGTACACTGTTGGTGGGAATGTAAATTGTTGCAGCCCCTGTGGAAGATGGTATGGATGTTCCTCGGACAATTAAACAGAATTGCCATGTGACCCAGCATCCAAACCTGGGCAAATACCCAAAAGACTCGCAAGCAGGAACATGAACAGATATCATACGCCGTGTTCCTAGCAGCATCATTCACAAGAGTCAAAAGGTGGAAGTAGCCCAAGCGTCCATCCACAGACGAAAGATAAAATGTGGTGCATGCACCCAGTGGAATATTATTTGGCTTAAAACAGAAGGGAATTCTGCAATATACTATGACAGGGATGAATCTTGAGGACATACATTATGCTAAGTAAAATAAACCAGTCACAAAAAGACAAACACTTCCTGATTCCAATTACGTCAGTAACCAAAACCAGAGACAGAAATCCAGGGATGTGTGCCGGGGGCTGTGGGGAGGGGAACAGGAACGAGCATTTAATGGGTAGGGTTTCAGCTTAGCAAAATGGCAGGAGTTCTTGAGATGGGTGGTGGTGATGGTCATGCAACTATGAATTATCACAAATTATTAATAATCTATTGTTAATATTAAATTTAGATTAATACCTCTGAATTGTAGACTTAAAATGGTTGAGTTGCTATATAAGTATTTTGCCACAATAAAAAATACTTTGGAAAAAAAAAGACCAAAACATACAGCCATAGCTGAAAACCTTGAGCTATTCACTATCTCAAGTTTTAACATCTCCAGAAAGCGTTACGGTGGGAAGAAGCCTGGCGCTCCCAGACCACATTATCCTCTGTCCCAGGACGCATACGCCCCTCACTTGGACGCACCCTCCTTCCTACTTGAACTTCTCACATGCCCGTGGGTGCGCTTTCCTTTCCCAGCTCACCAGGGACTCTAGAGAACATCTTTCACTACATTTGCGTTTGTCTGCAGTGCCCAGCAGGTGCAAAAGCCCAGCGAAATTTCACATTGAGGGGATGACAGCCTCAGGGAGGTAGGATCAGAGGCCAGTGTGGAACAAGAACAAATAGTTTGAGGCTGAAAGGCAAGCGACAGGCTGCCCTTAGGGTTACACGTTTGGGCTTCATATTTTTCTTAACATTATGTTTGTGCCAGAGATCATGGCATCAAAGACTCAGTGAGAAACCAGCTCACTCCAGGACTCCAATTCATGGAAAAAGAAGATTGTTTTTCTTAAGCATCTTTTCTGGGCCTTCGGTACCATGAAGAAAGACATTTCAAAGAGGACCCCCTTCTGCTCCAGCCGTTGAAGTGTTGGCCAGACATCAGTGAAGCTTGTCTGCACAGCCCAAGTCCTTGGGTGGGCCCTCCTGGGGGGCTTTTCAGGGGACTTTAAAGGGGCATCCAACGCTGAGTCAGGAGTAGGTGGATTTAAATGACTTTCAGATTTTATTAACTTGGACATGTGCACAATTCCAAATGGACTGGGTGGGCTCTGTGTGCTGCAAGCAGGCCTGGCAGCCATACTTGTTCCTGCTTGCAAGTAACCAAGGGCATGTTGGTGGGCAAGGGAGAAATCTGCTGTGAAAACCCAAAGTCTACAGCCTGAGATTGCCTGGCAAGTGGCTTTGTTTCATCCATGCTACACTGTCCCAGTGGTAAAGGATGATGACCCATGTCACCTTCCAGACAGCGCTTGGAAGATGGAGCATCGTACAGGTTTCCTGGAAACGGGATGAAACAAGATCATTGCCTCATTTCTTTCTCTTGAGTTGACACGTTCCTTAAGGACCTTCAGAGCAAGCCCACTCAGCCCTGGGGGAAGAGCTCCCGCTACATCCTGCAGAGGGAACATCTTCTGTGTGTGTTCATTTCTTCTGTGCAAAGCCTTTCTCGGGACCTCCCCGGTCTGCTGCTTGCCCACCGTCCCCAGTTCTCACTCGGCCCTGCAGCAGCTACGGCTTGAAGTATTGCCTTAACCTTCCTGCTGATTTTCCTCTCTCCGGCACGCCCACAGCACATGCACACACACACTCACACCGCACACACATGCACACATGAACATACACACACACATGGTCCTGCTGGTTACCCGGGCCAGACTGACTGCAAGCACCACAGACTGGGTGGCTTAAACCACAGGCATTTATTTCCTTGCATTTCTGGGGACTGGAACTCCCAGATCAAGGAGCGGGCAGGGTTGGTTTTTGGCGACGGCCCCCTGTTGCTGTGTGCCCACACGGCCTTGGCTCGGTCCATGCGAACAGTGCTCCTGCCTCTTCTTACAAGGATTCAAACCCATCATGGGGCCCCACCCTCCCGACTTCATCTAAACCTACGCACCTCCTCATCGCATCACACGGGAGTAGGGCTTCCACACAGGAATTGTGGACAGACACAGACACTCAGTCCTAACACATACGCACATGCACATTTATCCTGCACCCCAAAGGCAGCCCACCTGTGTCTGCAAGAATCGTTTCCATAGCAAAATACAAACTCCATAACCTGAAAGTTGGCGCCCTGATCCACCTCCTGGGCCGCATCAGCCCTACCTTCCCTTCTCCAGCCAGCCACCTGGTCTCCTGCCACACCTTCCCCATCCCCAGCCCACTCCCTCTGTGTCCTCGTTCTGTTCTTTGCCTGACCCAGGTCCAGAGGCACAAAAAGTCCTCCATCCTGAAGACAAAGATGAGCTTCTCCTCTCCTCATGGGCTACATCAATGGCAACGTGCGACACTGCAACGAGCGCATTTAGTCCCATCCCAGAGGTTCTGGGTGCTGGTGTGTTCCAGGCTGGCTCCAAGTCTTGTGGGGCTCAGAGTGCCCTGCAAACCTTCCTGGGCCAGGCTGTGGGCCCACTGGGCAGGACCGCCTCATGCAGCATTTGGATTAGAGCTGACATCTTAGTTGTGCAGTCGGAGCTCAGGGACTAGTGTGTAGGTGTGGCAGGTTATTTTCCGGAATGCCACGTGCCCCTGAATGATAAGCCAGGAAAGGGGGTCACCCTGTTCAGGCTACTGTGGGCTGGCTGGGCATCACACTGCCTTCTCTTCCTCAGGCACTGGGACACCACGCTGACTGTCCTGGCACAGGGCTGGGAGGCCCCCCCACCAGGGCTGGCTGCTGCTGGAGGCTGACCGGTCAGCCCTCTGGCTCTTGGAAGCCCTGTTCCAGACCGGGCCCCACCTGCTGCTTCAGACGTATGTGTTCCTCGCGTCAGACTGCACAGATACGGCACCAGATGAGAAGCTTCCACCGCCCAGCACAGACTGCCCGGCTTCTCCAGGCAGACAGAAACCCTCCCAGCCTAAGACCTCCCCAGCTTGGGAGAATTAGGGCTGCCTGAGCTTACTAGTGCAGGACGATGGTAAGTTGCCTTTTGTTTGAACTGGTAAGTTCAAGGGGGCTGAGGGGTGTGGCCTCCCTCACGGGGGTCAGTCCATAAGGTAGAAATTGTGGTAGTCAGATCACCTCGACAAAGCCTTGGGAAGGGACCGCATGCTGCCTCGTAGTAAGATCAGTGTGTGTGTTTCCCCTGTATCCTCAGTCACTAGACCGGCTCAGGGCCACGGGAGGCACCCAAGAGCTGTGTGGACACAGAACGATCCAGGCCGCACACACATGTCCAGCTGTCCAGGGCGTGGGCCCCTCTGCCTGTCCGTCTCTCTCCCATTCTCTCTCGGTCACTCCCTGCTTCTCTCCCCTCCCCTCTCTTCTCTGTGTCCACATTTGTACATGCTTACATTAAATACCTGAGGCTCGTGACGGCACTGGCCTCCCCTCCATCTTTATCAAAGGGCCTGGCACAGCCTGACGTTCTGGTTTTACTTCCTTGACTAGAGTGCTTTTGTGTGGCTCCCCTGAAGTACATCTGGGAGCCCCCACACCTGCTTCCTATGGGCCGAGCCCAGACGGGGGAGGAGCCTGCACCGTGCCACTCCCGTATACCTTCCATGTACATAGCTGTGCGGGTTTGCCCCCGGCTTGTTGCACCGGGTGCCTGCCGAGGCAAGGCCCCCTCCAAGCCAGGCTGACAGAGAGGTCAGACGTGCCCAGACCCTGCCGTCTGCTCCCCTTCCAGGGCTTAGCGCCCTCTGCTCCTGGTTGGCGCGGTCCTGGGCCCTGGTGTGCTGTGCCCGGCCATGGGCCCCTTGAAGCCTAGTCACCTCCGCATGCCGTGGGCTGCCCTCTTCCACCAGCATCCCTGGGGGGATGGCCATGTTGGGGGCTCATGCCCTCAGTCTGGGTCTGTTCCTCAGAGTGTAAGGTGTCTGGGTTTTGTCGTTGGAGGTAAGCTGAATTGCCACCCCAGAACTGAGTGCCTTAAAACAACCATTTATAACCATCAGCCCCAGTTCTTGGGGACTGACTGGGCTCCGGTGGGTTCTTGGGGGGCCTCATGCATGTGCAGCCAGATAGCAGGGTCCTGCATTCCCAAGGAGGCTCCCCACCGTGGCCTTTCTCTGGGAAAGTAGCCTGGACTGAGCGTGTGGCAGCTGAGAAGCCAGGAGGAAGGGCGTGGGAGCTGCCAGCCTCTTAAAACTGGCCCAGCGCTGGGTCAGAGAAGTTGTGGGCAGTCCAGGCCCGAGAGCACGAGGCCTGACGCCAGCCTGTGAGCGTACAGGGAGGGCTATGCCTGGTGGCTCTCCTTGGCGACGCACTGTCGGCCCGGCCAGCTCCAGGCACGGCTTGGCTAGCCGTGCAGCTGCTCAGGAGACAGTCCTGCATCGTGAGCTGAAATCCTTTCTGCGGAGCCAGGAGGGATGCACAGGGTCCTGCCTCCCCTGACCCCGTACACGAACACAACGCCCCTACAATGGCACTGCCCACAGCCTCCGAAGGCCTCCACTTCATTCCAGTGCTGAATGTTGGCCGTGTTCTCTGTTTAAAACAGACATCCCCACTGAACCCAGACTGCTCCTCTCCCCCTGCCCGGGCGCACCTGGGCATGAACCATGACGACGGAGTCTGCCTGGTGCCCTGGAGGGGGCCTGTGTCCCTGCCAAGCAGAGGGGCCCTTCTGGGCATCCGGGAACACACTGCAGAACACTGTGTTCTAAGATGATTTTTACTGTAATAACTTGTTGTCATAGAATCCTTACTGTTATTATTTCTCAATTTAAATATTGATAAATATTTAGATTGAGCCTGGAGCAACCACAAATACATTTATAGTTAGAAAGGAAACATTTTGAAAAAATATTGCACTTCTGCAAAGAGATACTAGCTTTTTTTACTTATTAAAAAAAAAGAAATCAGCTCAAACTCCAGTATGTTATTCCAGCAGTGTAGGAATGAAAAGATGGCTCAGCTGCCTGCAACGCCTTTCTTTTTAATGTGAAGGTTCTCAGCTCTTAAACAGCGGCTGAAAATTAGCTGGTCTCAGTTTCATGACTGCCTCCTTAAACGCTTTCTGGAACTAAACGGCATAAGTACTAATATTTGGGAAGTGTTGTGGAAGCTAGATGTTTTTCCACCCCCAAATCAGATCAGCTCCCCTTTGTAGGGACTGAGTGAGACAGTGTGTGCCAAGGTAAAGCGTGTTGGTTTTCTGTGCCCTCGAGTCTCTCTGGATTTTGCCTTGCTTCTTGCATGCCAAGTCGGCAGCGGTCAGAAGGAGGTTCGAGCCCTGGTTTCCATCCTGCCCCCCTGCCACTACCCCGTGTGGACCCTGACCTCCGCGGCCTGCCTCTCTCTAGGCGCCCAGTGGCTGGTGATGACATTCTGGCTCGGGCACAGCAGAGTGACATCGTGGACAGCACCTGCCGCTGGCGGCGGTTTGACCTGCTCACGGGGGCCGTGTGCATCGTCTGCTACCTCAGCTTCTGGGACAACCCTTCCAGAACCAGGATGGCCGCATTCTGTACGGCAAGTGGTGAGGACGGCTTCGGCTAACCCTAACTTACTGTCCATACCGAGCAGATGTCTGGGTGGGTGTGTGGCTGTGGGCTGTTTGAGGTGCGGTAGGGAGGACAGGCTGTGAGCTGTGGGTGTTGGGGTCACCCAGCAACAGCGTGCGGGACAGATGCAGACAGAAGAAGCGGCGGGACCCAGCCAGCACTAGGCAAGTGTCAGTACGGAGGACAGGACAAAGGCCAAGCATTTGAGACTAACTTAAGAACTGGCTTCCACAGGACCAGACAACTGATGAGATGGGGTTGATGTAAATAGCAGGGAGATGACAGCCCATGTTCTCCAGACCAGGCTGCCGGGCAATGCCATTCCTATTGAACTCTGCCTGCTGAACCTTTGAAACACCGCCACCCAGAGCGCAGGGCATGGGGCGAGCGGCTATGCCCGGGATGCATGAGCAGCTCCTAATGATGTTTTAAAATCTCTCCTTGTTTGACTTTCCTAGAGTTAAAATGATGCCAATGGAAGACCATGGCAAAGCTTTCAAAGGCTTTTAGCATGACTGTATAACGATTTAGTTTTTTAAAGTGTCTCATACAAAGTATTTAAAATATAGCATCTTTGGAGTATGGACAGTTTGTTCAGTTATTTTTTAAAATTTATTTTTATATTTAAAAATTGGAAACCAAAGTATATAAGCCACGAACCTTCCGTGAGAGCGGCCACCGGTTTGCAGGATGGCATCACGTTCTGCCAGCAAACACGCTTCCCGGTGATGTGACCTGGTGGCCACAGGCCCAATTTACCTTTAAAGAGGCAGATACGTGGGGGAAAATGTGAAGTTGTGGAAGTCTGTGACCCTTGCTCACTGGAACTTGGTGGCACTGTGAGCTATGCAGATACTGTACTGTGTCATAAGAGTAGGACGTGCACGCAGGCACACAAGACCGAAAGGCATCAAGCAGGAAGTGAAAGCTCCTCTCAGCCCGCCTCGCCGAAGGGAGGCACGCGCGCTGTGCCCTCACCCCTGGGTACTCAGGATGGCGCAGACGCTCAGTGAGCTGCAGGGAGAACAGGGACGCTCCCCCTCTGACAGAGCAGCACCCCTGTTCCCCGAGCCTGCCTCTGGGAGGGCCACCAGCCAGGAGAGAGCCTCCAGCACCCGAGGCAGCTGCTGCAGATCCCGGGCAGGGGCGTCCCCGGGGCCGGGGGCCTGACCCGGGTGCTCACTCCCCTTTCGCCCTCATAGATCGTGCGCCTGGAGGACCCCATCCTTCCGCCGCTGGCCACTGACTTTCCGCAGGGGGCATCGTGGACCAGCGGGCAGGGTGGATTTCTGATTGCAAGACCCAGTGGGGCCTCCTGAGTTGCTCCCTCCTGCAACTTGCTTCTTTGCCATGAACTAACTCCAAAGGCAGGAAGTCGCCCGGGCTGAGCCCAAGGAATGGAGCTTCCCGCGCGGTGGGTGGCGAAGCCGTCCCCACGTGGTGGTGAGGAACTGAACGGAGCTCGGGGGGCAGGCGGGGCAGGGCTGCCTTCACCTGTGGGCAGGGCCCTTCCGGACCCCACGCCCCGCGCTGTAAGCAGCCAGAATGTCTGCGTCAGGTACAGCCAGGCCGCCGGCCCTGCTCCCCTCCTCCGGGAGCGGCCCGGACCCCTGCCTCCAAGTGGCCCTGGAGGCAGCCTCGGTGGGAGATGACGTGGGGATTGGAGGCAGTCCACAGGCCCTCAAGGCGCAGCTCTGGCTCATGACTGGGCCTCCCTGACCGGCACTCCCGAGTACCTACTGCACCCGCCTGGGGCTGCAGCCGAGGATCCTGCCGTGCCAACACCATGGCCCTGCACACGTACTCAGGACTTGCCTGATGGGGGCCTAGTTCCCCTTTGTGGCCTTGGGTGGCTCCCTGTAAAGGATGCCCGAATCCCGACACCTTGCCCACAGTGGTGAGAATACAGAACAGCATAGACACGTCCACGTACTGAGGAGCCGACTCTCATCAGTGCGAATCCTGTTTCCATCCCTGGACTGAGGCCGGCTCTGTCACCCCACCCCTTGTCATCCCCCAAAGACACATGGGGGTGGGGGTCGTGTGTGAGGGTCCCGCCAGCCCTTCAGGCTGCGACTTCCTGACCCTTCTATGCTTCCCCTGCTCCTGTTTGGGTTTTGTGCTGTTGATAGCAAGCGTCTGAAACCAGGCACTTGGTCCAGTACAACAGGAAGCTGGAAATAACGTGGGAGGTCCCTGGAGCCCTCTGTTAAAGACATTATTGTCGTAGTCAACACTTCGGATCAAAATAAATTAAACTGACAACAATGTCCTTAAGATGTTTGTGCACAAAGGAAGCGGTGCCGCTGCCCGTGGAAATCCCTTCGTGTGCGGTGTTGGTGGGTAAGCCTGACCCCGGCTGCAGTCCTGCTTTTGAGACGATTCCTCCCCTCCCCCCCCAGCTTTGGAACCCATCAGCCTGTGTGTGGATGGTCGAATTCTGCGTGTCTGATCCAGTTATTTGAAAGTAAAATTAAGATTTGTACCAGACATCTCCCACATGCATGTGTGCGTACACACACACACACACACACACAGCCAGAGCGCTCATTTGGAGCCACCCTCAAGGAAGAAGTCATAGAATTAGTAGGATTTAAACTTTTGTTTTTAAGGTTAGAAACATTTACAGCTTGTGGAAGCTGGAGCCCACTTAAACTCCCCCAAATAGTCAGTTCTGATGTTTTAACGGGATCCTTGTCTCAGACCCCAAATTACATTACTCTACTTGGAACTCCAGAACCTGGGATTCTGCAAACCATGGAGAATGCAGGTCCTCAAAGAACATGACCTTGTGCTCTTTATTCTCTCCTTTTTTGGGCAGTGTCTCCCTGGTGATTTAGTGCAGCCTGCTACACCCTAAACCCACAGACATCTGGCAGGGCTTCTGAAGGCCGTTCTGTGGCCCTGGCCAGCGTGACAAAGCCAAGGAAGAGTCCTCTCCCGGGGCCACAGCTGCAGCTGAGGAGGTGCCGGGGGACCCAAGCATGTGCTCAGAGGAAGGTTATGAGCTAACAAGTCTGGGGAAGCCCCCCAGCCTGCAATGGGGCCCCCCAGAGGCCGGGCTGGAAAGCCAGATTGCTGGCGAGGACTCTTTCCTCCATCAGCACCACTGGTTGTTGGTGAAACTTGGCCTAAAAACAGGAAATGTGTCTAAGATTGATGCAGCCTTTGCAGAAGACAAGCCTGGCTGCTTTTGTGCCCCTGCGAGGGGGCTGAGCCAGCACTGCAACCAGCAGAGCACGCCCCTGCCTTCCCAGCGAGGCTCCCCACCGGCGCCCCATGAGCCCCTGACCTCAGAGAAAGGCTCTGAGTTTCAAGATGTCTCCAATGCAGAGGCTGACCTACGGGAAACCTCACGTTATGTGTCTTTTGCCAGCAACAATCCCATCGAAGCCCCTGCCCGGAAGCCGGCAGCTACACGGGAGGGCAGCCTGAAGGGGGGAGCCGGGGCTGCTGCTGGGGTACACGGCCGGGCAGAGGGCAGGCGGCCAATGGTGGGGGAAGGACAGAGCCCCACACCAGGCTTCAGTGCCACCGCTGACGAGGCCTTGTCCTCACAGCAAGAAGGTGGGCCAGTGACTCCACACATGGGCCACTCTGGGAGGAGCCTGAGCCTGCCGCAGCTCCCCTGGCCAACATCAGCCCCATCCCAGGCCACGGCCCCAGGGGCAGCTTCCCTGGCAGAGCCCAGGGGGACTTGGAGTGTGAGCAGCAGTGGGTGCCCGCAGGGCCCTAAATCTTCTTGTTACACTTAGCTTCTCCCAACACTCAGTGTTTACTGATCTTTTTAAACTATTCTAGCTGCATTATTTTAGAAAATAATAGTCAGGTATTGCAGGCCCTTTGTGGGCACGCAGGCGACGTTGCTGGCAGTGAGCTGGAGGCCCACAGAGCAGCATTGCCTCACATCCACCCCCAGGTGTGAGCCCCCCACAGGGGCTGTGGCTGCAGGGGAGGCCGAAGGCCGAGGTGAGCTCTTTCCTCTGACCCCAGCCAGGGGGCTAAGACCCCAGGCCAGCAAGACAGGCGGGTCACTGGCGGTAGGAGAGTCCCCTTCCCGACACACACAGCAGGAGCACCCTGCTCAGTACCTCTCCATGCAGCCAAAAAGCGAGGTGCCAGATCAGATCACTTCTACGATCCCCTGCGGACACCACAAACCCCACATGTGCACAGAAGGCTCCCTAACAGCACTCAGGGAGAAAAGATGTCCAGTCGAAATCACAAACTATATGATCCGGTTTTATTTTTCTTGCTGTGGCTTCTAGGAAACTCAAAGGTAAAACCCAGGATTCTGTTTCATTCAGGGATCTTTTTACACTTAGCTTCTCCCAACACTCGGTGGTTACTGATCTTTTTAAACTATTCTAGCTGCATTGTTTTAGAAAATAATGGTCAGGTATTGCAGGCCCTTTGTGGAAGCAGGTGAGAAATGGATGCTTATAATCCTCAACATACCTGAAAATGCCAACGTCACTGTGAGGTTATCTCTTTGGCAGGAAAGTGGCATGTTTCTTTCCACACGCTGTCCGTCCTCTTTCCTGCAGGCTGGGCAGCCAGTGGGGCTGTGTCAGGACCTTGCTGTCCACTGCTGACTGCACACGCCCACGGTGCAGGGACCCAACTGAGAGAGAATCAGTTACAATATGATTAGGTGGTGTTCCCTCTTTAAAAGCAGGTGTATTTGTCAGCTTTAAGTGCAGAGAAAAGCATAACAACCTCATGGGCATAAATGGCCAGTATTTATTTTTCCACTGATGGGTCTGTGGGTCACCTAAGGGGCTCTTCCACCAGCCTCAGGTCAAGGTTACACCCCAGGGTGGAGGGGCGGTGCACACACGGGCCAGAAATTCCCAGAGGAGCAGGTGGAAATGCAGGCATCAGCCACTCTTGCCCACTTTCTGTGGCCTCAACAGGTCATGTGGCCACGCCTGCCTTCCGTGGGCCAGGGTGGAACAAAGGTCTACCACAGCAGGGTGACAGCCTCACTTTCCTCATGTCTTCTTCCTCAGTCTCATGACCCTGGACTTCATAGCTGTAGGATTCACAGCAGCAGAAAGTTCAAGCATCTACTTTAAGCTGTGAGTTCAGAAATCCCTAAGTCGATTCTGTCCATTTCCTAAAGCCTTAGTGTTTGTAATTCCAGAGATAAGTTTAGGATTCATGTCCCGGGGTATCTGTTTCTCTATGGTTAAAACAGAGGTTTGAGATCCATTTCCCCTTGGCACCCTACACAGAGGTCAGGTGGCTCCCCTTGACCTGTGGCTCTGGCCCCCGCGCTAGCCCTTCTGCCTTCCGCCTCTATATTCCTTCCTTTTGCCCCCAGTGACTTTCACAGCACTTGGCAAAGGCAGCCAGGGTGACCTTCAAGACAGTCAGAAAACAGGGCCCCTTGAAGCTCAGTGTGGGGCCCAAGTGGGGAACCCTGGCCCCCCAAAACAGCCTCCAATTCATTCCCTTCCTCCACAGAGCAGTGACAGGCGTGCAGGGAGGGTGAGAAGTGGGACTTGGCAGCAGCCTCCCAGGAGGGCCTCAGAGCCGTGGGATGCCTCGTTCTGCTCAGGCCAGGGACTAGGTTGGCCTGTGACATTGTTTGGGGAGCAGTGGTTGGCTTGGCTTTTCATACTGTATTCCAGGCATGAGGTTTCTACATTCCTTTAAGCTGCTTCCTGAGTCAGTTTGCAAGATAAATGCTGACTGCACTTGAGTTTTTTAAGCATCAAGAAAGGATTTTACTTTAAACCTCAGTCTGGTGGCAGTCTTTAAAATAAGTGGTTCGTTTTATGTCCTCCAAAATTTTATCTAATTTCCCATCTAGTTAGGATGACCAGCTGTCGTGGTTTCCCCAGGGCTGGGGGCTGGGGCACAGAGGGATTCTTAGGATGGAAGGTTTGAGGGCTAAAAGCTGATAGTCCCAGGACAGCTGAGACAGCTGGTCACCCTAACACCTGTTGACTGTACTGGCCTTTTCTACTTGACTGTATCCGCTGAGTCAGAGGGGAGAGAAAACACTCCCTGGTTAAAAATCTGGGAGACAATACAAGCTTCCTGGAATATGGTCCTCTACCTCCAAACCCTTATCCCCCATCCTCATCAATTAGACTAATGCTCCCCTTGCTAATCGTGACTACAAAAGTCAGTCTGATCACTAACCTCAAGCCCTACCAATGCCAGGAGAGATCCGGCTCCAAAGTCACAGCTATAATCCAGATTTTGAGTTAACATCTCTCAGGGAGGAAATCTCCCATGGAAAAATACCATGGAAAAATCCATGACTTTGACCGCACAGATACATTCATTATGGCAAGACTATAATTACAACATTGCCCATCAGGGTTTCCATTATAAATGGGGTCTGAATCTTGGTGGAACACAATTATTTCCAGCTGGAGTAAACCATGGACAGGTTTTCAGCCCAGTGGCTTTTTCTCTGATTCGTTTACAAATTATCAAGCTGGGGGTCAGGGGATGGAAAGAGGGAGGGCGGGGAGATGAGGTTGGGAGCTGAATAAACAATATGGATTTTTGTTCTTAGCGTGTCCTTTAACTGAATCTAAGAGAATACAAACCAACGAACCACGGTCAATTAAGGATGTCACTCAGACCCCAAAAATCGTGGATTTAAAGGCAGCACTTTGTCTTTAATTTACTTTAAAAGATGGAGCACCCGATAGAAGAGAGATTTGCTTTTTTTTTCCCCCTTATACCCAAAGTTTGGTCAACCACAGAAGAAATAAGCTTTGGGCGTCCTGTGCCTTTGAGGGAAGGAGCGTGATGGGGAGATAAGAGGGCTCTGTCCTGGCTTTTTTTCTGGTTAACTCTGCCAATCACTTCATCTTTCTGGGCCTCGCGGTCCTCTTGTCTAAATCTGGATGCTATTAGCTGGCCTGGCTGGGTCGCAGAATTCTCACGCATGCCCGCCAAGGCCATGATCATGAACTCTCTCACCCAGGTGGCAGGACCCTTGTGCTTGTACTGACCCACACCTCGGGCTGATGCCCCAGCTGCCCTCTAGAGAGGGTCTGGTCTGAGAGTCACCCTGTGAGGTCAGAGGCGCCCTGTCTGGTGAGCTCCTACACCCTAAAGCAAATGCACAACGGATCCTGATGGGTGTTTAAGCTTGCTTGTACTGAAATGTTTTACAGCAATTGCCCCAAAGCCATAAAATTGTCTGGGGGATATCCTGCCATGGTCTTGTGACCTTCTATGGCACGAGAGGCAAAAACCTCATCCGTGAGTAAAGGGGCAGGGGGGACAGAGACCCCTCTTGGGCCTTGTGGGCTCATGGGGTGGAAAAATGGCCCTTCTGAGTGACCAACAGAAATAGGAATTCTGAAAGCATTAGGTGCCCGTCTTATCTCTAGCACTTCCAGGAACAGCAAAGGGAAAAGGCCAGATTCTAGCTGTTGGTCATGTGTGTACTTGCAAAGTGGGTGACAAAAAGAAAGCTCTACATTCATACCCAGACCCTGCTTCCCACTCTCAAATGTTTCAAGAATTTGGAGGTCAGGATATTTTTTTCCCCAGCAGCCTGGAAGCAATGTGACTAATCTGAGTAATGGAGTGAGGTGGACCCGGGTCCCAGTTGAATTTTGTAAGGTCGTAAAAACTTTCAGGATTTTGAGATTTATCTTCAAAAACTGTCAGAGGAAACTTACTCTGGCTTAGTTTTGGCTTGGATTTTAAATAAGTGGCGCATTGCCTTCTCTCGGCTAATTCATGATGCTGTTCAAACGTAACTTCAAGATGCAAAGAAAACGATGTACGGGGAGCCGCGCTGCGCTCCACCTGGTGACGGGCCCTGAAGACATGCTGTGCGCGCTGCTCTGGACAGGCGTCTGCTGCTCAGGTCTTACTTCAAAAGCTATGCTCCTGCAAGCACGTATCCCCAGCCCCGGCGGGACAGAACCACCGCCATCCCCGGGGGCTGGCCGCCCGCTCTTCCCCTGGTCCCCGCACGCAGGGCCGCGTGGGCTCGGCAGGGGGCGCCGTTGCCCCTCCAGCGGCCCGGCCCGCAGCCCTGAGGCCTCCTGCTGATGCTCCAGCTCTCACCTGGTTCGGTGTAAACTTGCTTGGCTTCACTTAAATCCGTTCTTTCAGTCATACACACAAACGCCCCGTGTGGGCCGTAGCACACGCTCAGCACCATACCACGAGGGCAAAACCAGCATTTTCCCAGCAAGGTCAAGTCCTGCCCTTGTTCAAGTCCTGTGCTTCCGAGTTTATTGGGAGGATCACGTGTTCAATGCTTCCCATTAAAGGAACACAACAGCTGGTGCCCTTTGGGGTCAGCATTCATGAAATATCGAGCAAACAGCTTATTCACCGAAGCTCAGGTGCCCATTCATAGGACCCTGCATTCTATGCATTTTCTGTTACAGGACCAAAGGGAATGACTTTTATTAGGGGGATCTACGGATCAGGCTCCTGGTACATTGCCATTTTTAAAAAGTCATTTTCTGTGTCTCTGCAGGGACAGTGAATTCCAGAATGTGCCACCAGTTCTCTGGCGTCTCCAGCTCTCACGTTCCGCCTACATTGCATGAATCTAGAAAGTGCTTTTCATTTCTGCGAGGTGAAAATAATGGTCTTCTCAGGCAATGGAATATTATTAGTCAGCACTAAAAAGAAATGGGCTGTCAGGCCGTGAAGGACGTGGGGGAGCCTTAAATGCACACCACTGAGTGACAGCAGCCAGGGTGAAGGGGCCACATGCTGTGTGACGCCAGCTCTGTGACTTCCTGGAAAAGGCCCAACTATGGGGACAGTAAGTCAGGAGTCGGCAGGGGCCCAGGGGGGCCCAGAGGGTGTCGGGGCAGTGAGCCTGCTCTGTGTGACACTGATGGGGGACACACGTCATCACATCTGTCTGAACCCCTAGGATGTGCACTGCCAGACTGATGCTGATGTAGGTGGTGGGCTCTGGGTATTAACAGTGTGTTCATTGACTGTAACAAGTATACCCTCTGGTGGGGATGTGGATAATGGGGAAGCTGTGTATGTGCAGAAGTCAAAGGTTATATGTGAAATCCCTCAACCATCCCCTCAATTTTGCTGTGAATCTAAAACTGCTCTTCAAAAAAGGCCTATTTTTTAAAACATTTCTTCATTAAGCTCTCTTCTCAGCCATGGACCAAAACCTCTTCTTACCTGTCAAAATATTTAGTCAAGCACCTGCATTCCCCAGGCCCTGGAGACCCAGTGTTGGAAACATGGGGGCCCAGCTCTTGAGGACTAGCGTCAGGGGCAGCAAGTCAGACAAGAGCCCTTCTCTGCAGGCTTCAGGTGGGCCTATCTGTGAAGCCATTGCAGGTGTTTTGCAGATGTTAGACTGAACCAGTGACGTTGTTTGAAGAGCACAGATTAAGAACAATGTCAGTGAACATTATTTTTCCCAGTGGTAGGCATGGGGGAGGTGAGTAAGCCAGGATCTCGTCTTCCTGGCCACATGCAAAGGCGTATGTTTGAAATCCCTCAACACTGGCAGCAGCCTTGGGCAGCCCCGCGCTCTCCATGAGGACGTGCCTCAGTGTGGGCCAGGATGACACCGCACCTCCTTCTGCGTCTGGCAGGTGTGTTCAGACTTTCCTAAGGCAAATGTAAAACTCCTACGGTCTGTTTGGGCCAAAGGTGAATACCTCACAGAGAACTTTCTTTAGGGAGAAAAAGTGTTACAGTTTCTTTTCTGGTTCAGAGAGTCCCTGACGTGCTTTTCCTTGTTTTTCTTCGTACTTGGGGATGGCAGAAAGGATACATGGCCTCCCCATAATCTCGGGGCGCTATCCAGTGGACCATGATATATTTACTGAGAAATTTTTAATAAATAAACCACAGCCGTGAACCCAAGTGCCCTTATAAACCAGCCAGTTCTCATGGGGAGAGTTCAGGAGTTTTTATGGAGCGATACTATGTTCTCATGAGAATTTTATTAGAAATCAGAGACTTGAAATGCATCAAGCCGGAAATTTATGAGGTTACATGGGAACCATCCTGTCATTCTGTCATTCTGGGTTAATTTACTTCCTCAGATTATGTTGATTCGCTCTGTAAATTTCAGTCATGAACACTATTTTAAATTTCTCAGCAAAATCCCAGCTAGCTAATTGATTTCTTGAACTTTTCAGTTTCTGTTTTTATCCTTAAATTAAGATAGGTTATTATTGATCGTCCACGTAAAAAGTCCTCAAATTGATGGGGACTTCATATTACTAGTCAGAAATGTGTCTGAGAAGATTTATTTCCAAATGCCAAGGAATAAACCGAGCTTAGTGGAAAACATTTTTATAACCACATGTAGTTCTTTACACCCCTAACTTTTCCACTTAACAGTTTCTTCAAATAACCTTTCTAAATTGTGTTTTGCAAAGTACCCAGTCAAAATTCCACTCACCAAAAAAAAAAGAAAAGAAAATTGTTTACCATCATGTAACCCAACTTGGAAAACAGCCCGAACCCAGAATAGATGTTTGTGCCTGTGAAGTGGAGAGGAAGTGCTGTAAACAAGGTTTTCGCCTGGGCCTGGGCCTGGTCCAGTGTCTCATTAATTGTCTGTGTTAATGGTGTGAGGGAAGAGGCCAGGCCAGCACTGGCCTCGGCTGAAGTCGAGAAAGTGAGTGGGTGACACAGGAACTAGTCTCCTAGTAACCAGCTGACCCCTTTGCCTGCTGTACTGGAGCTTGACTCCTGGGCGAGGCCCCCAAATGAGGCACTTTCTCTGAATCGCTAAATTTAATTCTTAAGTTGTAAGTGTGGTTTTCCAGCCACATACTTGTGTTGGGGGTTGGGGTTTATGAAGCTGCCACCGTGGCATGGCTGGTTTAGCCTTTTCTACCTCACATCACCCCAAATCTCCCAGGTACCCATTTTAGAAAAAAATGTTTGTAATGAAACAATGCAAGGAGGCACCCTGACTGCTGGCCTCACACCCTCTGTACCGGAGACCATCAGCTGCCCTTTCCCAACTTAGCTATTTGGTGCCCTAACGAAACCTGGTTGCGCCTCCAAGATGCAGACTGAATCGTTAACTGTTGCATCAGCTGCCCTTCCCTGAGTGCTGGCCTGTGCGCCGGCTCTGAGCTCCGTGTGTGTATGTATGTTAGCACACTTTCCACTTGAAACGACTGTGAGGCAGGCCCTGGTGTTCTCCCCACCTCCCAGACATGGAGGGGTGTGTGGCGCTGAGCCTGCTGCACCCCGGGGCTCAGGGCCTCGTGACCGAGGCAGTGGGGGGAGCAGACAGGAGACACCCCTCTCTTCCTAAGGCCAGGAATAGGATCCCTGAGAGCAAGGCGGCCGGTACTCAGATCCCAGTGCCGCCCCGAGTGAGGCCATCACAGTGTGGGGAAGATGACCCGCAGATGGCGTGTGAGCACGTGGAAAGGTGCCCCACGTCTCCAGGGAGACAAGACACGGCTGCACACCCAAGGGAGGGGCGCAGACCCAGACTGACAGCACCGGACGCTGGAGAACGTGGGGCAGCAGGGGCCCCACTCACTGTAGATGGGTACAGGGGGTGTGGCCGCCCAGAGGACAAGCCGGCCGGGCCGTTTCTCACAAAGTAAACGTGCTCCTCCTTACGACCCAGCAATCATGCTCCTCGGGACTCACCCAGAGGAGCTGAAAACTTACGTCGCCAGAGAAATCTGCACGCGGATGTTTACAGCGGCCGCATTCACAAGTGCCAAACTTGGAAGCAGCCCAGGTGCCCCTCAGTAGGTGGTGGGTAAATAAACTGGGCCCGTCCAGGCAATGGGACATTACTCAGGGATAAAAAGAGTCAGCTATCCAGCCATGAGAAGACACGGAGGAACCAAGAATGCGTATTTCTAAGCCAGCCCGTAAGGCTGCCTGCCGTGTGACTCCAACTCTGTGCTGGTCTGGAAAAGGCACAACTATGGGGACAGTGAGACCAGGGGTGGGCAGGGCTGGGGGAGAGGGTGGGGCACGGGGTGCCCAGAGAGTATCAGGGCAGTGAGGCTGCCTGCATGACACTGCAATGGGGACACACGTCACCACACGTCTGTCCAGGCCCACAGGATGTCCAACACCAGCAGGACCCTGATGTAGACGTGGGCTCTGGGTGAGAACGTGTCCACGCAGGGTGTGTGGGGTTCAGTGAGGGTGGCTGGGGGGAGCAGGGAGTACATAGGAAACTGTACTTTCTGCCCAATTTTGTTAAGAACCTAAACTCTTAAGTAAAATTCACTCAGAACAAAACAAGGGGGCCCTGAACGTAGAGAATGTTCACCCCATCAGCTCCGGGGAGGGTTCCTTTGAAACAGGGTTGTGCTGTCTGAAGAACGAAAACAAACCAAAATAACAAATCCAACTGTTGCTGTGGAGGACGCGGCCTGCTGGGAGGCTGGGAAGAGCTCGGTGCTGAGATGGAGAACAGCGGGAAGGCTTCTTGGTGGAGGAGGCCTAGCAGGGCCTGAGGTGAGTGTCTGGCTAGTGACCAGATGGGGCAGAGGTGGGGCCAGGGCCTCTCACTGGCTGCAGTCTTTGCCCTGGGATTTTGCCTCTGGATTCCCACTCCTACCCTCAGCCTCTTTTTTTCTGAGCACTGCTAACAAATTGGCTTCCTCCACTCGCAGGCCAGCTGTGCTCGGTGACGGGCCAAGGCACACACTCACGGATCACACGCCCGGGGCAGAGCAGGCCCGGGCAGCACATGGGGAGGTTTGGGTGGCCAGCACCTGCAGACGCAGCCTGTCCCGGGAGGAGGCCTGGGGCCGCGAGGCTCACACTCACTGCAGGCCTCCTACCCACTGGGGAGGAATGGCCACTGGGCTGCAGCACCCTTGGCCGGGGTGCTTCCAGAGTCACACGCAGGGGAATCTGCAGCCCTGGGAGAGGCAGCCCTGGGGTGGGGGCACAGTGGGGCCACGGGACAAGGGTACTGCCCCTGCTGAGGCAAAGCGGCCCCGAGCAGGCTCCCTGCAGCTGGCTGCCTGGCCACAGCGGGTCCCCAGGACCCCTCATAGTCCGGCCCAGAAGGCGACCCACTTTCCGCCTTCCCCTGCTTTGAACCAATCCCCCTGCTGGGGTGAGTGTGACCAGGGCTTCCAGGATGCGTTCTTTTTTCCCTGGAAAGAGTTTGACAGCATTTGACGAGGACCAAGCAAGACACACAGGGTTATCAGTCTGAGCAACCATCTGCGTCCCTCCAGGAAGGCGCTGCGTCGGCGGGTCCTTCCTCCCGGTGTGCCCTCCATCTCCCAGAGGTCAGGCTGGTGGCAGGCCTCACTGTGGCTGGCCAGAGCAGAGGCTGAGAGGGCCCGTGTCCCACAGGCCTGCCCCAGGGGCCGGTGTGGCCCGCTTGCAGCTATGGTGAAGAAACACCCACCACAGGCCCTCCTTTCCAGAAGCCGGAAACACCTGAGCACCCAGCTGCCAGGGACCCCAACACCTTGCACCCCCAGGACTTACACAGGGCCTGGAACACCCCAAGTCCTCAGTTTCTAGTCACTGAGAGTTAGACATTTTTCGAAGCCTTTGTGTCTCCAGTGAAATATAATGAGGTCTCAGTGACCCCTCCTTGGTCTCGGTGCCCTAAGCAAGGGCCGCACGTCTCCAGGGAACTTAGCCCGCGGAAGGTCCCCAGGCACCCTGCCTGGTCTGCAGGCCGCAGGCCAAGCCATGACTCACAGACGCAAAGATGGACGGCAACCAACCTTCCCCTCCTACTGGAGCAACAAGGACCATTATCCAGGCTCCTCTCGAGAACCAGCGAAGCAGAGAACTAATTGTGCCCCGAAGTCACCCTCTTGGTCCACATGGGGGTCTTTGGGCTCTTTTGGAGACACTCCACCCACCTCCCCTCAGTCCCAAGACGCTGCCTATGGCATCTGCCCCAGCACCTCCCTCTGTGCTGCAGCGCAGACCTTGGCAGGAAGAGTGCCGTCTGCATGGGCACCTTAATTTCCATGTTTTCCCAGTAAAAGGGGTTTGAATTTTCACCATCCTCTCTATCCCCTGTCCCTTCTCCTTGGGAACACCTGCCTCCCACCCTGGCACTCCAGCCCACCTGCTTCCTCTGGGAGCAGTCCCAGAGCTCCCCTAGGTGCCCCCCTGAGACCCCCAAGGTCCCCAAGTCCTCCACTAAGCACTGTGGCTTCAGCCCCTGCACGCACCTCACCAGTCCACCGCAGCTCCGCGCCGGCCTCCGTCGCCTCCCAAGGCAGCAGGGGCCTCCACGGACACAGAGGCTGTGCTTCATCCAGAAGAAATCATGGAGACACCTATTCCAATGGTCTCCTTAAAGACGAGCAGGGTTGGCGCCTGCCCAGAGCTGCAGGAGCCGAGGTGAACCCGGGTCCGAGCTGTCTCCAACCCCGGATCCCGTCCCAGGGTTCCTAGCGGCAGGCGGTTCACTTGCAAGAGCTCACCTGCGTCTCCACCTGCCTCCCCAGCTGCTCCCGCTTGGCAGATTTTCCCCACTGACCCCAGACCCCGCCCTCTGGGCTTGCCTCTCGGCTCCCCCAGGCCACCCGGGTCAGCGCCTGCAGCCCCCACTCGTCACCCACTGGACACGCAGGGAGGGTCCCCCAGGCCGTCGCCCCTTCTCTGCTACAGTTTGACACTGGGTTCCCTGAACAGTGGGGAAAAGGTTGAAGCAAAAGACATTTTTAAATAATTAAATATCTGATTGTTAGTTTGTTACACCTGAGTATTTTCATCATTTCCTTTAAACAGCACATAGCTGTCCTTCTGCGGGGCAGGTTCCTCATTGAAGTGTTTACCATCCTTCTAAAGTGTTGAGTTAAAGGGCCCCCCTGCAGAAGAGGAAACTCACGCACTAGCACCTACTTGGCAATTAGACTTAAGATTCTTGTGCTCACTTGGTTAGTGCCACCTTTTTTTTTTTAAGCAAATTCCCTCTCATGGAGGCTTATCTCTGTTTAAATGGGACACAGGTACCTACTGCAGAAGACATGGTGACCCCTGTCAGGAGACCTAGTCTGAAAAATTTGTTTCTTTCTTTCCTTTCCCACCTATCCCCAAGTCAGTTCTTGTACAAAAAAAGAAAAAAGAAAAAAAACAATTCCAGGATGTATTTACTGCAACCTAGTAATAGAAGAGATAACACTTCATGCAATCATGGATAATGAGGTCAGTTCAAAATACCGTCTTTGTTACACTTAGCAATTTTCAAGATACTGTCTCATGATTTCGCATGTCACAGAGAGATTCTACTTTTATTTGAAATTTTATATAACATCTCTAAACACAGGGTGGAAAGCAAAATGTACCACTGAGCATCAGTGACCTCCCCCAGGGGCACACACATGCGAAGCAAAGTTCCTGGCTTTGCAGTCAAACAGCCTGCTGGTGCCTGGCCCCCTCTGGCCCCTGACTCCTCCTCCAGTGAGGGGACCTGATGCTAACCCCTGCATTCCAGGGAGGTTGTCTGCAGTTTTGAGATCATGTAAGCAAAGTGCAAACTATGGTGTCTGCATACTAGACATATCAGTAACAACAACAACAAAAGACACTGAGTAGAAATGCTGTTGCAGTAAGCCCCCAGCTGAGATTTTCTTCCCCTGTCCAGAGGGCCAGCCCTTCACTCAGCTTTCCGGCCCCTGTCCCCACCACACAGCAGGCGCTCCAACTGTAGCCACACTAGCTTCCAGTCTCCCCTCCTGGGGTCAGGAAAGGCTGCCCCACGTGGGTGGGTGTGAGCACCCATCTCCCCCCTCAGCCAGGTGCCAGCCGCAGAAGGCAGCTTACACAGCTGTGCCCAGAGGTCCCACTTGTCAGCACACAGCACACGGAGAAGCCCGGCCATACATGCTGCCCGGAGCGCCTCCTAACAGGACGAGGGGCAGTTCAGTTCCCTTAACAATTGGTCTCTCTCCCTGCGGGTAGGTCGTTTACCTCAGGGCCCCATTCCACCGTGCCCCCAATTTAAAAGGCCCATGGGGCCTGGGACCTTCCCAGATATCCCTGCACATCAGCCTTTGAATTCCTCTCTCAAAACTGAACCGAGAGGGTGGGGTGTCTGCTGGAACACAGCCTGTGTTAGCTGGGACGAAGGCAGCCCTTTGGAGAATACCACCGGCTGGGAAACCTCAGGCAGGGGACGTCACGGGGCCTGCCTGGAAGTCACGGCCAGAGGGGGAGGATGTGCTCATCTGGAACCCGCAGACGAAGCAGGCGCCTTGTGGCGTTAGTGGGGCTGGGAGGTTTTCCTGGTCCCCTCCAGGCCCCCCATGTGTATCCTGCCGGGTGGCTGCTGGGCAAAGCTGGTGGTGCAGCCCCGTGTGGCTGCCCTCGCGGGACTGTGTCTTGGGAGTTCTGTCAACCCGTCTGGCCTGGAACATGGAAAATTGGAATAAGTAGCTGCATCGCGTGGCACCTGTCTGTGCCTGGGCTGGTGGACAGTCGCAACCTCGCACTACCAAGAGAGGGGCTCATGGCTTGAGTTCAAGCGAAGCACTCATCATCCCCTTGGGAGAGGGCAGGGCCAGTCCTAACAAAACTGCTGCTGAGCTCCTAAAAACTGGCTGCCCGCGTTGCTCCTCCCACACCAGGAAAGAATATAAATTAGGCCCAGCAGGTTACCAGGCTAACGCTGCAAGATGTTTAAATATTTGTGAAATTGGAGAAATTGTCCAAGGTCGAGATTTTAGACAAAGATTCAATGATCTGCATCCTAAAACCAACGGCTCACACACACAGAGAGAGCCCTTTCAGTCTTGCGTAAGCGAAGGGAGAGAAAACCATCAGAGGAGGGGCAGGGCTTTGTTCTGTGGCGTTTAACACGGCAGGGGGGCGGGGCCAGGCAGCCTGTGCGCACACAGATGGGGCCGAACCAGCAGAGAGGGGAGCCCAGGGTGCAGAAGGGAGAGGAGAGAACTGTGGGCACCTTGAGTAATGGTCAGGCTGTAACCTGTGGGAGCCGGGAGGTCACCGTGTAAGGCCACCCACAGAAGCAGGAGGGAAGGGGGATAGCATGACCCGGGAGCGGATGGTAGTGCCTGCCCGGGCATCTAACACACCTGCTGGGCAGCTGTCAGGGTCCACTGGGGCGGGACGACTGGGACCCCAAGGACAGCCATGGGCTGGGTGGTCTCCGCCAGCCCCTCAAGTCATGCCGCCAGAAGCTGCATTGACTCAGGGCCTTGACTTTGCCAAGAGAGGACGAAGCTGAGGATGGCCTGGAGCTGGAGACAACACAAAGAGGCCACTGACTGACTGAATGAATGGCTACTCTGTTAGGACACAGGGATTAGGCACCAGAATGAATCATGGCTTTAAACGCCGGTTTGCCTGACAGAGTGCCAGCTGGGGGGGACCAGTCACCAGTATTCTTGGGAGGCAGACAGACTCTGAGACAGAGAAGCATGTGCCATGCGGCAGACACCGGGGACGGCACATGCCCCACGTGGTGCGTGTCGGGCGTGTGTATGTGAGGCCTTGGGCGTATGCCTGAATGTGTGTGCAAGCGTGCACGGTGAGCGACCATGCAAAGCGCGGCCCCGCCGTAAAGGGGCAGGAGGCGCCGGTTTCTGAGGAAACGGGGGCCCAGCAACATCTTTGGAACTCGACCAAACTGGACCCCAAGGGAAGGGGCTGCGATGACAGGCCCGCAAACATCTGCACGGCATAAGCAGCAGGGAGAGGAGGCGTTCGGCCCGGCACAGGGAGATTCAAGTAGGAGTAACGGGGTGCAGTTAAGGAAGAGGGACTGTGGGCCGCGCTGTCCAGAGAACTTCCTGACCACATCACACCTCTGCCCTGGGGCACCCACCCCGGCCGGGTCAGAGCAGCCCTGGCAGGACAGGGCTGGGCCCCCGAGTGTGGTGGCCGCGCTGATCTGTAAACGCGGGGTGACGGATGACAGGGGCAGACCGGGGGTGCTCTGCACCCCGTGCCGGTCCTGCAGGCTCAGCTGGGGCCGGGGGTGTGCGGTGGCCTCCAGAACGATGGCGGGGAGAATCCCCACGGTCCCCCCTGCCCCACCTGCCTGCCTGCCGCCCGCGTCGGGGTGGGGAGGCTTTCTGTCTCTTGAGGAAAAAAAGCAGGGTCACTTCCTGAAGCGAAACCAGGTGAACTTGAGCCAAGTCAGGGTGATTCAGACCAGGTTCATCTGCCTTATGCGCCAATGCGGAAAACTACTAGGCTGGAGAAAACTTTCCCAAATCATTGCTTTTCCTATTTGACATATACAAAAGGACATGCAACGAAATACAGCCGTCCAGGGCGGCCACCGCCCCACAAGAGATGGGCATCAGCACCCACGTGCCTCTGTCCCTCGGCCCAGAGGCCCCTCTGCTCATGTCAGGCACTTAGAGCGTTCCCTTGCTTTTTGTCTTTTTGAGCTCCATGATCTAAAGTCATTAAAAAATTTTTTTTTATTAAGGCATCATTGAAATACAATCTTAATGAAGGTTTCTCATGAGCAACATTGTGGTTATTACATTCACCCATGCTATCAAGACCCCCCATACCGCATTACAGTCACTGTCTTCAGTGTAGTAAGATGCCACAGAGTCCCTACTTGTCTTCCCGTGCTGTACTGCCTACCCCGTGACCCCCTACATTATGTGTGCTGACATGATGCCCCTCAATCCCCTTCTCCCCCTCTCCCTCCCCACCCCTCCCCTTTGGTAACCGCTAGTCCCTTCTTGGAGTCTGTAAGCCTGCTGCTGTTTTGTTCCTTCAGTTTTGCTTCGTTCTTATACTCCACAAATGAGGGAAATCATTTGGCATTTGTCTTTCTCTGCCTGGCTTATTTCACTGAGCATAATATCCTCCAGCTCCATCCAGGTTGTTGCAAATGGTAGGATTTGTTTCTTTCTTATGGCTGAATAGTATTCCATTGTGTATATGTACCACATCTTTATCCATTCATCTGCTGATGGACACTCAGGTTGCTTCCATATTTTGGCTATTGTAAATAGTGCTGTGATAAACATAGGGGTGCATATGTCTTTTTGAATCTGGGATCTTGTTTTCTTTGGGTAAATTTCTACGAGTGAAATTCCTGGGTCAAATGGTATTTCTATTTTTAGTTTTTTGAGGAACTACCATACTGCTTTCCACAGTGGTTGAACTAATTAACATTCCCACCAACAGTGTAGAAAGGACCTCCTTTCTCCACATCCTCACCGGCATTTGTTGTTCTAAAGTAATTTTTAAGGAAAGAGGCCGTGTCTATAAATAGCACCTGCAGACGAGTGACTGTACATGATGACTTGTGACAAGGATGGGAAGCGAAGGGTGCCCAAGAGGTGGAGATACCTGAGCCCCCATCCATGCTGATAAATGTGGGCTGTCCGCACAGCAGAGTGTCCATCACCTAAACAGGAAGGGCGTGCCCACCCACGCTCCAACATGCATGGACCTGGGGGATGCCGTGCCCAGGGAGACATGCCAGACACAGAGAGACAAATCCTGTGATTCTGCATATAGGAGGTTCCTGGGCAGTCACCTCCCTAGGGACAAAGCAGGGGGTGGGCAGCAGGGGCTGGGGGTGGGCAGTCTGAAAAGATGGAAAAGCTCTGGAGATGAATGGTGGGGAATGTTTGCACAACAATGTGAATGTTCTTAATGCCCTGCACTGTACACTCAAAAATGGTTAGAATATACATTTTATCTTATGTATATTTTACCATAAATTTTTAAAGTAAATAAGAAAAGAAAGAAAGGTCCATGGCTCCTGGGCTTTGGGGAAGGCCTCCCACTGTTCCTGGAGCACCTCCTGCAGGCAGCAGCATGCGGGGCCCATGGCCCAGGTCCCACACACGGCCCCACCCAGACGGGCCCTGGGAACCAGGCCTCCTCCTGGGGGACACGGACCCTGCGGTCCTCCCCCACCCTCCCTGCACCCAGGAAATGGAGTGAGGGGGAGGGCACGAGAGCTTCAGAAAAAGTATAAGCCTGAGTATAACTTGGCAGTAACTCTGGCCTCATGCTGACAAGTGAAAGAAACTCACCTCTTTCTTAGCAATGCATTGGATTTGCATTTTAAAATTGGTGTCTCCAATCTGGCTGCTTCAAAACAAACACTGTTTGGTATTGCCCGGTACCTACAGTTACTAGAAGGATGTATTAGTCTGGGTGTTACAGGCTGTCGGGATCAGATGCAGCCATCCGGAAGGAGGCCAGCCCCTGGCATTCGAGCTTCCGGTTCTGAGACCAGGGTGTATGTCTGATGTACATGGAAGTGTGGCAGAGGTTCCCCACAACCCAGAATACAGACCAGTGCACCTGCATCTCAGGGTTTGCCCGAATTTTCTACACCCCCAGAGACAGGACCAGCGGGCTTGATTTCTCCCATCGACAGGGTGGACACCTGCATCAGGTGCAACCTGGTACAGACTTAGTCCACCGCCTCCTTCCGGGTTGGTCTGTGTGCGGTTGCCACTGACCCAATTCTTTGTCCCTGGTGTTGGAAAAAGCAAAAACCAAAAACAAAATCTTATTTTTCTACCAATGCATATGGTACAATCCATGGCAGCTATCTGCGGGGGAGACCTGTGAGATCACAGTTCCTAAAAAGGACCAGGTTTTTCTGGAAGTCTCCAGGAAATAGACTAACTCCTCCAGTACCCACACTGTCCGTGTGGTGTGGCGCAGACCGGTCTCACTGAATAAATGGACGCATTTGACATTGACAAACGTCCCCAATGTCTGTTCAAACGGCTTCCATAATCCCTTTGTTGCCCTACCCTTACCCGCCTGTCAAGCCAGCCCCTCCCACAAACTCAGATCCAATTAGTATTTACTCATCAAGCATTGAATAACAAACCTTCCTAGTCCTTGGTTTTATCCTTCAAGGTCAGATAGTTTTCATTACCTCACTTGACAGATGTACACACACAGGCTGAAAGGAAGAATTTCTCAACATCACACATTTGTCAGAAACTGTTAGGACTTCCGATTCTGACTGAATCCCACGCTTGCCTCCGCAAAGGTGAATTCCTGAGCAGAAGCCCCAGTATGGCTGAGAAGCAGCCACACTGACAGTGCTTTCCAACTTGAGTTGGAACGGCTGTGGTTGGGGAAAATTCTAGTTCTGTCACATGGACTTTGCATGTTTTCAACAGGCTCCATGCCTTCTGCTGGTGGGACTCCAGGGAAATGAACTAGGAAATGCTTCTGACATCATGAG
The DNA here is from genome assembly GCF_040802235.1 of Manis javanica. Taxonomy (NCBI): domain Eukaryota; kingdom Metazoa; phylum Chordata; class Mammalia; order Pholidota; family Manidae; genus Manis; species Manis javanica. The sequence continues at coordinate 107,435,568 of NC_133167.1, forward strand.
ATGCAAAGGATTCCGTGACCACAATTTCTCCCATTCCATGTGGTTTTTCCATGTGGAAAGAAATCAGGCACCTAGTCACAGGCCTTGGACTGCTCAGTGGCCAGTGGGAACCCGTCCCACAGCCCTGCAGGCATCACAGATGGACGACCTGCATCATGTTGCCCAGTCCCGCCCAGTCCCGGGGAGGCATTCCCGGATGACCCCACGGGCTGGAGCAGCGTGCCAACGGGCTTCCACCCTGTTCCCGGGGAGGCTTGCAATTTAATGATGCCCCACAATTGTAAATTTCCTTTAGAAATTTAGAAACAGGACACCATCCTTTTTTTCCTGGCCTAAAGGCGATAGTTTTCCATAGACAGAAAAATATACTGGCTTAACATTTACATTGAGTTCCTTGGAGTTCTTTGGAAGAATTACACTGTCTTCAGGTAATAACAGCAAATATGCATCAAGCATGTGTTATGTGCCAGACACGTGCCTCAGCACCAACCCCACGGGGAGTAACTGTTACCTTTTCCCCATGTTGCAAATGAGGAAACCAGACACAGAGAGACCCTTCCCCAGAGGCCTCCTGTCGTGGTGGGGGGCCACGCTCACCTGGCCACTGGACATGGACATGAAAGTCCACAGCAGCCTCGTCCCACCTGGACACGAACACACTTAACAGTAGCCCCAGGGTTATGGTCCGTTTCTGACTATGCGTGGGACCCTAGCCATGTTTTAATGACATTCTGTAATTCATTTCTTCCCAAGACCATCTTCGGACCTTGCTCTGTACATTCACAGCAGGATTTTCCTTATCCTAGGAAAGTGAAGGAGTGGCTGGAGGGGGAGTTGCTGAGGCGTGGTCCCTCCATGCGTCCTGGCCTCTGAAATCCCACCACCACAGGCTCTCTGTGACCCGATCCCTGTAGTGCTTGGAGTGGTCCACTTGCGTTGTGCCAGCAGTGACACTTTCCTCTGGTCCAAAGAGAAGGCAGACATATCTATTTCTAGGTCTTCTGCAGAGTGAAAGCCGGTCCCTCCATCCTGTGTCAACTCGAGCTCAGCCAGCTCTCCCAGCCACAGCCAGTCTCCCCCAGAAGTGAGAGCCCCAGCCCAGAGGGGGTTACATCCTGCGTGGAAGGGCTGGCCCCACATTTCTCGATTGCGACACTGTGAAAACGGTGGGTCTGGCAGAGAGTGAGCCCAGCAGCACAGGCCCTCTGCCCTCAGGCACTTACCATCCGGGCCCTCACCCTGCCTCCACACACCACCTGTGCCAGGAGCACCTGGCAGGTAGTTTACAAAGTGAGTTTATGGGGTCCTCGGCCTCAGTCCCTAGAGGATGGGCCTGTGGGGCCCTCTAACCCCATGCCCTCCCCACACTGTGGAGGCCACAAGGCACTGGGGCTGCTCCCCATGGCCAGCAGAGCTGGTGGGAAGGGTCATCTCTGCCCTAGAAGCTGGTATAGCAGGAGAGAAACAGGTACAAAATGCCCCAAATCCCCAGGGTCAAGTAGGGACCCGCTCAGCTTCTTCTATAAAGGGGGACCCAAGACAAACAGGACCTGGCCTGATGGCAGTGACAGTGCACCCTCCCTGCACCACACACACACACGTACATGCAGGGCTCCCAGGGACCCCGTGCTCACATGGTGGCCAACGCTAGCCCTGTTCTGCCACCGCGTTTGTTCTTCTGCTGATGTTTGTGTCACCGCTTGACGACTTGCACAGCCACTCAGGGCCTCTCCACTGCCACTAGATGGTGCTGAACCCGTGTCTGTGACCCCGGCTGGGGGTGGGGGTACGTGTCCCACTTCAGCCAAGGTGGGGGGGCGGAGAAGGGAAGTGACCTAGAAGATACTTCCAGAAGAAACAGGGGGAAAGAGCCCAGTACAAATGTGTCCATTCTGGAGGCCACGTGGGGAAAACGGTGGGGCCACAACAGTCACCGGGTCACAGAAGTGGGAGGCTCTGGGTGAGAGGCACCCCCAGGCCCTGCAAGGGGGAGAGCAGCCAGCCACGTGCTCCCATCTCACTCGCCGCCTGCCGCTCCCCGGCCAGGCTCTGGTCGGACGCTGGCCACTGGTCTTTGTTTTCCCTGCAGCCTGGCCTCTCCGCCTGCTCCATCCCCGCAGGAAGCCCCGAGCTGTTTATGCCTCGGGGCCACAGGAGGGGCCTTGCCCCAGGGCCTCCAGGCCTGCTGTGTTTCCAGCCTGGTTGTAAATCCTTTGTGCCACTGCCCCTCAATCCCTGAGGGGCAGACACGCTGCCATCCTTTTAACTGTCCCATGGAAACTGCCTTTCCGGGCAGGCCACGGGCACTCTGGCGGCGTGCCCAGTGGGGGTGCTCCATGAGCTGGCTGCAGGGCAGGCCTGACTCACCACCTGGCAGCCCGTGCCTGCAGGAGACCCGCATCCCAGGAACCACAGGAAGGCCGGTGGAAGGGATAAGGAGGCGACGTTCCAGCTTCCCTGTGCTTTATTCTGAGCACCTGTGAGAACGGTCTCCCTGTCAAAGAAGGGGCAGAGGCTCCTCCTCACCCCCTAAAATACCGCCCGGTTGCCTTCCGCTGCCTCTGAAGTAAAATGAACCGAAACAGTTATATTCCAGGTTCACAGACACAACTCCCCGGCTGCCGCAGGCCCTGGCCTGACCCCAGCATCCTGCCGTCACCTGGCGTGGAGGGAAATCTCTGCACCCCCTCCCTGGAGCCCCCAGCTAACAGAGGCACCAGCCTCTGTCTCCGTCAGTGCGGCCGCTCCACCAGAACGTCACCGACATGCCACAGGCGGGGTGGCTTACCCGAAAGACACTGCTTCTCACAGCTGTGGAGAAAGGACGTCTGAGATCAGGGCCCGAGCAGATCCACTGTCTGGGGACACCTGCTCCTGGTTCATGGATGCTGTCTTCCTCCCTGGTGGAGAGTCGACCCTGGTCTCCTCCCCCTATAAGGGCGGTGTCTTGCCGATGGGTTTCAGCCCCGGGCAAGTTTGCTCCGGATTCAATGTGACCAAAGAAATTGACTGCAAGTTCTTGGGGTGAAAGGGATATACCCAACTTTATTTCCAGGTGGCAGGTCACTAAAATCCCGTTCACTCAGAGCGAGTCTGCCTGCAGCAAGCCAGTCTCTGCCTCTGGGCCCCTCTGTCCACACAGCCGTCCTCTGGGCCTCTCTGCACAGTCGTCCCACACAGCTGCCCTCTGGGCCTCTGTCCTCGGCGCTGCCACCACTCCAGCCTCTGCTCTGCTCTGCTCTCCTGCAGCCTTGCAGCCCTGCCACCGTGTTGCGCCCAGAGCACTGGGTGGAGCTCTTTATATAGCGCCAACAGCCCTGTATTGCCCACAGGTGGGCAGTGAGCTAGTCAGCCAGGGCCAGGTGAGAATCCCGGCCACAGGAACTCTCATTTTATCCACAGGCGGGATGCCATCCGTATCCTCAGGATCTCTTCTAACCTAATCGCTTCCAAGGGCCCCAGTTCCAAATGCCACCACATTGCGGGTAGGGCTTTAACATGAATTTGGGGGGGGACCCAAACATTCAGGCCACAGCAAGCTGGCCCTTAGGTTTAACAAAGGAGAGTTTAATGAGGGACTAGGGAGGAGACAGGAGCTCCTCTGGCTAGTTGCAAATAGCAGCTTCTTTTTGCACATAAATGCCTGCCTTTTGTCCCATCAACTGCTCCTCGGCTGGGCCTCCGCTTGACCATCCACAGAGAATGGGCCGCCCGGCACGGAGGCTGCAGGTGGGGTGGGTGCGGGCCTACTCACCGCCCGCCCGCCCGCATCGTTCCTTTGCCCTGATGCCACCTGTGGAAACAGGGACACAGCCAGTTCCTCCCTCTTCATGCACGCTTCCTTCTTCATGCACGCAAACCTCCCAGAGCAGGAGCTTGCCCGGAGAGACAAAACCGAGGGAAAGAAAAGCACAGAAGCACTGCAGGAGCCGGCGGGCATCGCAGCCTGTCCTTCCTGGGTGTCTGAGTTAAGGCGACGAGGCCTTGCTTGCCCGTGCCACAGCTCCCCCGAAGGAAGGCACGCTGTGAGCCCGAGGAGCAGGAAGAGGGCGGGGTGGGCCGGCAGCAGCAAGAACCAGCTCTCTGTCCTGCCCATTCCAGTCCGGATCGCAGGAGGCCGACCTGCACTTCCCTGCCAACCGCACGTGCATTGTCACGCGGGCCACCTGCCGTGCCACCAGGCGCGCTCTGTGCACAGAGTGCAAGGCTGCATGTCTGAACAGCTTCTCGTCACTGGGTGGTGTTGCATTTATACCTGAAACAGCTTGTGCGTTTTCTTGAGCAACCTCCTTTCCCAGAGGCGAGGGAAAGGTCCGGGGCAGCGGGTGCCTGGCCAAGACCAAAGGTCAGGGCAGACCTGCCTCTCCTCATTTCCAGCGGCCGGAGGCTGTGCCCTGGAGCTGCAGCAGAGGCATGCGGGCGTGGGGCAAGCGCCCGTCTGGGGGTCAGGCGAGCAGATGCGGGGCTGGCCCTGCTGCTGACTCTCAGAAACCCTGGGGTCAGTCACTTAATCTGTGGAGCTTCACTGACCTCGGCTTCGAAGCAGGATGAACTTCGGTCTCACTGGGGCTCGGTCAGGAGCGGGCGGGGTGACGCAGAGCAAGGACCTAGCGGGCGTATGCCAGGCATGACCCAATGTCGAGTCATTTCCTTACGTTTTCGTGTCCGTCCTCCACGCTGCCCTCTCCTTCGCACACGCCCTGGCCGGTGTTACCGTCACGTACGTGCTCTTTTCTCACGTACTCTCCTCGCCTGACGCCACCCCGCCTCTGCACGTGGGCACCGAGGAGGCGGCTTCTAGCGGCCGGTCCCACAGCCTTGACCGTGGCTCCTCCCCACCCTGACTCACTCTTGTCTCTAGGTGGGAGCAATCGTGCTCAGTCATGCAGATTCAGTAGCACATGTGCAATGCCTGACACTCAGCGGACGCTGGAGATGAGGCGGCTGCCAGCTGCTGCTTCTCTTACTCAAATTTAGCTGAAAACCCATCTGCTGCATGAAGCCCGCGTTCTCCCTGGAAATCGGAAGCCATAAGACACATTTGCCTCTTAACAGGTGCCCTGTGTGCCCTGCTGGGCTGGGTGCTGAAGGCGTGGCATGGAGCAGGGCCAGCGGCCGGCAGTAGGGGAGGCAGTGCCCTGGAAATGCCAGGAAGCTGCCCCCCTGGGCCATGGCTCCAGGACTAGTCGTGGCGTCCAGCCGCTGGCTGTCACTGCGGGCCCCAAGGGGCGCTGCCAGGAGCAGCCAGATGCCCTCCAAGAGCTGGGCAGACAGTACCATCCGTTCCGGTGGGCTGAACATCTGGAGAAGAGGCCTCTGCGCCCCCTCCTATGGTTCGGGAAGATGCCAAGCGCCCACCACCTTCCGGCTGACGGGGATCTTGCCCGAGCTTGGCCCTCGGGGAGGACGTAAGCCACGCCGCAGGCTTAGGGACGCAGAATCAAGCAGAATGGCTAATGCCCGCGCGCCTCTGCTTGGATCTGACACGCACACCCAGGCCGGCCCCGGAAGGGGGCACTAGCCCGGGAGAGCGGCCAGCGGCGGGGCTGGAGGCGGCCCGTGGAGCCGCCCGGTGCCCCTGGGGGGCCGCCTGCCCCAGGGCTGCCCGCTCGAGGCAGAGCAGAGCCCGCGGGCGTCCAGGCCCAGGGCTCCCGTCCCTCTCTGCAGAAGGACGGCGGGGTGGACAGAGGGACGGAGGCGGCAGGGCGGCGAGGGGCCTGGCTGCCCTCGTTCCCTCACACTCCCCGGGGGCGTGAGCTGGGCGAGCATCCCGCCTTGTCACCTGTGCGATGGGGGTGCCGGCACCCTAGCCAGGCTGGGTGCTGTGGAGTGAGCCCTGCGACATAGCCGCCCCCGGAGGGAAGGCGCCGGGCCACGAGGGAGGCAGGCGGCCGCCGTCGCCATGGCCCCGTCATGCTGCCCAGCTGCCGGCCGGCCTCCTTCCCACCCGGCCCGACGGTTAGCGTGGCGCCCCCCTGCCCTGCACCGGGAAGAGAGCCCCTCGGACGGACTGTGCGGGGACTGTGCCCTGCTTGGCAAGCCATGGCTGCGTCCTCTTCCCTGAGCTGCTCTGCAGGGCAGGGAGGGAGCGCCCAGCAGGAGCCTGCAGCCCCCAGGGAGGCCCCCGCTGCTCTGGGAGAGGGTACGTGTCCCACAGGACCAAACGGCAGGGGACCCGGGTGGCTCTTACCCAGTGTGGCTGCAGCCTCTTCCTCTGGAGGCCGCTGCCCAGCTCCCATCAGACCGGGAGGGCGCACTGCCACCTCTGGGTGAGGCCCAGCCTGTCGGTGGGGACGGGCCGGTGGCAGGGAGGCGACAACAGGCTGTACAGGCCGTGCGGGGCCTCCGTCTGTCTGCGTTTATTGACCGACGTGGGGGAGATGGCCGCCTCGGCCGAGCGGGGAGCTGGAACACGTGTGCCCGGGTCACTGACCCAGAGCCTTCGTTGGGGGCCCGCCGCCCCGTCGGAGCAATCAGCACGCGGCTAAGGCTGCACCAGGAGCTTCCAGCAGGGACGAGACCCCGGTGCCTCGGGTGGCCCAGAAGAGAGCGCCACCCACGGGCGGGGGCGCGACGAGACGCGAAGGGTCGCCCATGGTGCGGGGTCTGTGGCCATGATGAGGCGCAGGCGGGCACCTCCTGCAGGCCAAGCCCGGGGGCCCGGAGCAGGGCGGGGAGGCCGTGGTGAGCTTCCTTCCACCCCCAGTGTCCTTGGGGGCCCCTGGCCTTCACAGGGCACGAGGTTTCCCCCTCTCACCAGAGGTCTCTGCCTCCCTGCAGGAAGCTCTTTGCTGCCGTGAGGTGGCCACCAGGGGGTGGCAAACAGTCGTGGCAAAAGGGGCTCCATTACAAAGGCCTGAGATTGCTGGGTTTCTGCCCACTCTCCCGTCCACGCTCTTGCCTTCAATCTCTGCCTTTCGCCCCAGTGGGTTAATGCAGGGGAATGGCACTGCTCCCTAAATGGTGTTTCGAGGTGGGCCAGCTTCGAAGCAACAATGTGAAAACCCAAAGTATCTGCCGTCCCATCTGTTCCCCGGGGCTTTTCTACTCTTACAGGTTTAGGGTTCAAAAGAAATTATCAGTGTGTTCTTACTCTTTAAAGCCTGCACCGCCCAGCAGTAGGGGAGGCATTTCTAACCCTGGCTTCCCAGACACGTCTCATCCTCTACGTAGACTAAGAGCAAATATCAGGCATCGCTTAGGACCCAGCTCTGCCTTTGGGGGAGATTTTAAAAAGATAGTAATCATGGCAGGACATCTGGGGACCCCTACCTATTTCACAGGCTATGGTGAGAATGTAGAATGTACGTGAAGCATTTTGCGCTTTGCGGATCAGATAGTAAATAGTCCACAGGGCTGCTCTAATCATTATGCATGGAGCATTTTTTTTAAATATGGGCGTGGCTGATACTTTGGGAATGTAACGGAAAAACAATTTCCATCACTGATTGAACATTGTTAACATAAAGACCAGTGCTGTCCTGGTCTAACAGCGACGGATGGATACGGCTTGAACATGCATGTAAGTGTGTTTTAATAAGTAAGGATTTCCATAAGGTGTTGAGAGAGATGGTAACTGCGCATATGTGGAAATTAAGGAACACAAGGGGAAGTCCCACTATCAAAGTCAGCTGTCTCCAAGTTACTGTGAGGCTTCAGGGCAGAGCTTGGTTAAAGACTTCATTGTGCCATTGACTATAGTACGGGGTCGCCCACCTAGAGTGTGCAGGGGCCTCTTTAGAGGCACCTGGATCCTGATTCAACATTAAAGATGCGAAGCGAGGTGATTGTCTGAAAAATCCCTATCATCAATGGTAAATATACACAAATGTTTCAGATATATGAAGTCATATTTATATAGAAGGTATTCTACCTATTAATTATAAATATATGTGTATTATAATATATACATAATACATACTTATTTTAATTAGGTCACATCACATTTGATGGATTATAGTCCAAACTGGAGAGGACAAGGAGCACCGGGTCTCATTCTGGCCCCACCACGTAGCTCTCTGCCTGTGGGATCTTCATGAAGCCTGGGTATTTCCTGTTGTCGTCATGGCTGCTCCCCCATCTGCCAAGTGCGCCAGGTGTTCTTGGCCGCCCCCCTGCAGTCCTGTCCAGCTCTCCAGCTTCCCAGCTGTAGCACTGCACTGAGCTGCTTAGACACCATCTTATGTGTGACCATTAGTCTTAGACTACAGTGCAGAAATTATTTGCTAGATCACAAGAGTGTGGTTAGCAACTCGGGGAATTATCTTGTTTTCTATGCATTTCTTAGAATTATTAACTGCTACCTTGTTAAAAAGTCTCATTCTTTTGCAGTCAGCATTTAATGTGTCTTCGGAGACCACTATAAATGCACCTCCAACACAATTCCTCCAAAGTAATTTCCTTGGGGAATAATGAAACGAGCAGACAGAAGTAACAGAATTTTAGTTCTTCATTATAAGCAATATGCAAACAACTATTTACAATGATCCTTTGGAATCGTAGGACTATGTAACACGAACTGATTATGTTCATTTAGATAAACCGGTAAGATTTCCAATTATTGCAGATCTTAAGATTTTACTGATTCCATTCATTGGACTAGTGATCATGGAGAAATCATATTTAGTCATTGTGTTACCATATGGAATCACCTTCAGATAATAGTTCTAAACAAAATAACCTATGTGCCTAGACTTAACATTTTTTAATTAAAAAATTTTGAAGGTACAAAAACCCCCACAGAGAATAGCATGGTGTATCATCCACCATTAACCCAATCTAGAATTTTCCTATTTCTTCAAATGCTATTTCTTGGTTCTTGTTTTGAACACCAGTGATTCCTGGATGATCCTTCATGATTTCCATGTCATGTATTAAATCTTTGTTGATCATGCCATTTACTCTTAAATTTGACTTCAGACTATAAAATTAAAACATAATTGACTTAGAAAGCCTTCAACTGACATTTAATTTGATATGATTAAGCTAACCATAAAATGTCTAGCTTCAGATTCACATCTACTTAATGAGTTAAACCCTGTAGAGTAGCTAATAGACGCAGGAATTGTGGCCACAGTGTGAACACCCCCAGCCTTTGTCCCCTTGTAGATCAGGCCTGTCAAATAGAAATACGATGCCAGACACATAGGCGATTTTTAATTTTCTATAATCCACACTTAAGAAAGTAAAACAAGTGAAATTAATTTGAATGTATTTTATTGATCAAAACATATCCAAAGTATTATCACAAAATATAACAATCACATGAACTATTTTACGATTTTTGTACAAATTTTAAAGACCTGGTGTACATCTTAGACTTCCAGCGCCTCTCCCACGTCGGGGCTCCGTGGCACCAGGGGCTGTGGCCAGCACACGGGACAGTGGAGACGCAGACGTGGAGCGGGGTGTGACTTGCCTACTGAGGGCAACCGGGGAGCACCCCTCTTTTGAGCTCAGGTGATAGTCACCTTCCACAAAGAACAGCCAGCAATGGATCATCAGAAACAGCTACTGGCCACGTCTTCCCGTGAGCATCATGCTCAGTCACTGCCACAGCCTGGGCGAGGGGCGTGGGCGGGTGACCGAGTCCAGCCCGTGTGCAGTGACTGGTCCTAAGCTGTCCTTGGCTCTGCGGGGCTCCTCACCCGGTCTCTGGGCAGCCAGTGCTGGTTCCGCCAGGGGCCGCCGCACGAGCGCTGGAGAGGGGAGTGCACGCCGGCGTGGTGCCCCCGGGTCTTCTTGAACAAGCGTTTTCTCACGACCCCATGCACCTGTAGAAGGGACAACAGCTGTGCTTCGGACGGTTCCTCGCTTCACCAGGTCAGGCTTCAACTACCACCATTCAGGATACAGTCAAGCCAGCAGATGGAAGGAGACCCCAGGGCCCCTAGCATGCACAGGTGCGGTGGGCGGCTGGGGCGCTCCCGTCTCTCAGCGGCACACTTCCAGCTCTCTAAAGGTGACACCTCCTTCGCAAGGGCACTTCTTCCTCAATCCTGGTTTCCACTACACAGACGGGAAGTGATCTGGTGTTTCCATCCTGGGGAGGATCCAACGGCTGGAGGGGCTGGAACACAGTCTTCTCTGCCCTCTTCCCTGCAACAAACTTCAAAGACCTTCTGCAGGTGTGTGCAGGTGAGCGAAAAGAAGGTGGCAGCCACTGCCACAGGGGGACTGGGCAACTGTCCAAATAGTTACCAAGAAACTGACCTGTGATCCAGACGGAAATTAAGTGGGCATGAATAGAACACGGCGTGATCATGCCTCTGAATGACTCAGACAATGTCCAATGACTATTCCCAACAACCACGCGTTTGAGTGCCAAAACGCATCACAAAATAATGACAATCACTCGCACAGCGAACACCGCAAGGAAAGCTGCAATGACTTCAGAAGAATCATCATCTCACATTTGTTAAAGTGTAGGAATGCATTTTTACAATTATTACCTCCTTTCACTCTTACTAAAACTCTGAGGTAAATAAGCATTCCCCTTGTTTTCATAAAGGAGGGTGCAGTGGGGGGGTGACTTGCTTAAGGTTACAGACACACATGTAAGGAGACAGCACAGGCAGCTTTAGTTCGGGCTCCCCTTGGTCAGGAAGCGCCAGGGGGGTACTTTCCTGCACCCCCTGTGCCCCCATAAGGGAAGCCTGGGGACCCGCCATTCCTAGCACCCACCCCTGGCAGGAGGACCCCTTCAGCTGTCAGAAGCCACATGGAGTTGGCTGGGAGAGACCATGAAATTCTTAGGAAAGTTGGAGAATCTTTCCCTTTTGTAATCTCTATATTGTTTTAAACAAAACCTGTAATCTTTAAATATCTATGATTACAGGGATGACCATCCACTTTTAAAGGCACAGAATGAAATACTGCATCATATCTTCATTAAGCAGAATAATGGAATGCATTCATTTTCTGCTACAGTATGACTTAGGTGACTTTGGGTATTTTCCTCAAACTCTCTGAGTCTCGATTTCCTCATCTGTAGAACTGAGAGCACGAGAAGTTGAAGAACAAGGCTGATCTAGAACACGCTACGCTCCATGCACTGCATACACACAGGGCTTCATGTGCATTGACTTAGGAAGTTCCCAACACCTTCTGAGGGAAACAGTTATTACCACTATTTCACAGATGAGAAAATTGGGGCACAGAAACTAAATCATTTGTCCAAGGTCAAATTCCAAGTGGTAGAACAAGGACCCCAAACCTGGCAATATGCCTGCCGACTTGTTACTCGCAAAGGCCGAGCTGCGCTGGGGGCTGGGGTCTATTATTCGGAGGAGATGAGGTGTCCGATGGCCACGGCAGGTCAGCACACTGCTCAGGGCACAGTAAACACTCGAGGAATCCCAACAAGTAGCAAAACAGACCGAACTTTAATAAAGCTTTTAACACTTAACAATTAATACTTACTATACATCTTATAAAATATATAGATGAGCTTATATAACCAAACTTATATACTGCTTCACAGTTTTGAGTGTTTTAATGTATTTTTTAAAAACTTGCTCAACAGTTTAGAAAAAACATAGTTGTATAAATTCAGAACACAAGGCCAGCCATGAATCTTGTTTTATGTAATAGGAAACGTGATGAATTTTTGGGTCACAAAATGTTAAATACCACAGACATGGGAGACAGTGAAAGCTTTTATTTTTTCTTTTACTTTCACCCAGACACACCCTTTTCTGAAAAACACAAAAGCATGCACATTGATGGCATTCTTATAAAGAAAACTAAGTAACAGCTAAGATGTGAATCAACAATAACACAAAGGCTTAAATGATATGTGGAAAGATTTACAGGTTGAGATAAGGCTCTTCATTTTAGAAAATAGTAATTCAAGTCATATCAATACATGTTAAAAAGAAGCTTCTAATTTTTCAAATATCTTAATACAAACTTTTTAAACAGATACACTTTATAGAACTTTTGTGAGGATGTAAGCACGGTCGTAAGAAACGTGATGCAAAAGATCGTCAGCAGTTCACTTGCCTTTTTAACACCAGTTGTAACCAACATAATTCCAAAGGTACTGTTTCTTAAAATTAACATTTAGAGCATATTCATGATATTCAAAGTAAGCTACACAACTTACATTTATTCTGATCTAATTAGAAATTGGTTCTAACTTTAGGACTTGAAAAAAATAACAGACTTAGGATTGATTTAAATTTCACTTTTCAGGTAAGAGAAAATTGCAGTTTGGCATGAGAATGCTTCTTAGAAGTTTTACCTACACCCCCTCCATAATTAGGCCACTGTATCTTGTGGGATTGTGTATATGAACGTGTACACCTACATACTCTAACATACAAACCAATTCCTACTACCCAGCTCTTCAAGGGTGCTGCCTGAAATACAAGCCTTTACTCTCTGGTTCTGGAGAATCAAAGTTTCCCTTCATTATTGTTTAACATGATTCAATTGCTATGTTTCATCTGGGGCACAGATACTATTTTGCAACAAAAATCCAATAGCAATAAAGCAGAAATGTTACCTTAAAGGGCTAGTAGGCAATCCAGTTTAAATCATAACAAAAATACATCAGATGGCATTTTTAGAAAGGTCCTCGTCCATGGAATATATTGTTCCGTGATTGGAGACTGAATTGTGTGATTTGGTTCCTGAAATACAAGCTCTTTTTTTAAGGTGATAGATTTATTTTGTAGCCCCTTAGAACTAATGGAAACTCAACATAATTCACTCAGTCCTGATGGGTTGCGTCTGCTTCACTGGCCTCAGGAAGGTGAATTCCTTGACATGAAACGAATGCAGAATGCCTTCCTGGCAGGCAGCGAAGCCAGCTCACAAGAGCTTAAGGAGTTCAGCTTCGCCACAGGACAGACACTGGCTGGCTACCCATTCCTGCCCGTGAGGACGCCACACAAGCACGCCACCGCAGTCCCCGCCGGGAGCCCGAAGCGAGAGGACTCGGAAACCCTGGAACTGACCACGAGGACACTAAATGCTTTTTGGATTAAGTGTCTTGCTTAACCCAAGAGTAAGAGGTAGAAGGCACACGCTAGTGAATCTCGTCAGACGGTGGAGGGCTCCCACCGCCTCAACCACCTGCGGCCTTGGGCCCAACAAATATTCACACTGATTATTAAAAATAACAGGAAACCTTAAGGTTTTTAAGTACTTATGGCACAGATATTGTGAAGTATTATGAGCTTTGCTTAAATCTTTAAAGAGATGGTCAACTTAAAAGTTCTTGAATCAGGGTCACAATTTTAACTTAAACTTAATTCTCATATTTCATACAGTATTCTTTTGTATATAGTACAGGGAGTGCAAATTATGCTTTCAATAAATATTAGAAATGTTAATTACTTTGTAAATACAAAGTAAGTGAAGTCGGTTGATAACGCAGAACAGAAGCATGCCTGACCAGAGCTCCCTCCCCACACACGTCTCTTGCCCTTTTCCTTGTATCTGTTCCAACACTTACATACAATTTCTTTCATCGACTTGGAGAAATTGAGGAGCAAAATATTACAAAGCTGCAAGACAGTAAATACTTTAAGTGATAAAGAGTTTGGACTAGTCAAGTTGTAAAAAATTGAAAATATCAAATATAGTGAAATATACTGCAAATTAATGTTCATGAATGCAGCTATCTGAATTACAAAATAACAAATTATACAATCCTAACAATCTTCTGAAATTGCCATTAGTTCAGAGGACGCATCAGGCATAGCATAAACTGTTTAGCTTTCCCCTTTCCAGCACCTTCTGTTCTAACATTGTAAACTGTGTATGTTCGCCAAGACAAACTGCACATCAGCTTTAGTCAGAAATTCTGTTTTCTCCAGTGTTCCATAAACAAGGCTTTATTTACACTTCTTACTAAATTCAGAAAACAATTTGATGTAATGCCCAGCCGCCGATAATAAACAATGTAGGACATTCTGCTGCCTGGAGACACCTACTTGTTTATGCTTTAATACTAACACACAAGCAGCCAATTAAGGTTCCATAAACCCATGTTTTTACATAGAGTTTCCTTCCGGCCTCAGTCATAAGCATACCAGCAGTCAAACCACTTAAGATCAATAATGATGGTAAAGTCTTCTTGAGACTTAATTTAGAATTAACACTTTTCCCAGGAAATTTGTTTCTTCTTTCTGGATCTGGTGAATCATAGAATTCTATAAGCAACCTAAAGGGAGAATGGAAAAAAAAAATTAAGTTTTAGGTTTAACCATTTTAATGTTTTATTTCAACAAATACCTATTGGGTGTCTATTTTGTGTTAGAGACGTTACAGGTTCCTGAGAAACAGGATGAATACGGAAACACCCAGAGACTTGGTTTAACTGGAGTTTCTAAACTTTCTTTCATATGCTCTAATTCTTGCTAAGGTTCAACACTGTTTGTTCCACGTTAAATATTTGCAGGCACAAACACAGGGTCAGGACCAGTAACTGGTCAGGCCCTCAGTACTGACGGCTCTTTCAGACCCTTGGATCGGAAAAATGTCAACTGCCCCCTCCTTGTGGACAAGTATCCTGGGGCCATTTCCATGTGCATATCAGACACAACCCTCCAGCGCCCACTTTCCCACGCATTTCGGGCCCAACAGCTGTCCTCAAACCACACTACCACTTTGGCCTTCAGATGCAGCCAGGGGGCATCTTACAGTGGAAAGCGGTGTGTGTCTTTTAAAAATATTTTCTATCCCACCACAAAGTGTGGCCCAGGCAATCCTGTGAATGTCACCCTAAAACAAGCTCTGGACCGTGAGCTGCAACGGGAGGCTTACAGCATGAACACCTCATGCGTGCGACACGATGGGACTTTATAAAAGCAGCTCCTAAGATACTGTAAATGTTTACATTTGTTTTAAATCATTTACAATAGTAAATTTAGTTGACCCAAAGTTTTTGAAGTGCCAGAGCTGCTGTTACTTACTTATCTTTTATTTCAAAACGTTCATGAAGCCATCTTCTCATATATACTCGCTCTTCTGGGACATCTTTTTTGTCTATACGATCAATGTGGATGTGAATTTTTGGACGTTCCTTGCAGAGAAATT
Organism: Manis javanica; assembly: GCF_040802235.1. Classification (NCBI taxonomy): domain Eukaryota; kingdom Metazoa; phylum Chordata; class Mammalia; order Pholidota; family Manidae; genus Manis; species Manis javanica. The sequence continues at coordinate 107,450,616 of NC_133167.1, forward strand.
CTAACAAGAAACAACATTTCATTTTTTTAATCTTAGAACTTATGGTCATATAACAATGAAAATGAGGTAATAAAAAAGTTTCTAAATAAAGAAATTAAGTAAATCTTAGGGCCCTGTGGTACTGTTGCTACGGCAACATCCAAATTCTGCAAGCATCCCAGGAACAGGGAGCTGGGCTCCACTGTAAGAATGTACCTCCCTGAAAGGGTGCCCCAAATCGCCCACCATCAGGACACACCTGTCACCCTAATGACACACCATCCTGTGTTGTCGGTGTATCTGGCACTGCTGTCCCCACAGGACTGCGTCCTACCAGGGCGGACATGGGTCTGTCTGTCCACGCCAGGGAGATTCTGGGCCTGTGAGCCCGTCACTGTGCAGCGGTCAGTAGAGCGGCCCGGCCGGGCAGGCGGGCAAGGGCGTCCTCCCCCCGTCACTTGCTCTTCCCTGGCATGCGAGCATGGATCCTGGCCACATTTCAACATATTACACTTGGTTCAGGAACCAAAATTCTTTTTAGCTATAAGCCCTTAAGTAACTATTGTTCCTAAAACATGCTGATTTGAAAAAGCATACAGTCTTTTTTCAGCCTGGGTGGCACATGGGATGAGGCCAGGATTTATTCCAAGATGAAGAAAAGGGAGCCTGGAAACTCCCTTTTTTCCAAGGGGCTGTCTGTGGAGAGATGAAATACTAACATATTTACATCCCTTGGAGAACAAGGAAATACTCCTACCGAAGACTTAAAAGAAGACTGTGGTCCCTAGGTGGGTGCCCGCATGGGAGGTGACCTGTAGCTCCAGCTGAAGTATGTCCCAACACGCCTCCGGGGACATGGAGCCTCGTATGCGGCACTGCTGGAGGACGCCTCAAGCTCAGCCTCAGACAAGTCTCTCTCTCAGACCCCCACACCCTCTTTGCTGAGTACACTATACGACTGCTCTTCTTTCCTTTCGGTGTCAAGCAGTATTTCAGTCATTGAAACGTCTCATTTTTAATATACTTTTAGGAGCAAAGTGGCTTTGATGATGAGTTAACAAAACACTGCACTAAAGGATGATTTTACTTTGTCAATATTTTTGTCTCATTTTCATCAAGTTCTGTTTTTGGTTAAATAAAGAGTTGCTAAAAGGAACCTTCTGATGCTGAGCTGTGCCCTTGTCAACAATGTGGACGGGTCTCAGCCCCTGTGGCCCTGGACAGCCTGGGGGGCCACGCTGGAGAGGTGCAGGGCCCGGGCACCTGGCATGCCCTACACGTCACCTCGAGAATATGAAACCACGGAGAAATGGCCTATTATCAAACCTGGTACTGGCATTTTTGCCAAACTGATAGTAAAAAAATGGCATTTTGCTGTAAATTTTAATTTCCATTTTCCTTATTATGAATGAGGCTGAACATTTTTTGTGTGAACTGTCCATTCATATCTTCTATTTTTCTTGAAGTTATCAATCATCTTACCAATCTGAAATGGAACACTTCATACATTATATTAGCCTTTTTTTCTATGATTCAAGTTGCAAATATTTTCCCAGTTTGTCTTCAGTCTTTCGATTTTACTCTGGCGTATTTTTTCTTGCAGAAGTATTTGTCTTTAATTGATTGAAATGATAGATTTTATTTTCTACATGGTTTCTTGGCATGATAGTTAGAAAAGACAACTTTTCCAAACTAGATTAGATCTGTCATGAATGCACAAAGCCACCGGCAGGTCACGTACGTGGAATACACAGAGCGGTGGTCTGGGTTCAGAGCGGGACAGTGTAACTACAACGGTTTGCCTACTCAGGGCGCCTCTAGGGGTGAAGAGTGCCACACGCAGCCAGTGCCACGGGCACACAGGGGTGCAAGGGCACACTGTGGGCTCATCGGGGACACACTGCTGGAGACAGGGCTGGGATAGGGCCACGAAGGGGAAGGGGCCCCACTGAGAAAGGCCTGCCCGCCTGCCCCGCCCTCCCATTACAGGCGCACAGGGGGGCAGGAGGGCTTCAGCAGCGGTGGGCACAGCAGTTCCACCCAGTGGCGCAGGGTGGGAGGACACCCAGGACAGGGAGGCCGCAGCGGTGGGAGTGTGGGTGACATAAAGAAAGCAGCATTTTAGGAAGGGTTACTATAGGATTACTTTACATGAATAATAAAAATATATTTAGTCTTATTTTTTAAACAATGTTTGATAAACAAACGATAATATTGTTGGACAAATAAATGCATGTCTATTTGCAAATGTAAAAACAGGCCAATGATTCCTCTGATGGTTAAAAAAGAAAAATATTAATATGTTGTCTTTTTTATAGGAAAGGGATGGTAGAGTAAAGCTATATATATACTTAAATTTGCACACATGAAGTACAAGAAATTAAGGGAAGTGGTGACCTCTGGGAAGGGGAAGAGGACACAAAGTAGATGGGATCAGGTGGGAAACAAGCCGTTTCCCTGTACACTTTATGTGGTTTTAATTTTTGAACTGTTTTATGTATAGTATACTCCAAAGAATTTTATTTACAATGAAAAACTTGAGCTTTCCACATTACACCCACTCTGTGCTGAAGGGGATGGATCATCGGCACGGTCGCTCTGGCTTCGGATTCTCCTGTCCTCCCACCGCGACCGAGTCCTGCCCGCCGGGCTCCCAGGGCCTCACCACCCCCACCCTCGCTCCCCAATTCCGGCTCTGGGGGCTACTTTTCACGCCTTCAGAACACTTCTCGGCCACTGGCCTTCGAGAGCCCCCGCGGATGGAAGACTGAGAAGCACGTCCCCCCAGCCTGAAGCTCGGCAGCGGCAGAACAGACAGCCCAGCGCTCTCCCCCCATCGCGGCGGGACGGACACTCTGGGAAGGATGCAGCTCCCACGCTTTCCTGACTGAAATTTCCTTTTTGCCTATCTCCATATTTAAATATTTTGAAGTCAAGAATGTCTTTGGTTATGTTTAACTAAAATACTCTACTCAAAATTCTATCTTTTCTTGTTGTATCTGACATACACAGAGATGATAGCTTAGGTCTTCAAAACTTAATACATTTGAAAAAAGAAACAGTCACACTCTACTTTTTCTTGTCAATGATACTACATTTCCTGAATATCCTATTCAAATATATATAAAAAGATGAGCACAGGCCCTCAGGGCACACCTCAATATCAGCAGGTCTGTTCTCCCCCTCCCTCACTCCCTCTTTTAACTTATGCAGCCTCCCAACCAGGCCAGGCAGAGGCCGAGTTCATGATGACGGGCGTGCCCAAAGGACTAACGTGGCAGCCAGGAAACACCGAAGTTACCAGGACTGATGACATTTACCTGTTAGAGATTGATAACAAATATTTGGGAAATACATAAAGTGTGTAGTTGGAAAATTTACCAAGTAAGTACACTTACCCATTTTTAAAATAGGAATTTTACATTCATAAATATATATGGCTTAACTGAAAACAGAAACATACCGACCATGGATGGTGGTTCTTTTCGCTGCCCTTTATCATCCACCGTCCCTTCAAAAGCCACTGTAACATCATAAATTGCATCTAAATAATTCTTCATAGATCCAAAAGCAACATGAGTTGCCTTTATTCTTGGTGTCAGCACATGTTTTAATACTGCAAGGCCTAGAAAAGAAGTTGATTCAGTGTGGCCATAAATCAGTTACAAAACACCTCTGCAATTTAATGTAACATCTAAATTATAATAATATACATAACTGTTGTACACCTGAAACTAATACTGTATATCAATTATATTTCAATTAAAAAATGGAATATAACATCTAAACTGTTTTAAAGTTTCCATGAAAAGACTAGAATATTAATGCTGTAATCCCATGCTGTAGAGCTTTAAGTTTAGAAATCCTCTCACATGACCTTCTCTATTGCAGTCAGTATTCATTTAATACATATTTATTAAACATCTACATATTTATTCAACATTAGACACTATGGGAAGCTGCTGGAAGCTTGACCTACCAGAAACCCTTCCATCTGGTAAATGGTGACAAGAACAGACTTTATTACCTTGTTTCTGGCAGCAGAGTAGAGGTGGTAGTATCTTACCTGTGGTCACTCAAGATTCAGGAGTACATGTCAGAATTTTGGACTCCTAGCCCATGATTTGGTTTTATTTCTATTCAGATAGAGATGTGGGGTATGATTTTACCTAACAACCCGCACTGTGTACACTTGGCTTTCTGTCCCCCACTTACTTGAAGAGCTGATGTGGCCTACCTGATATGAAATATTGGTCTAATGCTGTGGGATAAACTGAAGGATCTAGTTTCTTGGTATGCATTTTTATAAAAATTGAGATACAATTCATAGGCCATAAGATTTGCCATTTTAAAATTTACAACTCAATGGTTTTGAGTGTATTCACCAAGCTGTGCACCTTTGAATTCCAGACTATTGTCATCACACCGATAGACATCCTGTGCCCTTTGCAGACACTGTACGTTCTCCACCCCCAGCCCCTGGCTGCCATGATTTGCTGTCTCTACAGATTTGCCCATTGTGCTCATGAACAGAATCAGACAATACGTGGCCTTTCTTTCATTCAGCATAATGTACCTCAGGTTCATCCCTGCTGTAGCATATATCAGTCCTTCATTACTTTTTATAGTGGACTAGTATTCAATTGTATGGAAATACCACATTTATTTATCCATTGATCACCTGATCAGACATCTGGGTGGTCTGAAGCCTTGGGCTACTGTAAATAATGCTATGAACATTCATATAACCTATAGATGGGTGTTGAACAAGTTTTTATATGAATGTGTGATTTCGATTCTCTTGGGTATTCACCATATATACAAATACATGTTGTATACTTTTAAAATCTTTAACTGAGAAAATATTGCAATTTCCATAGAACGATTGATCACAGTTGTGCATGCTCCTACTAGTGTCGGGAATCTGTTCTTCCCTTCCTATTTCCTTCTGCCTCCCTTTTCTTAGGTTAGGGTATTTAGTGACAGTTTAACAGAACAGAGCTGCTTTCTGAGGAAGTGACATGAAAGCAGACTAGAAAAAGCTCGATTGGGATTTCCGACTGCCTCTCTCCAGGGACAACAAGCCGCATAAGGAAGAACAGCTATAGTATGTTGGGACCTTTCCGCAGAAGAATTTTTAAAATGTGGAGTGGTGTGGGAAAGAAAAAGATTCCCACAACCACATATCTGACTTAAGTCCCTAGGGCAAAAGCAGTTTAATTTACTCAAAGAGTTATAACAAAAATTGGAATAGTGTAACAGGCTGGGAAACATCCATTTTTCAATTAAATTAGTTAATACTTCCTTCTTTGCTATTGGAGCTTATCCAATTTTAGTAAGTTCAAAGTTCCACAGAATCACCCTGTGTTATTCAGAAAGAACAACTAATTGCTAGAATCTAAGTAAGTTAGTAAGAAAAAAAGAAAAGGAGTATTTTTAAAAAATGAGTTATAAGGAAGGTTTGAAAAATCAGCCATGGGACAGATGCACAAGAAATACTCATCACTGACAGTAAACAAATTTAAGAAAAAATCTCACTCGAAGGCGCTAGGAGTAGCTCTCATCTAACCACATTTTCCAGATGCAATCCACACCATCCATGTTGCTGCTTTTATCTCCAGCTCAAGAGGAAAGACAAAGACAAGGAGCCTAGGTGACAGGGATCAATGAGGCAATAAAATTGAATCACTACATTACATGGTAGTAGAATGCCCCAAGAGATACAAAATATTCTTAGAATATAAAAATATCACTCCCAGTGAAAGGTCTTTCTCATTCGCTCACATCCGATCAGAAAGCGCCAGGAGAAGGGACACTGGAGAGAGGCCCTTAAAGGAGGCGCGCAGCGCACAAGGCAGGAGGGAGACGGACGCGAGCAAAGGCAGAACAGTGGGACCTGAAGGTCTGCAGGGCACGCGTACAAGGCCCGCAAGGACGACTGAGAACCGCACAGGGGTCACGCTGCTGGGAGCTCCGGGAGGATACGCTCTGAAACAGCCAATCGCACTGATCTGTGGGGCTCCAAGATTTTAGGCCATGGGAGAGAGATCACCCAGGGGCCAAGAAAAACCTTAGGTCTCAGATACAGTTCGGGTCATTAGGTCACAGGCAATGAGGTCCTGAATCAGGACTGAAGTAGTACAAACCGAGAAGAGAAAATGCAGGTGAGTAATGTCATAAAAACCACATTTACATGGATTCAGCAACTAACTGAACATGGTGATAAAGAAAAGGAGTAGAGCATACCCAGGCTTCACCCTAGAGGGCATGGGTAAGGGTGTACCATACACAGAAGGAGTGGTCGGGAGGAGGAGCTGAGGGGAGTGTGTGTGGGGTCACCCACTGTGTAGAAAAAGCAGCAGTGGGTGAGCAGTGCAGAAAACAGGAGCTGAAATCGGCACACTGAGGCTGAGGTTGGGTAGAACACTCTAAAAATATAGTTGGGAATCTGGTCTATCAAATGTCAAAAATCAGGGAGAGAGAAACATTTGGGAACCATCTGAGCAGTCCCGGTAGGTGAAGTGACGGCAGGATGGAGACTGGAGAACACCAGAAATAATGCCAAAGCTCCGTGTACATCAGCAAACAGAACAAGGATGACAAAAATGACACACTTTGGCAAGTTAAGAGTCCACCAGTACGTCAGCAGTGGGACAAGCTTCCGGAGAGTTAGTCAAATATGACAATGAAAGGTGCCCAAACTTCTCTTTAGGACAAAAAGGAGAGAGAAACAGCGAAGCCGTAGGCAGGGCACACATGCATGTACACACACAGTGTATTTATGTGAGCATCACACTGTGTCTGTGGGCTGGGGGACAACCTAACAGCAAGAGCGTGATTTCCGAAGCAACAATACTAAGACTCTGAAATAAAGGGGTTATGTATGATTGTGGATGCAATCTTGTCAGAGAAATACAACTTCTTCAAGGCAAAGACAACCTGAGGTGTGAGGGGGAAACAATCTAATTGGTCACTTGATGAAACATTTTAGAAACATAATCATAGATCACGTTTACCTGTATTATTCTACTTACATTTATAATTTTATTTATACATATGCTGAAGCCACCTTTACTAAATGTTTCACTGTTGTTCTCTCAAATGACAAGTTCCATGTTAGCCTTTCTGAAAATAAAATACTCTTTTCCTTAATTTACTATTACAAAAATCGAGCAGCCTTTAACATATACCTTGTTTGACATTTCATAGTTTCTCAAAGACAATACTTATATTTTAGACTTCTCAAAATCTTAAGTTTTATCCTAGAGAGCTTTTAGTTAAAACTGAATCTCGGCAAATTTATTTTGAAATATGATTAACTCTTTTTAAAGGAATGATTAACATTCAGTTTCAGGTAAGAAAAGAATTTAGAGACCATTAGTGACAATTTTGAAGTCAACAATATTAAGAATTCATGACACTAAATGCAGACATAGCTTAGATAACAACCCTAATAACTGAATACTAAATTATGTTTTATGGCTAATACTTTTTTGAAGCAAAATACTTCTAGGAAACATCCGTGACCAGGGCCTTGATATATTCAGGGTTAAGAGAGACAGACACACCCACACCCACTCCTCTAAAGCCAGCCAATACCACTGTCAGCAGAAAAGAGTGGTATCTGGTATAATGACTTAAGTGTGTAAACAAGTTATCAAATTTTAAGAATATAAATTAAAAAGATTGGTTTTGGTTTGTTTTTGTTTTTTAAGTCAGATTTAAATGAAGGTCCTTTAGGAGCAAATTTATTAATAATGTTTTGAAGCAAACTATCAGACTAATGGGTGCTATTAAAACTTCAATTTTCTTCAAGAAAAATTAGTTGAACAGATGGAGAAATAAGTTCATTTTTATTTTCAAGTAATCTCATTAAGTTGTGACCTAAGAGGAAAGAAAACAGGAAACGCCTTTTCTAGATATACTGCTCACAAATCAATTTCCTTTGTGTATGATGGAAAATAGTTAACATTTACAGTCACAAAAAAATATCCTTCTAATAGACAGCAATAGTTCTTGAGTTGTAGAATTTAAATAAAGAAAAGCTGCAGTTGAAAATTACATCCACAAGGCAAATTGTTCTTTTTTTTCCCTGTTGGTAACCTAAGAAAGATCTACAACTCACAGAAAAATGACAGACCAATCATTGATCAATTATTGGTAACTAGGGTGTTAGCAGATTAAAAAGCTAGAGTATAGACCATGATTTTGCTATTCAAAGAATTACTTAGAAATACTTGTTTTAGCATTACCCAAAATGAGTATGAATTTTTAAAAATGAGTAACTTTTAGTAGCTGTGTTAAACAGTCATCTCAGTTAGTGAGATAGAGCAATAAAAGGTAAATATTCAACTTAAGTTGCTTTAAAGACAATGAATTAAGAAATATTAGTATTAAATATATAGAGAAAAACAATTTAAGGTTCTGTTCCGGACTAAAGTTATGCCCCCCGCTTCATTCCCAAATTCATTTTTAATCCCTAACCTCAGTGGGGCTATATACGGAGACAGGGCCTTTATGGAGGTAAGTAAGGTTAAGTGAGGTCACAGGGTAGGGTCCTAATCCAACAGGATCAGGTTCCTTATAAAAATAGGAAGAGACCTCTCTCTCCAGGAACCCACAGGGCAAAGGCCACGTGAGGACACAGTGAGAAGGCAGCCACGAAAGCTGTGAAGAGGGTTCTCAGCAGAAACCAGCCCTGTTGGTGCCAAGATCTTGGATTTCCAAGCTTCAGAACCATGAGAAAATAAATGCCTGCTGCTTAAACCACCCAGTCTGTGATATCTTGTTACGGCTGCCTGAGGTAACACAGGCCCGGAAAACTGGATTGAAATTACAACTATGAGTTAATACAATACAGCAAATAAGTGTATTTGCATATGAACATTTGTTTTACCCAAAAGAAAAAATGTATGCCAATATTTAAATAGGAACACACACACACATACACACACACAGGTCGATTTTGCAAAAATATGAGAAGCCCTTCAAAGCTAAAACATACAATTCTATGTTACTCTTCACCCAAACAATCATCTGAGATTATACTACTCTATAAAGCAGATTTGTTACCCCTCAACCAATAACCAGGAATCTGCCAGTGACAAGGTATAATAAAATGCCCAAGGACAATTTTGTCTTGCTTAACATACTTAAAATTAATGAATCGGTCCATCAAACATTGTAACAGAATTGCGAGAAGCACAGCTATTGGAAAACGCATACTAAAGTTTTTGAAAATCTGCTCACTACAAAGTGGAACCTGCATGTCAGTTGCTGGACTGCTTTGCTGGGTGTTGCTCAGACTGCCCTCACGTTAACCAAGAGCACCGTGTGAGTGAACTTGGAAGCTGGCCCTCACCCAGGCCCTGGCATGACTGCAGCCCCAGCAGGTACTCAGATGCAGCCTGTGACCTACCCTGAGCAGGAAGCCTGCGGCCAGACCACACCAGGACCCCGGCTCTCCTGATCCTGTGAAAGAGTGAGGGTCTGTTGCCTTAAGCCACTAAGGTTGCAGATAATTTGTTACATGTTGATAGATAACGAATACAATCATGTTTTATTTCCTAACAAACTCCTAAAAGATATTACTGTCAGCTGTACCATCTTAGCAGGATGTTTTATGTACTTGAAATTTATTAAAGACTTGTTAATATTTAAGTATAGAATATTTTATTGTGTTAGAAATAAGATCAGAAGAAACTATACAGATCTAAAGTACTATAGTAAACTTTCCCCAAATTCAACTCTGTTCAGCTTGTAAAACACACAAATGTTTCAAGATGTAATTGATTTAATAACAAAATGCCTCAGATTTTACAATAAACATGAAAATAAAAAGGAAAAAAAAAATCCCCCAAATGTTATGTTTGTTTCCCTTTCAACTTATCTAAAATGGTAATTCCTAAACGGAATCAAATTGGTTATAGGAGATGACATACAAAAGAAAGTGAAAATGTGGTTGGAAGGCCTGTACTCAAATGCGTCGGGAATTCACAACTGATTCACCTATTAACTATTTTAAGCTTCAAAGAGTAAAATATAGGTTTGTTAAAGTCAGACATCAGCTATCAGGCTCTTCGGAGAAGGAATAATTCTGGAGAGCAGTAATTTTCTGAGACCCTAAGAGTTTATCTCATGAAATCCCTAAATTATGTTTAAGAATTTCAGATAATTTGTTTTCTTTCTAAAATACACAGAATGAGAAACAGCTCCCTGAACAAAATTAGGCATCTTTACAGTAGAACTTTTCTGAGACTAATACATAAATGTGAACTGTAACTCTGTACGGGGAGGATATAAAATGCAATATTCTATAACCCCGTCTGGACATGGCTTTTTTTCAAAACATTTTATTGGCTCTGTTGTAGAGTATGTTTTTAGAGAAACAAAATTAAGACTATGATGTCTTAAATACAACCTAATGAACTAATTCACAAGAATACTATTTATGACTTCCATTCAACCATAGAAAAGGTCCGGATCACTAAGCTGAGAGAGCATTCGATGCCTCCCATGATACCCATCCCAACTCGGCCTACAGAATTCCCACAGCCCTTTCCACTTGCCTTTTGCTTAAAGCCATCACAACTCTTTGCTGACCGCCCACGCCCCGTTCACTCAAGGCTCCATGCCTTCACTACTAGTGTGTCTTACATCTAGATCCCTCCTCTCACCACACACAGGGCCTGCTTCACTCAGGGGTGCCACCTCTCGGCATCATCCAGGCACCTGCGTGCCACCTGGCTCCCGCTCCCATAGCATGTTCCTGACGCTGCCCACATCTCCTCATGTCATACATCACATACCGTGTTCTTACCCACTATCTAAGGACTCATGTCTGCTTTGTAGTAAATATTTTTTAAAGGAATGTGGTTATAAGATGTAAGCCTTGTTTGTCTTTTACAAAGTTACCTAAAACAGCAATGCTTTGAGTCCTTATGTCCAATTTTATTAGTCACTTTGTTTTATCCCTCGGTATCAGCTACCGATTTTTGCCGATATCAAGTGGCAAAAATTACCTGAGGCAGCCCCTTTCCTCTACCTTCTAAATTAGCAGTAATGACTTAGCAAATATATATTACATTGCAGGCTTTCTATAAACACTGTCACTGACCCTCACAAAAGCCCAGTGAAGGAGACATTATGATCCCTGGCTGACAAATAAGAAATAGAACAAAAAGAAATTAAGTAACAGTCTAAAGTTCTCTAACTAACATGTGCTTGGGAATGCAACCCAAAGCCAGCGGTAACGTCCATCTAAGACTAAACACTGGCGTCAAGAGTGATCCTTGATACCACTACGAAACCCTGGAAAGAACCTTAAAGAGAGAGGCCTAGCCTTTCTAGCTGAGCACTCCTAGCTGGCAGCCTCTCACCCGAGGAGCGCATGACACGTACCGGGCAAGTCACCCTGGACTCTGAGCCCCAGTCCGGCTCCCGCCTGCGTGCAGTGAGGTGAGAGACTCCAGCTGACCACGCGGCACAGAGGAGCCACCCTGCCGGGCCCTGGTAGAGGGTGGGGCTGTGAGCAGGTCCATGGTTCTTACTGTTCCAAGCCACTAAATTCTTGGGTTGTTTTTCATGTAGCAACAGATAATAAAAACAAGAAGTAATGATTTTAAAGTATGGTAGTAACTGAGGGAACGGAGAAAGAAACTCTAGATTTTGCTGATTTACTGGGTGTTTGTGTGGGTAAAAGGAAAGAGTCTAGGATGACTCCAGGTTTCAGACCGAATGATACAGTTACTAAGGTAGGAGATACAAGTGTATGAGTGGAGGAGAGATGAATTCTGTTTCTGACACGCTGAGTTTGAGACAGGCCTTCGGCCCGTCCGATGAGGCTCTCTACTTGGCAACTGCACAGATAGGGCTAGAGTCAGGCGCGGAGACACGGGTGGGAGCGGCTTTCTGTGAGTCAACAGCAGCCAAGCAAATGGCAGCCGGAGGCCACCAGGAAAAACAAAGGCAGGAGAATGAATGAAGGGCCAAAGCCAGACTCAGAAAGAACACGTGGAACAGGAAAGAATGAAGCAGAAGAGGAGGCTAGGAAGGAGACCAAGACCAGAGAAGGAGGAAAATGGAAAAATAGCCCTACAGACGTCTAGGGAGGGAATTTCCAGGACAAAGCATCAAGAATTTATTATCAGATCACAGTGACTTAACTAAAATTTACAGAAGAAAAAACTCGTTTCCCCTGATGCACTAGTGGCACGTGGGCAGGAGTTACCACGCAGGTCAGAGCAGATGAACAGCACTGCAGACTCTGGTGTTTGCTCCGTGCATGCCTGATCGGTGTATGGAGATCATACACTAGCTCACAGTCAGTCTTCAAGGACACCTTTCAGAACACCCTGAAGCCACTGTTTCCTGTAATCCCCCAATCTGGTTAAACTGAATAGCTTGTCAGTGTATCAGTATCCAATTTTCTAATATATGGATATTAAGAACACTCCTATTATTGGTTTCATGAATAGCTTCCAATTACTATAAACAGCTTGTGTTCTGCAGGAGGAACTTCAGGTATCTTCCAATTTAATTCTTGCATAGACTCAGGCATATGTATTTCGAGAGGCAAAGAAGCTGAAGCTCAGCAGCATTAGGCAACTTGCAACCACACAGCTAGTAAGTGTCAGAGTTTAGACTCCAAACTAGGCTTGGAACCTACAGAATAGAAACTCTTTTCATTACTTAGAACCCACACTGTATAAAAAGGGTCCACTGACATAATCATGCACCTAGATAGAGTCAAACTAAACCCATGGCAAGGAATATATATGGTAGCACGCACTTGAATTTAATCTCTAAGACAAATGTAATAGCATGCACGTGAATTAACAAGAATAAACTTCATGTCGTAAGAGAGAATACATATATTCATTGAACAAATGAATGCATTCATCATTTCAATTGTAAAACAAATATTTTCTCCAGGAACAAAAAATCAAAATGTCATTCATTATCTTTAAAATTTATTTTTTCAAATACAGTCAAATTTTTACTTACCTTCTTGAGCAGCATATGCTTGACTAGCTGAAATGACTTTTTTTAGTTCTGGATTATACCTTGTTCCTTCTGGGAAAATCACAAGATACATCTGTGAAAAATAGGGAAAATCTGGTTTGTTTTGTGTGAGCTTTGCTGCCGTTGTTCACGCGCCAATGCAAAGCCTATTGATGCTAAGACAGTATTTCCTACAGCAGGAAAATCACATTTCATTTTACATATCACCTTGATTTTAAGCAGAGCAACAAAAAAGCAAAAATTCAATTAAGTCTTAACATGGACTATATGTGAAGTGCAGTTTTACATTCACTGGTAGGCTGCTCAACAATCTAATATTTATAATTACATGCTAATATTCACTACAAATTTTGCCATGAAATGCTAATACTAATGAGGCCTCAATTAATAAAAAATCTTTTTTTCCCTAGGATTCTGCAAAATGACATTTTAAAAGGTACAAGTTTTAGACATCAGTGTCCCTAAGTATCAATACATCAATAAAAATACATCTCATTTGAGGAAACCATATATAAACACCTAAATTTCCACCCTATAAAAGGCAGTGTGTTCATATTTCAGAAGATTCACACAGTATTGTTATTTTACGGAACTGCCTTAATGCATTTTAAATGACTCTACAGGCAGCTTCTCAATTAAAATACTGTACTTATAAATAAAAGAGAACATTAAGCTGGATGTTTACTAAGTAATCGATTAGTCTAAGCTTTTATTTTGTCTCTTACATGCATAAAAGAATATTGATGGTTGGCAAGAAAGCAAGAGAGAATTATTCATTCAGGTTATTTGAGAAATATTTCTAGTACTCTTATTATGTGCCAGGCATATGAATAGGATAATGAAGCAGACATGGTCTTTAGGGACATGTCAGAAAAAGTAATTAAACAAATAAAAACATGTAAGTGCACTTATATGTCTATGAAGAAAAACAGCCGGGTGCAATGAAGGAGAACGACAAGAAGGGTGCTCGAATGGAAGACAGGACTCAGACGGGGGAGCGCCGCGGGGGGCTGCTTCCTCCACGGCGGGGGACACGGGGGTCCGCACTCACTGGTTCTAGCCAAGGCTCCACCAGATTTTCCTGCCAGGGAACTTAGGCAAGAAAAAAGATAAAAGATATCCAGACTGAGGAAAAATGACATGGACTGTCTATGCAGGAAGTCCTAAGAAATATATATTTTTAAAGCCACTAGATAATAAGTAAGTTTAACAAATCTATAGAAGAAAAAATCAATGACAAAATCAATTTTATGTCTAGATGCTATCAACAATCAAAAAATAAAATAAAAAATTCCATCTATAAGAGCAAATTTGGACAAATTTGGCAAAAGTTATGTAAACCTGTGCACTAAAAAAACTAGAAAACACTGCTGAAACTGAATAATTAAATAGAGAAATATAAACCATGTTCATAGATTCAAAGATTAAGTACTATGGTATCAGTTCTTTCCAGGTTAATCTACAGATTCAGTACAATCCAAGTAAAAAATGCAGCAAGGTTTTATGTAGAAATTGATGAGCTGATTCTGTAATTTATATGAAAATGTGAAGGAAAACAGCCAAAACAACTTTGAAGAACAACAACTTTGAAGAGAAAAAAATAAATTAGAAGATTTAATGACACCAAATTTCAAAACTGTGTGGGATTGGCATGGGGTTACCTATATAGATCAATGGGACAGAATAAATTGTCCAGAAATAGACCTATGTACAGGTAATCAATTTATTTCAAGCAATGGGAATCAGGACCTTTTTGCTAAGTGGTGATGGATATCCATATTTAAAAATAACCCTGATCTTAAACCATATGCAAAATTAACTAAAAATGGATCACAGATCTATATGTAAAACTAAAACTACAAAAATTACAAAAGAAAGCATGGGAGAAAATCTTAGTAACCTCGAGTTTGGCAAAGACTTCTAAAATAAGATGCAAAAAGCAGAAATGTTAAGAGAAAAAAATAAATTAAGACTTAAACAAAAACTTTTAAACTTTTGTTTTTCAAGACACTGTTATGAATATGAAAAGGCAAGTCACAGATGCAAAGACTTATGCAGGAATATTCTGAGGAGGTACATTTGCAGAATCGATGTCCTGCAATGTCTCATAATCTGGTAGCGAAGATACAGGTACTCCAAAAGAAAGGTCACAGAATCACCAAGACAAGAGACTAATGTAAGTGGCAATATACAGAAGAGCCCACCCCTTCTGTCATCTACTACCTGACAAAGACCAGTTAACTAGAACCTATAATCAAAACTAGGCTCCCAGTGTTTTACCACTAATAGAAGTCATAAATTGGCAGCAAGGTACAAAAGGGAGCCAGAACTCACCAAGAAACAGACACTGCAGAAAATAGAAACAGACTCTGAAATAGCAACACAGTCATCAGCTTCCATCTCTGAATGATGAGATTTACTCCTGGAGTTGGAAAAGGCTGATCTGGGCATAAGGGGCCCACAGCCAGACATCTTGGTCAGTATTTGTCCACTCAGCACCAGTGGCTAAAGTTATTTAACAAGTTTTATGATAGTTTCCTCCATCTTTGTAAGAGAAGAGACAAGATAGGAATGACATTTAAGGAAATAATAGCCAAAATGTTCCACAATTAATGGCAAACACCGAACCACAAACCCAAGCTCAGAGAAAACCAACAAGGATGATGACGTAGGAGAAAGAGGTCACACTTGGGGCTGTAATACTAAAACTGCTGCAAACCAAAAACAGAGACTCCTGAAGGCAGCCTGAGACTGCAGGACATGTAACCTGCAGAGAAGAGGTTCTCGAGCTCAGCACTGACAGCCGTGTTAACTCAGTGCGGGTGGGGAGCACGGGGAAGTCCATGTCAGACGGGACTGTGGGTGGCGTTTGGCATCTCCAACACCTACAGCAGGCAGAGGGCTAGAGGGGAGAAGCTGGATGGACCCTTTAAAGTGTCCGTTGATGCCAAAGCTTCAGATGATTTTTAAAACAAAGTGTACATACATATTGCCAACCTGTTCGGTCTATAAACAGTGAGCCCAATTCTGCTCAAATACAGGCACACCTTAGAGATACTGTGGGTTCCGTTCCATTCCTGGTGCTTATTAAAAGTCATGTTTACACTACACTGTAGTCTACTAAGTGTGCAAGAGCATTATGCTAAAAAACCAATGTATATGCCTTAATTAAAACAACACATTACTGCTACAAGATGCTAGCCATCACTTGAGTTTCTGCAAGTTGTAATCACTGATCACAGATCAGTACAACAAATGTAACATGAAAAATGTGAAATGTTCCAACAATTACCAAAATGTGACACAGAAGCCAAGTGAATGCTGAATGAAAAATGCTGCCACTAGACTTGCTCGACATGGGGCTGCCACACACCTTCAATCTGTAAACAACGCGGTGTCTGTGAGCAGTGCAATTAAACAAGGTATGCCCGCACACAAACTGCTAGAGATCGGACTTTCAAAAGGCTGGGCCTTGTTCTCAGGGTGAGCAGGGACAGGATAAGGGGGCATGTCAATCTCACCACAGGCTACTCCAGGACATCCCCCAATGGGACGTCGAAATTCCATGACCTAAGAGCAGCTAGGGGCTGGCTATCAGCACGATGCCTGAAGGGCACACTTGCTCAGCTGAGTGGAGAACCAGTCTGCAGATAGGAGCTCTGGCTGCCGCAGGAGCCCCGATGCAGCGAGGAGGAGAAAAAAGAGGAGGCGAGAGAAGGCCGGAGGAGAGGCAGCAAAGAACGCGGAGGGGGAGCCGTTCCTGAGCCACAGGGCAGCAGCCCCGGGCCTCGGAGCAGCCAGGCCACCGCCACGGGCAGCAACCAGCGTTCTTCAAAGCCAACACGGAGAGTTCCTTCTTGGGGAACAAAGGTTTATGAAATAGTATTTCTGTTGAGTGACGCTTGGTGGGAATTCATAGCTTTTCTGGCTTTTCCAATGCCTCAGTGCGTGTAAGCGATCCAAACGGACGCTGCCAAGAGCTGCTGCTTCCTCTGGGCGGCGCCCGGTACTAGAGGAGGAGGTGGGCAGGTCTCTCCCTCACAGCCGGAGGGGACCCCTTCCTAAGTTTAGAGGCTTCTGGTACCGCCATAAAACTCTGAATTATTTATTACATATGGGATAATGTAGCTCCAAAACAATTCTTAAATTCTAATTTAATTCTTTGACTTAAAAATGAGAGTTGATAAGGACAATGAAAATGAGAACATTCTTACTGGTGTCCCGGCGTCCACATATCTCTGCAGCTTTTTTTTCATTTCCTTTTCATTAAATTT
This sequence comes from Manis javanica, assembly GCF_040802235.1. Taxonomy (NCBI): domain Eukaryota; kingdom Metazoa; phylum Chordata; class Mammalia; order Pholidota; family Manidae; genus Manis; species Manis javanica. The sequence goes on from NC_133167.1 coordinate 107,467,892, forward strand.
GGTACTTCGCTTCACATAGATTCCCCCATGCTGCCATGTAAAAAAGATTGGGGAAAAAATTATTTATTAAAATAGCCAACACCAGTCATCAAAGTAACTTTGCTCCCAAAGGGTAGAGAATAAAATTACATTTTAGGAATTAAGCCATATTTAATACATTCAGTTATTAGCATCTCGAGAACAGTTAGCTGAAAATTCTGTTTTTCAACATAATTCACATAGAACTGCACATTACACTGTATTGGAAAATACATGAACATTTAGTTTTATTGACAGTTAAAATAAAAATGGTTTTTTCCTTAAAATTACTCTTTTCAAATCATAAACTCAATCACATGGATCCTAGCTCTATATTTTTCCAACGATTAATTTATTAAAGAATTAGTAAAAAGTGTCCTTAAAATGTCATTATTTATGATCTTTGGGGATCTTAAAAACTGATTACCTGCAGACACTTGAGGAGCCCTGTTACAGACAGAATCACGTTCCCCATGTCTGTATGCTGAAGTTCTGATGTGAAGCTATTTGGACACGGGGCCTTTTGGAAGGCAATTAGGTTTGAATGCACTACAGGGTGGGCCCTAAGCCCAGGACTGCTGCCTTATAAGCGGAGGGGACTGGGACACCGACGTGTGCACACACAGAGGACAGACACCAGGACACGGTTATCTGCACGCCAAGGAGAGGCCTGAGGACAGCAATCCTGCTGACCCTTGTTCTGAGCCTTCCGGCCTCCGGAACTGCGGGAAGGACAAACTCCTGTTGGTTAAGCCACCCAGTATGTAGTGTTTTGTTACGGCTGCCATGGCCGACTGAGAGAGGCACGTTCATAAAAATTAAGGCATCTTTAATTGAACTTCCTAAGTGCACATCAGTGAAATTTTGCATCAAGTCAGCAGTTATTATGCACCCTGTGCTAATCTGAGCTCATCTCTAAAACCGAGAGGCTGAACTTTGACTTTACTGACAACACGAGTAAAAGGAAGTGGACGGAGAAAGCAAGCAGGGGATGGGGGACAGCACAAGAGAGGAAGCGAGGTGGCCGGCCATTCTGGTTGTGGCTCCTTGCACACATGAACTGGCTTGCAGAGTGCAGACCAGAAGCTCAAACTGCTTTAGAGAAGGTGTCTTGCTGTCAACCAAATAGACAGCCTTAGGGGAACAACTGCCGCCCCGGCTCTTCCGAATGCACAGTCACTGTGCCCCACTGCAGGGCAAGCCTTCCCCAAATTTTAAGAGACATTATGCCTATCCTTTATGTGCTATTTCTTCCCTGTATGACTCTTGTGTTTAACTTGCTTATTATAATCTATTTTAGTTCAAAAACATCTGGGTCTGTCCCAGGCATATGGAAGCTACAGATGTGAAGACCAGGTATCCTTCCTTAAAGAGCTAATGATTAGTGGGGAAGTGAGATATGTATACAAGTCTGATATAAAGAGAATTCAGTAAGTGTTATAATAAAGATAAACCAAAAACAAAACCAGGATGGAGGACAGACAATAACTGCCTTGGGAAGGGTTTCAGAATGGCATCTAAACTGGGCCTTAGAGGCAGAATAAGAGGGTATTTATCTCATACTAAAGGAACTGCCTTAATGACAGGGAGGTGGGAAGGACAGAGAGATTTGGGCTAGAAACGGAGAGGAAGATGTAAATTGCCTTTTTATTCAAAAGGTCATTTAGTCTGCTATTCCTCCACAATTCCAAAACATCATACAATCTGTTCATGAGTATATTCTTCCCTCCAACAAACCTGTACCCACTGGGGCTCCGGCCACGGACCCAAGGCAACAGTCTCAGACAGACCACTGGTCTCCCCCCCTGCTTCTCGGGTTTAAGCTCGCCTCGAGCTGCCTTAACTATCAAGCAACTATGTTTGCTGTAAAATCACTTAGACTTCATAGGCATGTTCGTCATTTTATAGGAAGGACTAATGAAGTCCAAAATACTTTCTTTTAAATATTGCTGAAGTGTAATTGAGACTCTTGTGTTTAAAGTAATAAAGGGAGAAGTGATGAACACAAACAAAAATGTAAAAATACCACTGGGAGAAAAAGCTTCACTTTCAATGAAAATAAGAATTATCATTTTTAACTCATATATTACCTAATTCTCGCCTATGATCTACTTTAAATATGAGTTTTAATACACAAGAATATGAAAAGAGGCACTTACAGTATATGTGTAATATATGCATATAACATAATACATACAATATACAAATATATCTGAGGCTGAACGAGGCCAATCACAACTGTCACACCACCTCTAGTTCTCTTCAGAGGCTTAAATGAGCAAATGCTCTCCATTACACTTATTTTGTTTTTCATTTAACACATCAGTAAGGTTCCTAACACACCTGCTTTTGGTTGGTGATGGGAGAAGGGGAGCAGGCAGAAGTCTTGGCACTTATTTTAAAGAACAAAGTATGGAAAAAAGTTACCTGAGAAATGTAACACCCATACAACGGAAGCCACTTCAGCTGGTCCTTCAGCACATAGCGCACGTGTCCTAGAGCGTTCTGCCTGACAGCCAAGACACCGGCGATGACCCAGTCAACTGCAAGGACAGAGCCCTGTCAGTGCACAGGTGGTCCATGTGCGAACCCCGGCCTCCCCTTCACAGAACCAGGAAAAGCAGGAGTAGCAGGGCTGTGTTGGAGCAGAAAGCCCAATATGTCTGCGAATCAATCAAAATACAGGAAGGAGACAGGCTGCTTTTCAGGCCAGGGTCAGAAGTGGACACTGACCACAGAGCCGGCTGCTTTGCTAAAGGTAAACGTAATTAAATCAGTGGTCTGAGCCGGTCACGTTACTAAATCAGGGAGATACACAGACACATCCAAATTCTTATCGAACCTTCGTAGAGTCGACTCCTGTCCCATCAAACTGAGTATGATCATTAATAAGCTAACTTGAGAGAAATGTATTCCAACCTGTGTCTTTCTTTATCTCGGCTATGGGATTGGTAGTAATACAAACCACAAAATGAAGATACGGTTGACCAGCGGGGGATAAAGGGCAGCCACGGGCCTAAGTGGTTTTCCATTAAGGTATTATCATTGATCAGGTTGTTTTTAGCTTTGAACCTCTGGGTGCTATAGTTTTTAAAGCAATGAAAACGGAATTGAGGAAGTGTGTATCCAAAGCAGTTACAGGTTTGGGAAAATATATGAAAAGGGATTTTGTTTGAATTCTTTGGAGAACAAAAAAGTGCCCTCACCAATGTTGATTTCTTGGCTTTGATACTGTACAACAGTTATAGAGATGTCACCACTGGGAGACTTGGTAAAGGGGTCATGGGACTTCTATATACTATTTTGCAAATTCCTGTGTATCTATAATTATTTCAAAATAAAAAGTGTTTTAAAAAAAAGTACCTTAACCTAATTTAAGGTGCACATTGCACTGTACTGGACACCAGGGTCTTATGCGATTCTATGACGGAATAGCAAAGCCGACAGGAGCAGCCGTGGACGTTAGGGCAGAACGTGTGTTCAGGAAATAGGGGCTCACTTACTGGCACAGCCTTTCTGCAGTTTAACAATCAAAAATATAAAATGTATGTACACTTTGCCCCACCCAATTCCACTTCCAGAAACAGAACTTACAAAAGGAAGAACGCATAACTAAAGATGTATACAAAGAAACAGAATAAAAAATAGCTTATTTACACCCATCAGGAGAAGGTAAGGAAAATTCATAGCTTTCACCTTCCTGACTTTCCAAAAAAGATAAAATCACAAAAATACAAGGTCATTCCTAATACCTCCAGTGAAAATTCTTGTTTTATCGGTAACAAAAGTAATTTAATTTAAATATATAAGAACCTGTGCACCTTCTGTAGAGAAACCTAAGTTTCATGTAAATGAAATACAAACCTGTGGATTGATGATTTGCTAAATATATAATATTTTCTTTATTTTCTGGCAAATCTCCATATAGCAATATCTAAAAGACAAAAGAAAAGCAACATTACTTTGGTATTTTAAAACATGTACTACAGTAATGTATAAAATAGGACAAAGTCAAAAAATTGACCACCATACAGAATATTTCCATCTGCGATGAATAAAAATTAAGACTTCTCTTAGGAGCCTTAGAGACCATAAATGACACATGTTTAAAAAGAAGTTAAATGCAGGGCAGGTTAATGGTCATAAAGTGAAACAGAATGATCAATATCCTGAGAAAAATACTTTAAGTATTTACTGACATTATCTGAAACACTCTCCACAAGATAACCTTCCTTCCAAGAGCTTGCACTGTGATGGAACAGACGGACAGGCGTGTGTACAGTAACTAGAATGAGACCTAATGCAAATCTATGAAAATACAGTACATTTTGTTTTAAAGAACTGTCATTTGCAGAGCAGAAGCTGTATACGGGAGGTGTGATTTCAGTAGCTGTGATGAAGGAAGAATGTTCACGGAAAGATGAACGAGGAAAGGGAAGTGGCCGCGCCTGAGGCCTGCTGGGGACACTCAGCAGTGGTCAGCACAGGCTGCACAGAGGGACAGTGAGCCGCAGCAAGCGGACCAAAGGCAGATCCGAACCCGAGTGTCGGAAGTCTTCTGAACACCAAACCAAAGACGCAGACTCCTCTGGAAGTAATGGGGAAACAGGACTCCGTGGTCAGGACTGGGTGTCTGTGAAGAACAGAGAGCTCAGGGTGAGGCGGCGTCCAGGAGGGACTGGCAGGATGGGGCGGCACGCGGGAGGGCTTGGCCGGCAGACGCGTTTATGCTCAAGCTGGGTGGCGCAGGCACAGATGCTTACTATGAGTCTTTCGGGAGTTTTGTATGTCTTAAATATTTCACGATAAATTATTTAAAGAAATTAGAAATATGTTTTTAAAGACTTTAAAAGAAAGGATTGCTAACTGGTATTCTTTTATTCAGGGCATTTTTATTTCTGTATTTTATCAAGGATTATTCAATATTAGGAATTAGCTAATGCTTTTTAAAGCTAACTTTTTAGATACGCAGAGAGATTATCTTTTGGTCACGACACTACTCATTAATATCTTAGCAAGAGAGTAAAGGAAAAGACATTAACTCAACATCTCTGTGAATAAATGGAATAAGATGACAGGGGAATTACAACCTAGCGTAAGGATGGCCAGCGTGGGGAACATGCCAATTAGATCATTTAGGAAGCACACTGAAAAGTAAGGGTTTTTCTTTGCCCTTAAAGTAATTGCCTAGAAAACAAATGCAATTATGCAGTTTCCTGCATTATTTGTGTTCCTGCCAAAACACAAATTAAGAGGGGGAGCAAAGCCATTCAAGGAGCTGGCATTCACTGGTGGGATTTAATGTGGGTGGACCACCCACTATAGAAGCACAACCTCCAAATGGCGAGTAGCTGCTTGGATTCAGTGCATTACTCCTGCATTTCCTCAGCTTTGTTCCTTTATTTTGTAATGTTATCTCACTATACCTTGCTTTTTTTAAACTGACTTTTCTATCCTGATGTTGTCCGTGTGTGTGTGTGTGTGTTGAGAGTAGAGATGGTTTTATCAATCGAAACGGCTAGTGCCTAGCACGGGGCTGGCACTTAACCCGATGCTCCTTCCCAGGTGTCACCGCTCTCATTCCTTTCGGCTGCTGGAATTCTCAGAGATGGGCAGAGGAAAGCTGCCCTGCAAACGTCACTTACACTTACACACGCACTCAGCCCTTGAAAATAACCAGGCAACACTCGCTCACGTGGGCTTTCACTGCTGATTCTCCCAGAGGAACACGGAAAGTGGGAAACCAAATAAACCTCAGAGAAGTGCACAGCTTCAAAAACGGCGAAAAGCACAGGGATTTACTGACAAGTAAACAAGGCCCCTCTGTTGCTGGCTGCCTCCGAATTTCCCCTCAGAAGGCCTTGTGCTCCTTGTCAGCCTTCCTCCTGGGAGCACAGTTCGTGTTTCCTCCTCCTCTTTTATCTAGTAAAGAATGCGACGTGACTTACTAGACCTGTAGACCCTGTCGGAACAAAACCTGTGAACCAGTAAGGTTATCACGACCGTCCCCCTGGAAGTGAGGTCCATCCACGTTTCTGGAGAAACACAGACCAGCATCCCTGCGGAGAGCTCTGCCTTTTGTTAAAAGGGAAAAATCAAGTGAGTTCATTCTCCCCTTTATGGCCATCACCAAAAGGTTACAATCTTATAAAGGGGACAATATAAAAAATACGCTAATGTTACATTAATATCACATGTTAAAGTGACATATAAGTGTTCTCGACATTGAAATCGGGAAAGGGAAAGCAGGCTTAAAATGGAAGAAAGTATACAGAGAAGCGCAGGCCAAAGATACATTGATGAGACTATACTAGTAATTTTGGGGGGCTGGGAAGGAAGCAGCAGGTGGGATACAGTGAAATCAATAAATGGAAAAGTTGGCCAGGGCAGAATTTAGTCAGCCTTGAATGTCATGTTTAGGAGTGTTCATTTTTATTCAGTTACCAACTGAAAACCTCTTTTTCCTAAACACACCAAGTTACTTACTCCTATTTGAAGTAAACATTCAAGGCAGTTCATAACTGATACAGCCTCCTTGCATAGCCCCAGCTAAGCTCCTGTGTCACAAAGCCAATAACCGCAAACCTCCAATAGTAGTGTTCCCCTCCACTGTGACTGTCTGCCCACCTTTTCCCAGCGACACCTTGAGTGGCCATTTCACTTCAACAAATGTAACCACACCACCTAGCAAACTATCTTCAGAAAATGGACCCTGATGTTAGACTCATGCCTCAGTTCTCTCATCTGTAAAATCGGAAGAATGGTGCCCACCTTCTAACAGTGAAATGACTCACATATAGAGCAATGCTTGGCACACAGTTGGCACTCGTTAAATGCTGAACTTGTTACAAACCCATCCTCTCCTTTTCCTTCCATGTCAAATCACAAACTCTGATCAGCTACATCTAAAATAGACCCGAGATGCTTTTCATTCTTGTCCTCTTTCTACTTACTTCTCTATCATCTTTCGCCTGGATTACTATAATCCCTCCCCAAGTGGCCCTCTGGCAGAGCTCCACGCAAATGTCACTTGCTCAGGGAAGCTCGCCCGAATGCTCACCCCAACCACTAGGCTAACCACCTCCCAGAACACATTTCCTTGTTATTTCTGGTCCTGCTGGAAGGTGAGCTCCTTGAGGGCAGAGACCTTGTCCCTATTTTCCTTCACTTCACTTAGCATCTGGCACAGGCCCTGGAACAAGGTACACATCCAATACTGAATGAATCCATGAAAAGTAGGTTTTAGGGACTCCTTACTGAGAAGTTATTACTTAGTGTTGGACCAGATTAATATCAACCTGTTTAAGAAACCATATAAAATGAGAAAATACTAAAGGAAAAATTAACCTCTAATTCCACTTAAGAAGTCAATTCTCAGGTTATTCAGCTCACAAATTAGAAATTTACCAAAGAGGGAAAGTAAATTATGCCTACAGATTCACATTTTCCATTGCTTTCCATCATATAGCACACAGGTGTCCCAGAGGTTATAAATATATTTAGTGCTACTGTAAAACCCATCCAAGAGGCTAATGTAATGGAGGAGTCTTCCTACAATTCACATATTTATTTAAAAGCTCTTGAATGGAATCTAAAGTTACACACAAAATTACTGCATACCAGGGAAAGACGTGTGTAGGCAAGGGGAACTTTAGCTCTCTTAAAACATTTTGGGAGTGGTTTGAATGTTTTACTACATCTGTGATTTAAAATAGAAACTAAGGCATTAAAAACCATCTTACACACATGCAATCTAACATAACTGTTTTGCTCGCAGGATTTATATTTATAGAAAGCGCAAAAACAAGGTTCTGAGTATATCACTCTTAGATCTTCTTATAAGTCTATTCCCTAGCCAGACTTAAATTTTGTTAGACTGGAATCATATTTGATTGGGAAATGTTTCATTTCCTTTTACCGAAGGCTTGCATCACTCTGTTTAAAAGCAAATGCAGGCATACATGGAACTGTGCCCAACTCTATTACTCCCAGCTAAACTGAAGGAAGTGGTCTAAGGTCTCTTAAGGTCTTCACATGGATGATAAATATGAGAAAAAGAAAACTAGGGACACAACCAACAACTTACATTCTCTTTAAGACTAGTGATATCTGAGTAGACCCAAGAGGTCTCTTCCCTGATTCTAAATGAACACATTTCATTCTACTAGTTTAGAGGCCTTTACAGCAAGACACAGTATGCAAATTTAACTCATTAAGAGTTTCAGATTTTGATGAAACAGCTCTACAGAAAGAAAGAACCAGTTAAAAATGGCCTCTAGATATGAAGGCCTTGCCTACTTCTGAGGAACCTGAAATAATGCGTTAATTAAATGACTTATAGAGAAGCTAAGACTTAAATTCTTTATCTTGTTTCCAGTGATTTTGAACTATTTTACACTTGAAGCAGCTCTCTTAGAAACCTAATTTTATATCAATTTTCACATTTATTATGACAATGTATCATGTTAGCATTTAGGGGAGACAGAATTAGCAGACAGAGCCATGAGTCCAAAATGTTTTAAAGTAAATTCCAAGTGTTACTGACTGATTAAAGCAATAAAAAAGTGGGAACTAAAATACCAGTATTGATGAGGAGGCATGTTATCATATCACTGGATGTTTTTGGCCTGCAAATATAAATGATTGGTTTTTAGTGTATTCCATTGGAAGGAGGAAAAAGAGCAGAAAATTTTTTAAAAATACACAGTCTGACATTTAGAAAAAAATTACATTAATTTTTAACAGCTTGCAAACAGCACTTTAGGAAGATTTTTTCATTATCTATCATAACTATGACAATTATGGTTTGCAGCCTCAACATTCTAGGACAGAAACTACAGTAAATCTGATTTTCCCGCAGCTACAGTGAGTATCAAGTTGCCACCACTCCCTCTGCAGGAGTCCTAACCACGCCTTCTGCCAGCACGTTCCACTTTCTTCTTAGCTTTCCGCGAGTTTTCCTTAAACTCCAGCTCCACGATGCACACACGGCCCTGCTGAGCCTCCCTGCAGCACAAACCCAGGGCCTCACCCTGGGTGGGCTTCCCAGTGGGAACACAGCCAAATGCCAGCGTATTCACCATACTGTATATAATTCCTAGTTTGGAAGTTGTATTACCTGTAATCGATCAGGTTTTCAGTTCTTTTTTTTTCCTTTGGTTTTGTTTTTTTTGGAGGGGTTGGGGTTTTTTTTGGCAAGCTGTCACAAGATGATAATGTAAGAATCAATTAAGAATTAAAAGAACACCAACACATGAATAAAAAGTTGCTTGTTATACAGCCAGCAGATTGGTTCTGAAAATAAGACAAGTACTCACATGTTCTATTTGAGGGATATGTGAACAATTTGTAAATAAGGAACTAAAGGCTTATGGGAAAGTATTTTGGAAGTAGCCTTGGCATAAAGAACCAGGCTCCCTTTACTTCAGCATGTTAGAGAGTAGAGACTGCAATGTTTTAATACGTAGAATTTATTCCCCTAAATAAATAAGGTAAAGTTAACCTAAGAAACAATAGGAAGAAACTGAATAGGCAGAACTAAGGAGTGATTACCCTGCTCGGCTGAATGGTGACTCCAAAAAAGGGGTCTGTCCTAAACCTGGAACCTGTGAGTGGTACCTTATTTGGGAAAAAGGGTCTTTGCATTTGTTAAGATTTTGAATTTGGGGGAGATCATCCTGGATTATTTGGATGGGCCCTAAAACCACGGACAAGTGTCCCTCTAAGAAGGAAGAAGGGAACTGGAGACAGGAGAGGAGGCAATGAACCCACAGAGACACTGGAATAACAGGACTACAGGTCAAGGAATGTAGAAAGACAATTCTTGCTTAGGGCCTCCAGAAGGAGGGTAGGCCAGCAAACACCTTGATTCAGGCATTTGGCCTCCACAGCCTTGAAAGAATAAATTTCTGTTGTTTTAAGCTACTGAGTCTGAGGTAATTTGTTATGGACGCTACAGGGAAGTAATACAATTACTTGAATCAGTATCTCCACAAAGAGTAAAGAGGCATGTGTTGATTTACAGTGAGTCTTAAATTAAGAGAGATATGTAAAAGTTTAAAAATCCTTATTCCTTTCCCAAGGAAACTCAACTGAGAAAGTACTCAGTTGAGTTTTGGTACTATTGAGTTTCTAGGAGTTCTAAAAAGATAAATTATAAATGGCAATTTTAGCAACAGTCATGGAAATGTTTTCCTGTCTCAAATATGCGTATGAAAATAAAGTAGTAAAATGTTTACCCAGCATCCAATGGGACATCTAGCAATAATCTTCACGCATTTATAAAAGGACGTCTGAGGCCCTCAACTATAATTCAACATTTCATTTAATGTGGGTGCCATATTGAAGTTTGCTGGGACTCTAGAAATTCCCCATTGATCCTCAATGATTCATTTTTAAAAAAAACATATGTTGAGAACTTAAAAACATAAAGTGGAGGTCTACATGGAACAGGGTAAAAGGCAATAAATGCAAATTCAAAAACACTGTGAAACCTGCAGGTGTATTTTAAAATAAGAAATGTGTTAAACACAAAGTACTTCCAAGGCATATCATATTCATATCACATGGAACATACTATGTTCTTTGAATAAAAATAAAATAACCCACCATAGGTAGAATTATTATTCTAAGAGGTAACTGACTTTGTCAGACGTCTGAGTCTGTATCCCTGTCCAGGCCAGCTGCCATAGGATGAAAATTAAATACTCACGATAAAACCATATACTTAGACAGGTGTGGTGAAGTAAAAGCATGGGGAGAAACGACTGGTCTGAATTTGTGAAAAATTTAAATGAGGCCCACTGTGAAAGTTAATTACTAGGAAAACATGATCTGGAAGAGCGACCTTTCCTTCTTTCCCAGGAAACACTCACAGATACTGGTTTAAATGTTAGGCCCTGGCTTCTCCTAGTTCCCTTCCCCCAAACAACTTCCAACTGGGGCGAACTCGGAGTCATCGGGGATCCAGAGCAGTACAACTACAAAGTCACAATAGTAGCTGGTTGACACCAGGGTGAAAACAGTTGCTCTGAGGGAAAAAGAAAAGAAGAAAATGATAAAACAACGTCATCCATTCTCTCTAGCCCACCCTGATTTGAGAAAAAAAAAAAAAAAAGAAAGAAAAAGGACTAACTGGATATAAGGAACAGCCAAGAATCAAGCTCTTTTTTCAAATGGAGAAATGAAAGGGAAATCCACAGTTGTTATTTTCGTATGAGACATCAAATAACTAAAGAGGATCCTTTACTCGTTTCTACAGATTTAATCTACAAATTCAATTGCAACAGACAAAGTAATCAGACAAAATTTAAGCCTAGCCGAAGTGGGCAGGAATTTTATCTAGGTTAAGCCTTCTACAGTAACAAATGTATTCGTTTCCTTGCCCAGCTTTCACTTATACTGCGGAAGAATGCAGGGCAAAGCCGTACTTACTGCCCAAATAGTTAACAGTAACCCGTTTCAAGAGAAGGTCTCCAATTTTTAAAAGTGCACTTTTGAGTTCAAACATTACCACCTTTTTAGACCAAACGCCAAGAACCGTCAAGGGCCTGCTCTACTTCAGGGTTCATCTGCGCCCACTTAGCTGAGCTCCAAGACAGAACGTTACAAAAAAGGGGGGAGAAGGGGCGGTCGATCTCACTGGTAGCCTCACAACAATGTTACTACATCCTAGTGATCTTGGGGTACCTGCAAGGGGGCGTCCGGCCAAACCCTAAAGCGAGTGCATGAAACGCCCCCCACCCCCCACGGTAGGAGGGCGAGGTGACGGCACGTGTCGTCGGGGGCGGATTGGCCAGGCAGGGCCGAACGATCCTAAAGGACCCGGCGGTGCCGAACGGTTCCAAGCTGGTGCGGTTGATCCGCCTGCGCGCCCGCGGGGCCCCACGCCACACAGGGCGCGGCGGGTGCGGCGCCTCACCTGCACCCCGGTGTAGTTCTCGAAGAAGAAGAGCACCATGCTCTGGTAGGTGCGGTAGAGCCGGTCGTCCACCGTCTGGTAGAGGCGGGAGGGAAGGAGCGCGGAGAGCAGCCGCCAGGCCCCCCAGGCCAGCACGTAGGTGGGGGCCGTGCCCAGCAGCACCGCGGCGGGCAGCACGCAGCGCATCGAGTACATGTGGAGCGCCAGGGAGAGCAGCATCTTCCCGGCGCGGCGCCGGACTCTCCGCCCGCTCCTCCCCGCCCGGCCGCCTCCCTGCCGCCGCCGGCGACCAATCACCGGGCCGGGCCGGGCCTCGCCACCGCCCTCACCTCCGGGGCAGCCGGTCGCCGGCCGCACCTGAGACGCTCAGCGCGCCCCGGCTCCGGCCTCCCCCCCCACCCCAGCCACGAGGGCGGCGCCGCCGCCGGAGGGGATGCGGGCGGCGATGTGGGGCTGGGCGGCGGTCGCGGCTGCGGCCCAAAGGGACGCCGCGGCCCTCCCGGGCTCGGCAGCTCAGGAGCGCTTACACCCCATGACCCTCTCCCCTCGCCCTGCGCCCCTGACGGGAGCGGGGCTCAGCGGAAACAACGCGTCTCCTGATTGGTCACCCTTCCCCCGGCAGGGGCGGGGATCAGCGGAAGCAACATGTCTTCCGATTGGTCAAGTGTAGTCGAGGCTCAACGGACCCGCGGATGAACGGATGGTCCTGCTCTGGCTAGTGCGCATGCGCCAAAGCCTGGCCCAGCCGCTGACCGGGAGAGGCGGTGACGCCCCCTTAACTGCTGGTGGGTGGAGCGGGGCGAAGATGGGCGTGGGCCGGAGGAGGGGCCCGGGCCGCCTGGTGTTCCCTGCCCCGCCCCTGGGCGCGGTTCGGCTTGAAGGAACACGCTCCGGGCCTCCCTGCGCCCGCCCCGGGACGCGACCTCAGCCGAGACGTCCCCTTACCTGGGACCTGGCCGGCCCCGCCGCAAAGGGCTCCCGCGTCCGGCGGGGCTTGTCGGGCTGACCGCGGGACGGCCGACGGGACGCACCTGGGGCTGTCACTGGGGTGCTCTCGGCTCCGGCCGGCGGCCTGTCGCGGGCCCGTAACGGCGATCGTCACACGTCTGCCTGCCGGACGGCCTGCTTACAGGGCTCCCGACACTGTTCAGGGTCCCTGTGCTTCACCTCCCCAGGCCTGCCCCTTGGCTGATTTCTGTTTTTTTATCAGGAGCCTCGTGTTTCTTGTAGTTGTCAAGAGTCCTGTGCGTGTGCAGGTAGAATAACTAAAAGGACCGACGTACGTTTGGGACCTTCACAAAATCTAGGAAGGCAGGGCAGTTGTTCTATTGATGTAAAAACAGATCCAGGGGCCTTCTGGATCCTTCTATTGCCCTTTGGCTACAGTAAATGTGAGTTAATGTGCAACCTTTGCAGGGATAGTTGTACTCCAAAAGAATGCCAGGTGCTTTGAGAAAACTTTTTCTTAGTGGAAGGAAGGCTGTGGGGTAACTTTAGGCAGGAAGGCGTTTCAGGGGACAAATTTAATCAGAGCCAGCATGGTGGCTACTTTGTACGTAGTAACATGATTCACAGGTGGTGACCTTGGGGGACAGTCAGGCGACTAGAGATGTCTCAAAGAACAAGTGTTTGGACAAGTATGTTGCCAATGGGAGGCGTCTCACAACGTAAAGTCTTTGGACAGAGCTTCCCCTGCACTCCCTGTGGAATGTAATGCCCTGGACTGTAAGGCCCAGATTTTGTTTGGGAGGCAAAAAGGGGTGCGGATGATGTGCACAACCAGGGCTGCTCAGCTTCCTTAATTGAGACCAGACACCCCACAGTTAGGAAAAAGTGCCAAGAGGTGAAGCCCGAAGGTTCAGTGTTCCCATCTGACTGGTATGCGTGAAGTCAGTATGTGTGTGCTTCGTGCAAAGACGTCGTTCCCGTGAGTCATGCCCACATCGCTGTCAGCGCATCGTGCAATGCGTGGCATGGAGACACTCAGAACTTGTCTCTCTTGTACCCTGTTTATATCCAAGCCCAGCCCCTACCTCCTGGGTTGTTCCCTGTGGCCTTCACTCCTGTCTTTGTACCAACACACAGATTTCCGCTCCCTTTCGGCCACTACCCGCTTCTTAAGCTATAATCAGCCCACACTGTCTGCCTCTACTTTCTCACCTTGTACATTTTTTAATGTCTTGCAATCTGACTTTCTTTTCCACCACTCTCCCGAAAGGGTTCCTTCTGAGGAGAACAGCTAGCCTAGCCTGCATGCACTGGCTCTGGGATGTGACCGCAAAAACCGTGATCCCGCTGAGGCCTTTCTGGTGCTTACGTTTAGCAAGGCATCACACTGGGGATAAGTTTGATGCCAAGGGAAAGCTCATAGTTCTATAGGAACATGTATTAAGGAGCTCTCGTTTAGTCTGGGGAAGAGTAAGGCTTCTCAAGTAGTGTTATAAAATGAAGCTTGAGGGTGGAGTTACTAGGCTAGACCCAAAAGTGAGAGGAAAGAGGAAGAGCCTTACAAGTGGGAACAGCATATGTGAAGGGTGGCAGCTAAGAGTCCATGGTGTCCTCGAGGGGCTGAAAAGACCTGTGTGGAGCACTGTAACAGGCCACACGTTTTTTTTTTTAAGATGCCCCTTAAAAGAATACTATGTATTTCCCTCATTTTAAGTTATCTAAAATTATTTTTATCATAAGTTTAATTAATTATAAAAGAAGTAAGTTATGATGAGTTGTAAATGACATTTAAAATAAAGTGCTTATGGAGAGAATACAAGTAGACACTGTGGCGTCTCACTACACTGATGGACAGTGACTGCAATGGGGTATGTGGGGGGGACTCGATAAGAAGGGTGAATGTAGTGACCACATTGTTTTTCTTGTGAAACCATCATGAGTGTATATCAATGATACCTTAATAAATAAATAAATAATAAAGTGCTTACTGAAATCTTTTAAACTTACCTTATAGGTTATGAGTACTATAGTGATCAATACCCAGCACCATCCATTTAAAAAATATTTAGGATTTTTACCAATTAGAATTTTACACTGACCCTTTTTTTTTCTTCTTGAAAACATACTTTCATGTCAGTTCAACCACAATTTGTCTTAATGGAATATTCTTTTTTGCTTCAAAGTCTTTTATTGATCAGATTATGTCATCAAGGTTCTAAGAGTTAAAATTTAATCCAGATTGAGCTATTACTATTGTTAGCAATATGCAATATGCAATGTAATCAATGTACATTGCAAAATCTGATAATTATTGTAAATAAAAGTAAAGTTTTATTAGAAATGACTGTCTTAATGGTACCTTAATTAAAAGAAATTGCCCGATTATCCACTGGTACCCTCAAGCGTATTACTGCTTTCCTGCATAGTGTGGAAATGGGTAAGATTGGGTGGGCCAAGTGGGTGGAGGCCGTGGTGAGGTGTAAGCTGGGATGGAGCTCCAAGGAGTCTCCATCGGCAGATCGGTTTTAGGAAAGCTGAGCATCTGGAAGTCGGGCCCCTGAAAGCTACTCATGACCACATCCTTATATATTCTCAAGGACACTCATGGCCTGGCCCAGTCTGAAGTTTATTGGTAGAGAAAGTAAGTGGGGCAGAGGAAGGAGATGAACGTGATGGGAGCTGAGTCAGGAAAGGAAAGCTAGGAAGGACTACATGACAGCGGGTCTTAGGAGACATGAGAGAATTTCAGACTTTATCATAAAGGCCCTGCAAAGCCACTTAAAGGTTTTAAAGAGGGAAGCGACATGATGAAATGTGATTATTTTGTACTAGTTACTGTAAGCCACTGAGGTTTTCAGATTGTTACTGCAGTATAACCTAACCTTTCCTGATATTACAACTAATTTTACTTTTTTCTTTAACTAAAAAAATTTTTATTGAGGTGCTTACAATAAAACGCACAAATCATAGGGTACAGCTTGCATTTTGACACATGTATACACTAATGTAACCATCACCTAATTAGGTTATCAAATATTCTAATTTTTTTCCCCTTCACCTATTATTTCACTCATCCTCCCACCACCTCTCACTGCAACCACCAGTCTATTCTCTGCATTTGGGTCTGTTTCTCTTTTGCTTGTTTGTTTCATTTTTTAGATTCCACATATAAGTGAAATCATACGGTATTTGTCTTTCTCTGTTTGACTCATTTCACTGAGCATAATACCCTCTAGATCCATCGATGTTGTTGAAAATCAGGATTTGTTTTTTTAATGGCAGAGTAATATTCCATTCCACATATTTTTTTATCCATTCATCTGTCAATGGACACAGGTTGCTCCCATATTTTGGCTATTGTAAACAAGGCTGCAATAAATATAGGGTATGTGTATCTTTTTGAATTAGTGATTTTGTTTTCTTTGGGTAAATTCTCAGAAGTGAAATTGCTGGGGAGTGGGGAGCCCTTTAAGAAAAAGCACAAGTTGATAAATACAAAATTAGATTTGAACATGAATATTTAGATTGAAAAAAATTCACATGAAAAATCAAATTTTAATAGCTGACATGTCACAAAACTAGAAAAATAACATGTGTCTTATATGTTATGTATCTGTAATACAGCATACTTTTCTCTTGATTATGGAAACCATTTTATATTTTCTACATATAGAGAGAAATGTAATGGTCTTTCCTCTAGCATGATAAATGGAAATTTGTTTTTTATCATTATTAGGATATTAAAGTATTAACTTCACACCATGACTTTAATACAATTCAATAAAAATCTAACTAGATTTTTTTGCAGGGGGAGGTACAAAGGAGGATAGCAGAGTATAGCTGGACCTCAGCAAAGGCACTCTAGAATTCATGGAGGAAAATAAGATATTTTCTAAAAGGAGAAATATTGAGTGTGGCAGAAAACATGATGGCCGTCCAAGGATGTCCATGTAATTTCTGGAACCTGTGAATACATTAATTTACACGGCAAAGGAGAATTCAGGGCACAGATGGAATTAGAATTGCTCATCAGCTCACCTCAAGGCAATAATCCTGGGTTAGCCAGGTGGGCCCAAAGTAGTCACCAGGGTCCTGAAAAGTGGGAGAGGGAGACAGAAAGGCAGCTCAGAGGGTGCAATGCAAGAAGGGTGCTGCTCGTGTTTGGTAGCTTTGAAGATGAAGGAAGGGGGCCGGGCTCTGGAACCTGGAAAAGACAGGTCTCCGCGTTCTCCCCTAGAGACCCAGAAGGGGCCAGCCCTGCGGACCCATGACCTTAGTCCAGGGAGACCTGTTTTGGACTTCTGATCCCCGGAACTGTAAGACAACAAACAAATATATTCAAGTTACTAAATGTGGTAACTTGTCATGGCATCAGTAGAAACACACTGAATGGAGTTTTTTCCAGCAGGTATCAAAACATACTGTAAAACTCCAGCAATAGTATTTTGCTAATGCAGAAATAGATGGCTCACTGGAGCAAAATGAAGTGTTCAGCATGTAACTGTGTATATGCGTTTTGTATTGTGTTTTGTGAAAGTGGCATTTAAAACCAGAGGGAACAGAATGAATTAGTAAAAATAAAGTGTTAGTACAACTGTATATATATTTTGGGGAAAAAACACAACAATCTAAGCCAAAATAAAAGCCAGACGGGATTTAAACATAAAAATATCTTTAAAAAAATTAAAAACAGAAACTTTTCAAAATTAAGTGCTTTTATTTTGGAATAATTTTTGATTTATAAAGTTGCAAAGATAATCCAGGTGGCGCCTGTAGACACTTGACCAGGTTTCACCTTCCATAACCGTGACTCATTTGTCAAAACGAAAAATGTAACATGAGTGCATTACTAGTAACTCTCGGCTTTACTTGGATGTTGCTGCTTTTCCCACTCAGGTTCTTTCTCTGTCCCAGGATCCAGTCTAGAGTGCCACAGTACGTTCTGTCGGCCCTTCTTACGTTTGGTTTTGAGTTAACCAATTTTTCCATCTTTTTCTCCTCTGTTCACTTTTAGTTTAGAGTGTAATAACTTTTTTTGAATGTTCATCTTAGAACAAAGTAACTAATGATACTTTCCAGAATAAGCTATTTGTTCATGCTTGAATAACAGATTAGGCTGACTTGCTCTATGCGAGTATTACCTACAAACCAGATGGAAGTTGGGAGCGACCTACCTGTAAGATGCTTACTACGCTGACAGACAGTGGCTGCAATGGGATGCGTGGGGGGGAATTGATGATATGGGTGCATGTGCAAAGCATGATGTTGATCATGTGAAACCTTCATAATATTGTATATTAAAAAACAAAGAAAGATGAGCAATTGTAGCCCAAGAAATCCCGGGTCTGCCCCTCTCCCTCTGCCGGGAAATGGTGATGCTGGGACTAAGCTACTCAGCGTCTGGTTCCTGCCCGCTTGCCCCATTTCTTCAGCTCTTATATTCTGTCTGCATTTGGCCTCTCGTTTACATATGCGCTCAATCAATAATATTTTTCATGTAGATTTAAATTTAGCTTCATGTGCTTCTGTTTATCTTGGCAGGTAAAGTGGAGCTTATGGTGGACACTCAGATTTATTCTGCATCTTCAATTTTATTATAGCATTATTATAGCTGTCATATAAAGTCATTACAGTAGGACAAATATTAAATTTAAAGACTTGATTATAAGTCAAGTTGTTAATTTTCAAACAAAAGATAAAGGTCTAAAGCCTATTCAGTCAGTCAGCTAGGTCACTGGAGCGGGGTTTTTCCAGCGTCCTTTATGACCTGGAATCTTCCACAGTTGATTGATGGTGTCACCACTGCTGTGTCTCCCCACCCCTCTCACTCCCATTTTGTTTTTCTTTGTATTTATAACCAGTAATACTCATATTTGCTAGAAATGGTGTCAGTATTATTATATTCATACTTAAGGCCTTTCGTGCTTTAAAACAAATGTTGAAAATTACTACTTTTCAAAAGATTTTCCTTATAAATGACTTTAAAAGTTCTCAAGTAAGACTAAGCTGCAACCATACCATTTCTGTAATCTGTACTGTTCCAATAATTTCTGTCATTTAAACACACTGTTCTTTCTCTGTTGAAAGATACGTATTTTGGAAATGTCCTTTCCCCCATTCCTTTCATTTCTGCAGAGAAAGCAGTGCCATCAGAGAAGACTCATTCCAATGAGCTGCAGCTGTGCGGCTGAACCTCACTCACCCCTCCGCTCCGGGAGACACCCGTGGCCCTTCCCCCGCCATCTGCGGGGAGATGTCAATGACCATCCTACATAATGCTGCTCCCTCTGGGCTGATGACCCTGGAAATGTGTCGCTTGCCTTGACCTGTGACCATTTAATTATCCGGCTTCTCAGTGTCTTTCTGATAGCTTCACTGGGACAGGCCCTGGCACCTCGGGGAGGAGACAGAAGGACAGTATAGGAATTTTTTCTCCTGACTTTCACCCAAGGGTGTCCCGGCAACTTGAGTTGCAGAGCTACACAGTGGGTGCAGAGAGCAAAAGTCCCCAACGGAAAGCCTGTTTCTCTGACAAGAGAACCAAGAAAAGGGGGCCCCTTGAGCTGACGAGTGCAGGGGATGGAAGTCTGTTTTCCTTCTAAATACGTTTTTAACTCTTGGCCCAGCCACTGAGGGCAGCGCAGCTTGCGGAGAAACACCGCAGTAGTGTCATGGGCACCCGAGGCGCCGCATGCTCTCTTTATGGAAGGAGGAACGGGGAACAGGCCCCAGGCAGTCAGACAACCACAGGGGAATCCCAGAAAGAGGGGAGTTCCATATTCCATCCATGAGAAACCTGAGGTACAGTCAGTTTCAAGAAATAAATGAGGAAGTGTAAACCATTGTAAATATATATATATTTATATATGTATCTCCCCTACCTCTGCGTATGAATCCGCACAGGTCCCAACCTCATCCAGAGCTGTGGGTGCACAGAACTGACCCAAAGAAGGGTAGGAAATGCTGGGAGAGCTAACTGTCCACCGAAGGCAGAAAGGAACTGCAGTTGGAATCTAAACAGGCTAATTACCTGCTACAACGCAACAAAAATCAGCATCCTGAAAGACTTAAACAGGACGCAAAGCCTCACATCACAATACTTAATATGCCCAATATAATGCAGTTAATTG
Organism: Manis javanica; assembly: GCF_040802235.1. Taxonomy (NCBI): domain Eukaryota; kingdom Metazoa; phylum Chordata; class Mammalia; order Pholidota; family Manidae; genus Manis; species Manis javanica. The sequence goes on from NC_133167.1 coordinate 107,487,908, forward strand.
ATATTAAAATACAAAACAGAAAAAAATGACCATTTCTCAAAGGAAAGACAATCAACAAATGCCAGTGGTGAGATGACCCAGTTATTGGAAATGGCAAACAAAGTCTTTAAGCATCTATTATAACCATACTTGAAATAAAAAGATAGTTGTCAACAAAGAGCTAGAAACTATTTTTCAAAAGGACAAAATATTTTCAGACTGAAATGTACACTATAATACAACAGAAATGGGCATGGATTTCCAAAAGAAACGGAGATAACCTATATGCCTGATACACTCTTTTTCTGAGGTTTTGTCTTGGTCTTCTGTTTGGAAAGCATTCCTCTGTTTCCTCATTGTGTCTGACTTGGTTTTGTGTTTGTGTCTATGTATTATGTAGGTCAGCTATGTCTCCTGGTCTTTAAAGTAGTGGCCCTGTGTGGAAGACATCCTGAGGTGCCCAGAACTAGGCGCTCTAGGGGTGTCTGCTGTGTGGATGCTAGTGGCATCCACGACTGCTGCAGGCATGCTAGTGGACAGGGCTGACCATCAGCCTTGCTGTCAGCAGTGACTGGCTGCGGTCACTGCAGGGGTACTGGTGTGCAGTGCTGGCCTGCAGGTCCTTTTTTATTGGCTTTTTAGTTAATGGCTGTCATCGGGTTTATGTAGGATAGCTCACAAATACAGTAGTCTGTGCTGGTGTTCGCTTAAGTTCGAATGCATTCTAACAGCACTACATTTTCTATTCTCCTTCCTCACCATTTTATGTATGTGATTAAGACAAACTAAGCCTAGCAGAAGCTGACAACAGCACACGTGCTTAAACAACAGGCTGAAGGAATTGTCCATGCTATGGAAAATTTGGAAATTTGGGAATGAAGGAAGAGCAAAAGAAATTATAAATATGTGGATAAAGTACTTTTCTCCTTTTAGCTGTTTAAAATGTAAGTGATGATTGTAAACCTCATTATACAGTGTTATATTGCTTGCTTTCAATGTATGAAGTTTTGATATGTATGCTTTATAACACAAGGGAGGAGGGTAAAGGGACTGAATGGTTGTATGTGTTCTACATTGTGCTTAAAATGAGAAATTTACCGTAAGCAGACTATAAATGAATGTATATTTTAATACTTAGGGCTACCAATTAAAAAATGCAATGAAAGACAGTAAAAAAGAAAGGTGGGGTATGGGAGTTAATTTAAATAGTAATGAATATTCAAATAATACAGTTTGAAAAGGCAGGAAAAGGAAAAGGTAAAAAGTAAAAAAAATAAAAAAAAACACAAACCAAATCCCAGGACAAATAGAAAACAAAAAATCGGTAGGTCTGAATTCAACCACATCAACAGCGTTAAATGTTTAATCAAGTCAGTAAAAAACAGAGCTTTTCAGATTGGATTTAAGAACAAGATTTTAATATATCCTGTGTGCAGAAAACCCACTTTAAATATAGTGGTAGTGATAGGTTAAAAGTACAAGTATGGAAAATGTAATGTGAAAAAACTAATCCAATGAAAACTGGAGGGGCCTGCCTTATTAATATCAAAAAAGTAGATTTGAAAGGAGAGAAAATTAACACAAGTTAAAGCTAATTAAATAATAATAAAAGGGTCAATTCACCAAGAAGACATAACAGAATATCAAAATATATGGAGCAAAATCTGGTGGAATTACAAACATTCAACAGAAAACTCTTGGAGCTAATAAATGAGTCCACAAAGATGCTGGATACAAATCAACATGTAAAAATTGGTTGCACTTCTATATACTAACAACAGCAACCCCAAAAGAAAACTAAGAATGCAATTTATGATAGAATCAAAAAGAATAAAATACTTAAGAATAAATTTAAGCAAGAAGTCAAAGGATTTGTATGCTGTAAGTACAAAACAATTCTGAAAGAAAATAAAGACAAATGTATGGAGAGCCCAGGTTCATGGATTGGAGAACTTAATATTGCTAAAACTTAATACTACCCAAAGTTGGATGGATATTCTCTGTAATCTCTCTCAAAATTCAATGGTATTTTGAAAAACAGAAATAGAAGAGCCCATCCTAAAATTCATGTGGAATCTCAAGGGACCTTGAATAGTCAAAACAACCTTGAAAAGGAAGCATGAAGTCTTTCAAATTTCCTGATTTCAAAGCTATAGTAATTAAAATAGTGTGGTATTGGCGTAAGGACAGACATACAGACCAATGGAATAGACGAGAGACCCTAGAAATAGATAAGTGGTCAGTTGATTGTTGAGAAGGGTGCCAGAAAGAGCAGTCTTTTCATTAACGGTGCCAGGGAAACAGGATATTCACAAGCAGAAGCGTGAAGCCGGACCCTTCTCTCACACTATATACAAAATGGGTCAAAGACCTAAGTGTAAAAGCTAAAAGTATAAAGCTGACAAGAAAACACAGGGGAAATTCTTTATGACATTGGATTGGGCAGTGATTTCTTGGATATCACACCAAAAGCAATGGCGATAAAAGAAGCTAAATTGGGCTTCATCAAAATTCAAAACTTTCTTTATGGAAGTATAATTGACATACAATATCTTAGTAGTTTCAGGTATATGTCCTAGTGTTCAGTATTTTTGTACATTAAGAAATGATCACAGAAAGTCTAGTTACCATCCGTCACCATGCAAAGGTATTGCAATTTTATCAACTCTATTCCCTATGCCATGCATCATATCCTCACGACTTCTTTATTTTATAAATGGAAGTTTGTACTACTTAAGCCCCTTAACTTCCTTCACTGCCTCAACCTCCTCCCCTCTCTGATAACTAACAGTTTGTTTCCTGTATCTATGAGTCTGTTTTCTTTTTTAAAATTCTACATATAAGTGAAATCCTATGGTATTTTTCTCTCTCTGACTTATTTCACTTAGCATAAGCTCTCAAGGTCCATCCATGTTGTCGCACATGGCAAGATTTCATTCTTTTTTTATGGCTGAGTAGTACTTCCTTGTATATATGTACTGCAGCTTCTTTACCCGTCACTAATCCATGGACGCTTAGGTTGCTTCCATATCTTACGTATTGTAAATTATGGTGCAGTGAACACGGGTGTATCTCTCTCTTCAAATTGGTGTTCTCATTTTCTTTGGATAAATACTCACAAGTGGAATTGCTGGGTCACATGGTAATTCTATTTTTATTTTTTGAGGAAACTCCATGCTATTTTCCCCAGTGGCTGCCCCAGCTTAATTCCCCCGGGCAGGGCGTGAGGATTCCCTGTTCTCCACGTCCTCACCAACATTTGTTGTTATGTGTCCTTCTTGATAATAGCCAACCTGAGATGTGTAAGGTGACATCTCATTGTAATCGATTTGCATTTCCCAGGATGATTAGCAATATTAAGCAGCTTTTCATGTGTCTGTTAGGCCAACTGTGTGTCATCTTTAGGAAAAAAAGTCTATTCAAGTCCTCTGCCCACTTTTTAATTGGGTTATTTGGTGTTTTGACATTAAGTTGTATTCGGTTTTTATATATTTTAGATGTTAACCCTTTACCAGAGGTATATTTGCAAATAACTGCTCCCATTCAGTTGGTTGCCTTTTCCTTTTGTTGACGGTTTTTTTTGCTGTACAAAGATTTTTCATCTGATGTAATCCCACTTGTTTACTTGAAGCTTTTCTTGTCCTTGCCTGAGGAGACGGCTTTAAGGAAACAGAGGCAGGACTGACGTCAAAGAATGTGCCACCTATGTGTTCTTCTAGGAATTTTATGGTTTCAGGTCTTCCATTCGAGTCTTTAATTCATTTTGCACTTACTTTTGTCTATAGTCCAGTTTCATTCTTTTGCAGGTAGCTGTCCGGTCTTCCTCATTGTATATTCTTGGCTTCTTTGTCTTACTTGTTCATATAAGGCTCACATCACACCCCCCTTTTTTTTTAACCAAAATGTAAAACAGGGACGTAAGTTCTAATCATATTACCTGTTTTCCTTGCTGTTCTTTCTTTGCTTGATTTCCCTGCTGTTTAGAAGCCTGGCTAATTTTACTCTTTTCCCAGTCAAAAATAACCACCAGCAGAGGTTGCTAGAATGCAGGCATCCTGTCTAGAGAGGGGAGGCAGTTCTGCACTGCTCTCTCCCTTTGCCCCAACTGCTGCAGGCATGCGCCATGGGAAATGCATTTAATGGCAGTGATTTTTTTCACAGAATTTTAGAATCTGTGTATTCTACAGGGTATCTTACAAATACTCTTGAAGAAAGAAGACAAATAGGCTGGACACCTGACCACTGAATGAACTTGCATCTCTTTCTGAATGTTAATGTGTAAGGAAAGTTGAAAGAAATGTATTTCTTTGATTCTTTGATGTTGTAGCCATCAGAATTCCAAAACTACCTAAGTTCTCAAGAAAATTAGAATACATTGCACTTAAGTAACAACTGTGAAGTGGGTGATCAGGTTTTGGCTTAATTTTGGTTTTTAAAAGAAAATTTCCAATAATGAGAGAAAAGATATTAAAAGCTTAATTTAAAAATATATCTCTCAGAAATATCTACTTAATTTGTTAAGTCATTTTATTTTCAGTTTTTCAGTATCTGAGGAATGTTTAGAGTTGCTAATAAGTTCATTAAACTCCCTCAGTAAAATTCTGAATGTGATTTCACTTTATTCCCAGAGGTTATCCAAGAAGGGAAGTGGAGAATGTTCTTTTAGAAAGCATGAAGTGGGAAAATGTTTAAAACTATTTATAGCAGTACTTAGCTGTGGAAATCCCAGACTTTACCATCTATTTATAGTTATTCTTTGGGTTAAAAGGGTGAAACCAGAAATCTTGAAAATGCTGCATGCTTTTACCCAGCAGTTGAAACTAATAAGCTGTCTTTTTGTGGTTATGATAACCAGATACTTATAAGAGTAATTCTGGAAATGACAATAAATACATGTTGGCTAAAGGAAAAAAAATCTGCTTAAATCCAAAAGAGTAGTGTTTTTCCTGCTTGATTGTTGGTTTTCTTATGTTTTCAAGTTAACTGCAAGTTGGATTTTCTTTGTAGCTTGTGAGCTGCCTAATAAAAAGTGGAAAAGAGAGGGGGTTTGCAAAAATTTGCAGATAGGCTAAAGACTGAATTATCAATACCGGTTGACTTATCTGAATAAAAAGAAGGCCAGATAAAATCTCCAGTCTCTAAATAGCAGGCTTTATACTTCCCTCTGAGCAACACTAAATTCAGAAAACTTCACCAGACTGTCTCAGCAAATTCTTCTTCGGCCTTTACTATGTGACACAGGATTTGCACTAAACGCAGCATGGACTATATAATTTGTCAACCCTTAGGAATCTGTGTCATTTTCTTAATGTTATTCTGGAGGAAAAAGACTAATTAGGAGGTTATTGCAGTAGAATGTCCAGAGCTCAAGAGAGTTTGGCCTTCGCCCGTGGCCCTGAGCCTGGAGGAAAGGGAGCCAGCTGAGTCCTTAGAAGTAAAATGAATTGGCTTTCTTGAGAAGTTAAAGTGTTAAGAATGAACTTCTTCCAACTGAAGGGAAAATTTTACTTCAATCATAATGTGACCTTTGGTTATATATAAAAAGATATAGATAATTAAGGATGGATTAAATACAGTGGTAGAAAAACAACAGACTCATGGTGCCTCAGAGTTCTTTGCATAAGCCTCACACAAATTCCACCTAACTAGATATTACTAATCATCACGTGCAAATCTATAAGCAGAACTTGTGGAAGCCAATATGCTTTTCTGTTCATCAACTTAGATCTAAGAATCTGGCCTCCCAAATGCATCATGTATGCAGAATGCATACATTCTACTGTCCCATTTACTACTAAACTGCATTCTGCTACCTGGGTGGCCTGTCCTGGTGTCCCCGAAGAGCGCCACCTAACCTCCCTGCGCTGTGGGCTGTCCGTGTGCGCACCGGACCCTCTCCTCCCCGCCTGGGTGTTCCCTTGAGGACCTGGCTGACTTCCTGGGGGCCACGTGTCCTGCGCTCCCCAGAGGGGGTCTGGGTCCTCACTCTGTCTCTGCCATCAGCGTTTCGGGTAATTCTGGGCAACCACGAAACCTCTCCAAGTCTCTTTCCTCAGGTCTCTCCTTTAATGGAGGATGGGGCCAGATACTCTCTTGGGGCCTTGGGCTATGAATGGCTTCATCCCCTCTTCCAGCCCCTCCTGGGCTGGGTGGGCTCCGAGGGCCACCAATCGCTCACAGCCTGTCCCCTAGACTCCCTGCCCCCCAAACTTAAGGGATTCGTGAGGGAGTTTTCCAAGCTGCGGCCACGGCGTGGCACCCACTCCGGAGCCACAGCTGCCTTAGCGCCCGGGGCCTCTCAAGTGGCTGCCCCCAGAGGGCCTGGCCTTCCTGTGCTGTGGCCCTAAGGCTGCCTCTAAGTCGGGGGAGAAACCGCACCCACGGAGGTGCTCAGCCCAGAGGTGCCCCGAGCAGGTCCTCCGTGGACGCAGCTTTGGCGACCACGGCGTGGAACCGGCTGCTCCTGGGCCTTGTCCCCAGCCGTGGGCCGTCCACATCCGCGCGGCTGTCCCTGGTGCTGTCGGGGCTCACAGGGCGCGCTGCAGGACCGGCCGAGGGGCAGCTCCCGGACCAGTGGGGCCGTGCAGGGCGCCGAGGGGCAGGGACTGCGAACGGGGTGGGTGTGGGTGTGGCCGGGGCCCGGGTCCTCGCAGCTGGGGACCAGGAGCTTCCCTTGCTCCTGGGCCCCAGTCACTCCCTGGGATGGCCTGGGGGTCAGAGCCGCAGCGGCAGTGGCCTGCCAGCCGAGGCCCTCACGTCGTCATGGTCGCCATGGTCTATCTGCCATGACAGAACCTCGGGTGAGGAGGGACGGAGCCCTGGGGACCAGGCAGATCCCTCCCCGTTACCGCGAGGCCCCCCTGGCACTGTTGCGCCATCCCCAGACTACAGTGGCCCCTTGGCCCTCACCCGGGGTGAGGACGCGCACCTCCCGCCTCTGCAGAGGCCGATGAGTATCACTGACAGGTTTGGGAAGGCGTTTCCGGTGGGGAGAGGGTGACGGTGAGTGATACATGCTAAGGCCTGACCCCACCTACAGCTTCAGAAGCCCTGGGGGCCCTTGAGGCCACTGAGTTGTCCCAGAAATGTGCCGGCAGATTTTCCAGAGGGCATGTCATGCTCACAGGCCCCCCTTCCATGCCCTCCAGTCCTGGTCCTCTCTGGGTATCGTGTCAGCTAGACGGACGCACACCTGGCCACCAGCCACTTGCTCTGAAAGGTCATTGGCTTTCATGTGTCCTGAATAAAAGACCCTGGGAGAGTGAGTTGTCTGTGAGTGTACTTGGGGGCCCTGCTGAGCCTGGCTTTGGGGCCCAGGCACAGTATTTTTTTGGGGGGGAAATAATTTCCTCAGGTGACGCCAGTCCACAGCCAGGGTTGAAATCCACTTTAGAATCATGACAAGAAAACAAATGATTGAACCCTGTGTCCTTGGCCTCATTCGCGTTCAATCTCTCAACAAATCTTGTTTCACGGTGGATGGGTTTTTCATGTATTTCACCCTGGCGGCCGCTTTGGCAGTGTTTGAAGGCATCACGTTGCTCACTGTGCTTCAGATCAAAGCGATTTAATAGTACAACCAAAGCAATCATAAAACTATCCTCCCAATTGTACATGGGAAATTTGATTATACATGGCGCTTAACTATTTCTGATAGAACTGTTTTGTGCACTCAGATAAGAAAGCGCCTTTTCTCCTTTTGGGCCAAGAAGCCACCCAGCACAGCTCCGCGGTCATCGGCGGTGAGGCAGAGGCCTGGGACAGAGCCTGGGGGGAGCTCCTAGCTCATCGGGTGGGATGATTTGCATGGCACTGGGACCTGCACGTAGCTCAGACAGGAACGCGGCAGGGGGCCGGGCAGCTGGAACCCGGGAGAACTGCTTAGGGAACTGCCTGTGGTCAGCACATGAGAAGGGAAAGGTGGCATCCACTGAACAGAACGAGGTAATGAGGTCATCATGTGTTTCATAGACTCAGATCGGTTTCCCTGTTCGGGATCAACAGGCCTGAGCCTCTGCTGCGAGTCTGTCGGAACCAGCAGTGCTGGTGGTTCACGGGGTTCTCCTGGGAAAAACTGAGGTCCAGGGAACCCTGACATAGTAGGGAAACTGAGACCTGAGTAACAAACAGCACACACCTCGGGACTTCATTTGGGCGTGGCAGATGGGTGTGTCTGCAGACTACACTTTAGTACTGGGTCACTGAGTACTGCCCTGCCATTAAACTTCACACGCGTTAAGGTGCTCTTTCTGGGATTCGGACCTGCAAGGATCCACCCGGTGGGATCTTAGAGACGTTCATTCGGACGTCCTGCAGTCTCCTCGGATGGGCCCAGTATGTATGCAAATTCACATTCTTTCTTCTAAGCCTCTTTATCCTTCTGTCCTCCCCGTTTTAAGGAAGTAAACTATCCCTCTGTCCACTTAGAGTCCCTGTCATCTCAGTCAGGCAATCAGCACGTCCTACTGATCCTACTTCAAAAAGATTCACAATCTCTCCCTTCCTCGTCACCCATGCTGTCACTGTGCCGGCCCAGCCGCCCCCAATCTGGACGGCACCCTAGGTAACCCTGCACGTCCTTTCTTCTCCAGTCTTGGTGCACCAAAGCCACCCACAACACACCCAGCGGGATGACTTTCCCCAGACACAAATGTGGTCACACTGTTTTCCTGCGTGAAACATCTGGCAGCTTTCCAGTTCTTTCTAACTAAGACAAACTGTGTTAGCATGAAATTGCCAGCTTTTCACCAACGTGCCGCAGTCTCTCTCTAGCGTCCTAACCATCCTCTTTGCATCCAGAACCGTACATCCTAGTCTATACAGAGGATGCATTACTACTAACGCTGAGAGCCATCAGGTTAGATCTGCACGCCTTTGTCCACGCTGCGCCCGTCCTCTGGAGCGGCCCCCACCCAGCCCCCCTGTCCAGACGTCTTGTGTACACTTTTCAAGGCTAATTCAAGTGCTGTCTTCCAGATCACTCTCCCCTCTTCAGCCAACTTAATTCCTATCCTCGCTGAACGTTAAATACACCTCTGTGATAGACTCGGTGAGAGCCATTTGTTTATCCTAGTCTGTGAGCTTCCCAAACGGAAGACTTCTATCTAATTCCTGAAGCCCTCCATGTCAGCTCAGTGTGTGCTTGATCTTCATTTATTGAGGCAGAACTTAGTGAGGCTTCAAATCGATCCTCTGGCTTTACGTCCCACTTTTTAACTTGGCAGAGTCTATTCACAACTCAGTGAATTCCTATCAGACACCGAAAAAGCAACTGGCTGTCTTCCTGGATTGTTGCAAATTCAGCCCAATCTCTCAGACTTTCTACAAACATAGTATGTTTGAGGTACACTAATTCTGAGGTTCTGGAAGAAAGAGTCTCTGGCGAGGACATTGTACTTACTAGGACAAGAAAACAGAAAGATTTTTAAAAGATTTTTTAAAAGATTGAACTCCGAAAGGGTTTCTGGTTAACCATATTAACCAGGGAATTCAGAGAACTATGACATTCCTGTCTCTGAATGTTATGGTTAACTGAAGATTTATTAAATTTGAAATCACTAAATAATGTGAGGTTTCTTAGTAGGCTATAGAATTCCAGTTGGGAGCCTTGTAAGATTCAAAACTGCTTCCCTCACAAAATCCCCACAGCTTTGTTTTTCTGTATTAACATAAATCAATTTAGATGGGATGTTTAATTCTTTACATGATTTTAACTTTCACTGTCTGTTTTGGGGATTTGTCTTTTGCCTATACTCATGACTTTGAGAATCTTACCCATTTTATGAGAAGCATGCAGCCATTCATTCTTAACTCGTTTGTTATTTTTACCCCCAAGGGATAGTTTATCTTGTTTGCCAGAAGTAGCATTATATTATTAGTTAATTCTAAATCATCTCAAAATTAGCATTTTGGTCAGAGAACATTCACATAGTAACAACTCATTGTATTGAATCGATTTAAATTCTCCATTTTCTCTTTTCCTTCAGAAGCTGTTATTAGCTGTTATGGCTTAATTGGTGCTTGCTTGCTGGCCAGCCATCCAGAAAGGACCCCTCAGGCCCGCCCGCTGCTTGGGGCTGGCACATCAGTGATTCTGTAATTATGCTTTTTTCTCCTTGTGCCAACCCATGTTCCCTCCTCCAGTAATTCCTGTTCTAGAGATTTCCCTGGGGCGCGGGGGAGTGGAATGTGGCCGCAGTAGAATCCCCTGTGTTTATTTTACCAGGGAGGGGGCAGAATGAACCCCAAGCAGCTGGTATACAAAATCCCGTCCCCTTAAGGCGAGAGGTCTCTCACATATTTGGTCTTTGGGGAATTTATTTGGAAAGAACATAGGTTTGGGGATCATACTGATGGTGCTCAGTCTCCCTTCTGCCACTTAGAACTGGGCGACTTTGGCAAGTGACTTAACCCTCTGCAGCAGATGCTTCTTCTATAATGTCCTGTAACCACCTGTGTTAACAGTGTCTTAAAAAGCAGTTGACTTTGCAAACTTGTTGTGAATTACTTTACTCAGACTTTGGAAGAGATGGTCAAGGGCTGCCTGGGGACGGTGGCAGACAGGTCCACGGAGCGACGCGGGGTGTCCGGGAGAACCATGCTGACCTCAGGCATCTGACTGGGCGCTTCTGGGCAGGCAGCGCCGCCGGGAAGGAGTGCCGACGGCTGCCAGCGGGGCGGTGGGAGGGCCAGCCATCTCCACTCAGCCCACTGGCCCTCCCCGGGGTGCTCCAGGCTTCTGGGCCGAGCCTTACCTTCCCGGTGGAGGGAGAAGATGAGCAAAGAGAACCACCCAGGCTTTTCTTGCATGTTTGATCCTCTTCCTTCTCCTCCACACACATCTGCTCTGTGCCTTTCGGCACACTGGGCACAGAGGGGTTCCCCGTTTCCTTGACAAACGCCGGCACAAAGCTAGGTCTCAGCACAGAGCGCACTGAGATGCCTGTGCGGCAACTTCAGTCATGAGCGTGAGCCTTGAAAATCAAACAGGCAGTGAACCTCTGAGCTAATACGGAGCTACTACTTTGGATCTCAGGCATTGGCAAACTGTATGGAAGTAGCTAAACAGATGCAGTTTAACCCCTCGCGTGCGCGCTCAAATACGTGTGCAGAGAACGGGATCAGGGCCCAAAGAAGATGTTCAGACCTAGGTCCCCTCCCAGCTCTGATCCCAGGACCCCACACTACCCTCTGGGTCTTACCAGAAGCAGGCACTCATTTTCCTCCTCTGACTACCTCGCCCACCCAGGGCACCCCAGAAGTCCTGCAGCTCTTCGAGGAGGCATCTCATAGTTGCGATGAGGGGCTCAAGGCCAAGTCAGGGGGCTCCCCGTGTACCACAGTTGGCCCAGCCCCGGGCACTTGGAGGCTCTGCACCAGCAGCCCCACACCTCTCGCCGCCGGCCCGAGGCACTTGGACACTCGGAGCCTTCCTGCCCTCACGTGCCAGCTGTGGAGGGTGGGAGGGGTGTCCTGGTGATGCTCCTACAGCAGCTGTGCCTCAGCCGACCCCCTCCCACCCCGTCACAGCTGCAGTGATCCCTGGGACCCCGGCCCACAATCCATCCCACTGCCTCTTTGGCTTTGTTGTCCCTCTGGGAAGGCGATGGAGGGGTGTCGAGAGATTCCGGGGCCCCCAAACTCCAGCCCAAGAGACCCCGTGAAGGCATTCTGGGGGCAGAGAGCGGGCCTGGGATCTGACGCCCTCAGGGTCTGCGGCCTGCCCGTCCCCCCAACCCCAAGAATGCTTTCCTACCACTGTGGCTGCACCTCCTGACCCCTCCCCTCCTCCTGCAGCCACTGTGGCCTGACCCCGTTCTTAATGCCCTCAAGCTGTGTCGCTCCAGGTCGGAGGCCCCCTGGCCTGTGGAATGGTTCAGCTAAGGCTGAGTACGCTGGACAAGAAGTCTGAACCCGGGACAGGCACGCAAGCGCAACGGGGTGGCTGAGATGTCTGGTGGCTCCCGACTGCAGACCCACGCAGGTTCTCCGAGTTGTCCTGTGGGAACTGCCTCCCCTCCTTCCCACTCCGGCCCACTTCGGCCGCCTTTGTCTGCCCGCTGGCTGGCTGCCCAGCAGGCCAGTGGGCCCCCCCGCCTTGTCTTCTTCCTTTTCCCACTCCTTTTAAAGGGTGGGGTGGCGCTCCCACGATAAGCGCCCCTTCCTCGGGTGGAGACCACAGACCTCCCTACTGTGGACAGCGTCCCCCCCCTTTTGAGTAGGTCCTGCCATTCCCACACCCCTCAGTGGTCAGTTAGTTCAGGACAAAGTCCAAATGGCCTGGCAGAGAAATGGAGGAGGTCGAGCTCAGAACCAAGTCACCTGTCCAGGGCCCTGTGGGATGGGTCAGGACTGAAAGGTGTTTAAGAAAAACGGATAATCCATGGCATTATTTTCTATTTATTTCAAATATAAAATATCTCAAGTATGCTACGGATGATCGTTGTATAATGGTCAGACCAGGAAGTAAGTTCAGCTGAGATAGTGTTTCTGTAAAATTCTGAGCGCCCGGCTCACAGACTTACCTAACGCACTGTAATTTGGCGAGTGATGATGCTTGTAACTGCTGAGATACAGATACGGCTTATTTCTTCCGAATTCCTTTTGCTTCGAGAAGCTGTCCAGAGTACTGTCTGTTAACAAGCATAGCATCTGGTGGGTCAGAAAGAGTTGAAGATTTCTAATGATGTGTCATGGTTGCTCTCTACAACCAGAGAAATAAGAACCTCTTGGTAAAACCCACCAGTACAGGAGCTAAAAAAAAAATTGCCAAAATTACAATGTGAACTGAAGAGAACGATAGATAATTCAGTTGAAATTAAAAAAGATTTGAAGGGATCAGCTTGACGGAGGAAAAACAGGGAAGGTTTCCCATTGGAATAGCTGATTGTGGGGGGCCGAAGGGGGGGCCTGCGCTGTCAGTCCAGGGACGGGGTGCTGCGCTGGCCTCATCTCCACTGAACTCCAGCCACAGAATCTCTCTGCTCATTCTTAACAGATTGTAGTCGGCGCCCTGCAGTATCTGAAGTGAGTGATGGGGCCAGGCCACACCAGCAGCAGGTGCTTCCCAGCACGGGGGTGCTGTCCTCAGGGGTGGCCAGGCAGGGCGCCCCCGCCCCCTGGGATTGCTCAGGCAGCAGCCGGGAGGGACAATCAGCGGCTCATCTGAGGACACTGCAGCGAGAGAGGGATGTAACCTTCTAAAATTCATTTCCCCTCTGTAGCCATCCCAGGGTGCAGACCTAGAAATCGACAGTATTTTAAGAATTAGGGGATGTATCAAGTGTTCATAAATTACATCTCCAAGTAGCAAAGAATAAGGAATCATTCCTTTCGCTTCATTTTCATCTTTGCATATTAAAACGGAGGCCACTTGGCTTTTCTGAAGAGTCCGATGCTATCTAACCTAAGCTCCCATTGGAATCTCAAGCGGCTTGTTGATTTACTGATTCTAAACTTTCTGCTCACAGTGGATTCCACCTTTCGCTTTTTATGCTTTTGCATTCCGTTTATTTCTCTTCATGGATTTAGAAGACAACATGCATCTTTCTGTTCTTTAGTGGATATCTTTGAAATGTTTTATATACTCCGCATATTCTAAAGCTAATGACTATTTTGCCATCCTGAATAGTATAAGGATTTTAGGGTGCCTTTGCCCCATTGACCATTGCTACCAGTTTACATACTCCTGGAATACCATATTTTCAATGTTTTTGTATTTTTTCTATTTTTGACCTCACACCTTGTACTACTGTTGTTATTCACTTAATATGTATTTAAGTCTATCTATATTTTTACCATTTTGTTTACTTAACAGATCTTTCATTTCTGACTTTCTGGGATCATTTCATTCTTCCTGAAGTACAGCCTCTAAGTGTGCCTTTGTTGAGTTTTTTAGTGGTAAACATTCTTGTTTTCTATCTGTAAGTGTCTTTCACTTCATTTGTGGAAGCTAATTTCACGGGGTTTTTCCCTTCGAGATCTAGAAGCATTTTCTAGCATGATGATTATATGTGACTTTCTTCTAGCCTCCACTGTTCCCGTTAAGAGGACTGTTGTCAATCTAATTGATATTTTGTAGATCATCTGGTTGCTTTTATAATCTTCCCTTTGTTTTTGGCTTATATAATAAGCATGACTAAGCAGTATTTATGCATGACTTTTATTTATTTTGCTTTGTATGTTATAGTGCTTCCTTGATTGGGGAAAATTCTTGGCTATTAAGTAGCTTACAATTTTTTCAACTTTATGATGATACAAAAGTGATATGCATTTAGTGGAAACAATACAGATTTTGAATTGGGATCTTTTGCCATGCTAGTGAAAGGTGGGCCCTCCTGTGCCACGGGGCAGGGCAGTGAGCTGCAGCTCCCGGTCAGCAGTGCACCCACACAGCCATTCTGTTTTTAGTTTTCAGTACAGTATTCAATTAATCACACGAGATATTCAATACTTCATTATAAAATGGGCTTTATGTACTATGCTGATGGACCGTGACTGTAATGGGGTATGTGGTGGGGACTTGATGATGGGGGGAATCTAGTAACCACAATATTGCGTATGTGATTGTATATTAATGATACCAAAATAAAAGTAAATAAATAAATAAAATGGGCTTTATGTTAGGCAATTTTTGCCCAGTTGTAGGCTAATGTAAGTGTTCTGAACATGTTTAAGGTAGGCTAGGTTGAGCTATAATGTCTGGTAGGTTAGGTGTATTAAGTGCATTTTCTACCTACAATATTGGGACGTAACCTCATTATAAGTCAAGGAGGGTCTGTAATCTGTTAAATATTCTTTAAATAGCTCTGTCCTCCCATCATTTTACCATTTTATTGTGAAATTTGGCATATGCTGGATTTCTCATTTTATTTTTTATTCCCTTTCAGATTTTCTGTTGTCCTACTGTGATGCATTTTGATGGCCAACAGGTACATGAAAAGATTCTCGACATTACTGATCATCAGGGGAATGCAAATCAAAACCAAATGAGATGCCACCTCACACCTGTTACAAAGGCAAGACGAGAAATGCCAGGTGTCGGTGAGGACGCTGCTGGGAATATAGATCGGTGCAGCCACTGTGGAAAATGGTATCGAGGTTCCTCAAGAAATTAAAATAGAACTACCATATGATCCAGCAATTTCACTTCTGGGTATTTAGCTAAAGAAAATGAAAACAGTGATTTAAAAAGATGATGCACCCCTATGTTTATTTCAGCTTTATTTACAATAGCCAAGATATGGAAACAACCTAAGCGTCCATTGGTGGATGAAGAGATAAAGAAGGTGATGAGTTCTAGGGAGAGTAGTGGGGAGAAGAGCCGACGACTCTCAAGTTTATAATACAGCATCGTTGACTGTGGTCACTATGCTGTGCCTCAGGCTTCCAGAACTTACCTGCTAGTTGCAAGACTGTTAAACAACACCTCCCCAGTTCCCTGCCCCTAAGCCCTGGGAACCGTAATTCCACTTTCTGTGTTTACAAGTTTGGCTTTTTTAGATTCCACATATAAGTGACATCACACAATATTGTCTTTCTGAACTGACCTCACTTAGCAGAACGACCTCAAGGATTTCCTCCTTTCTCATGGCCGAACAATATCCCATTGTGTATATACACTTCTTTATCCATTCATCCGTTGACACACCCTTAGGTTGTTTGTGTCCTGGCTATTGCGAGTAATGCTGGGGTGAATGTGGGGTGCAGATGTCCATTCGAGGTGCTGATTTCAGCTCCTTGGGATACACACCCAGGAGTGGAATTGCTGGATCATAAGGTAGTTCAATTTTTAATTTTCTGAGAAACCTCCGTACTGTTTTCCACAGCGGCTGCACTGGGTTACATTCCCTCCAACAGTGCACAAGGCTTCCTTTCTTCACATCCTCACCAAAATGTTGTCGTCTTTTGTCTTTGATACAAGCCTCCGAACAGGGGTGAGGCGACACCTCACTGTGGTTCTGATTTACCCGTCCCCGCTGATGAGCGGTGTTGAGCTTCGGAACTTTCTGTGCCTTTTCCTTACCTTTGACTGATACAAGGTCTTAGAAAACTAAATCTGATTCACCATCAGGTTGTGTATGTCTTGTGAGTTAAGAATGGTTTTCACATTCTGAAACGGTCAAAGCAACAGAACAAAAACAGAACAAGAATATTTTGTGACACGTGGAAATTATATGAAGTTCATATTTCAGTGTCTAAATAAAGTTTTATTGGAATGCAGCCACATCCTTCACTCCCACCCCCTCTCTGGCTGCCCTCGCCCTCTCACAGTGCTGCGTAGTCGCAGCAGAGACTAAGGTTCTCGAGCCCACATGCTTGACCACGTGGCGCTTCACAGAAGAAGTTAGGCCGCCCCTAGCTTGGACCTCTCTTTTGTCTCTGTCAGGCCTATCTTGGTCGATTTTAATTCCACTCCCAGCAGTTTCTCCTCAGTGCAGGACCCCAGCCTAGAAAGGCTCCCAGGCCAGTCAGTTTTGGGAGTTCTAGGGTGTAGCTGTCCCGGGACCCTTCAGTCCTGTGTGCCTCTTGCACCCACGCTCTTGGGTCGGGCAGAACGCAGCAGGTCGCCCTGCTGTGCTTCCGAGCGGGAAGTTGGGGACTCAGCTGCCGCAGCGCTGCCTCCTTCCTCCTGCACAGATGTTCACGCCACACGGACCCGGCAGCTGACGGTGATTCGCCTCCGCGTGTTTGGGAGTTGATGAGAATACCTGGGCTTGGTTTTGAGATCCAGGACATCTGTTTTCATGTGGGAATCAGAAAGATCTAAACAGTGTTAAAATTTTAAAATAAAAAAAATTCCTGTAAGTTCTATTTTGTTCTTTTTCAACTTTATCTTTTTCTGGGGACATTTCTTGCTTCTTTCTCATGCTTTGCTGTTCTCCTCTTCTTTAACATGTTGAGCATTCTTCTTCTCCCGTCCATGTTTGATGATTCTGTCTCTGCAGTCTCGGCTGGTCTGGTCTGGTTTGCTTTTCCTAAAGACGGTCGTGATGGTTTAATCGCAAGTACATGTGCTCGCATCCAAATTCCGGTCACTGCGTCTGCATTATCAGAGGCCCAGGGTAAGGGGTAGTCTTCCTGGGAGATTTGTGTCGCTTCTTGCAGGTGCCGAAGAAGTCACCAGTAACGGCAGGCTTCCTCGTTGTTTGCCTCTGTGGAGAAGTCCTCTGTCGCCCTCTTAGCTCGCTTCCTAGGAGTGTGACTCTTCCTGAGGCCCAGGTCTACGCAGGTGCCCTCCATTCCCATTCCCTTGGACTCCTACAGACAGGCAGGCAGGCAGACACCAGACAGACACACACACACACACACACACACACACACACGGTTCTAGGTCAGTAGGACCCTCCCAGCCTCAATTTTGACCCACCTCTCCACTTTATTTCCAGCCCAAGGGTTTGCAGGTTTATCATTACTCAAAAGAAAATTCTCTACATTTCATTCTCCATAGTTACCCATTATCTTGCTGAAAATGGAAGTCACTTACTTTCTTGAATAACACAAATGTGTGTGTTTAGAAATCTAACAACTGCTTTGTAGACTATCTAAAGTGCCTAAGACAGAGTCATGAAACAGCGCTTTGCCTTTAGCCACCACCCCCATTTTTCTGACATGTCTTCAGCACCAAGAGCGTGGCTTCCCTGTATCCGCTGAACTGTGTGGTCCTTCGATGGCCAAACAACCAGATACAGTTTCCCCTTTAGCTTATGGGTCTGATTCCTATTAAAATACAGCCCTCCTGAGAGTTGCAGCACCGCATGCCTGAATCCAGAGACTTGGAACTGCTCAGCTGTCCCCTTGCTTTCTCTGCACGGCTACACATCAGCATATCAACAGCATTTCCTAAAGAGCCCTCAAGTCCGTCTCCTACTGCTCATATCCACCAGCATTTAGTCGGCGTCCCACACTTCCTGCCTGGGAAGTCACAGGAGCCTCTGCACCTCGCTGACACTCACCCCTGGCCTGGGCTCCTCTGCGGGCTGCGTGTCCCCCTGCTCTCCCCTCCCCGGCAGAGCTCCGGAGCTCCTGAAGCCCCTCCTGCCTCCCTCCACCTGTAGGGTCCCTTCCTCGCAGTGTTTAGTCCCTGGAGAACACCTCAGCCCCCTTTGGAACCTACCTCAGATGTCATTTTCTCCTGGAGGCATTTCCTTGGCCCCTTCCCTTTCCCTAAAGAAGTAAGCACCCCTTCTCAGCGTTGTCTCTTCCCCCACTTTGGGGAGCTGTTGATGCTGCTTTTGTCATTTGTTTTCCAGTCTGCCTGCCTTCAAGGCTGTGGGTTCCGATTACAGCTGCACTTGGTTACCTCTGGTCCCTGGAACCGTATGCACATCTGCACCTGACGGAAAACAGGGCTCAGTAAATGTCTTTTGAGTTTGGGCTGTTTGGGCCTCGTGGAGTAACCTTGGGTATGTGCTGGAAGGTGGATGGTGGCCCAGAAAGGACAGCAAGCATTCTGAATCCAAGGAGGGGTGGGGAAGAGCAGGTGTGGACAGCCTATGAGAGGAGAAGGAAGCTCAATTCTCCCTTTGAACAACAGTGTGGAAACGACCCCACGTCTTCAAAATACCCCTTTGCCTCTGGTGACAGGTCCGGTCCACTTGGGTCCATCAGAAGTAAGGATCTCAGGCATCACGGTACCGAATCTCTCTACTCCTTGAGGGCAGAAAGTGAGCCCTTAACCCCTGGAGCACAGATTGGCTGGGCCTTAAAGTCTAATTTGGGCTCAATGGATAATAGAGGTGGCCCCTGAAGCCAATAAATTATAAAAGAGGATTGCTCAAGAAATGCAAAAATGCTAAAGAGTTCAAAATAGCCCAGTTCCCCTGTCAGTCTCCGGCCGTGGGAAGGGCTGCCTCCCTGTCTCTTCTGGGCCCTGCAGCCGCGGCGAGACGGCAGTCTGTCCGCCATCCGAAACGAGGTCTGCTCTGAGCCTTCCACCTCCTCCTGTGCTGTTGGCAGATCCCCACATCATGCCCCCACTTCTATTTTTGGGACAAAACTTGTGGCATCATCAGTCACAGCCCTTCTGCCCTCTGCTATCAGCAGCTTTGTACACTTGGGACAAAGTCTCTCTCTTTTCTCCAGCTGATCCCCAATAACTCAACAACTGGGTTTCATGTGACTGGCTGACAGCCTGCTCTCTGTGCCAAGCTTGAGGTCTGGGCGTGTCTCCCTCCCACCCTCTGTGGCCCCTGTGGCAGCTGCAAGCGGCAGACGTGCTGCCGAGGGGCCTTACTCCTGCGTCCCCAGGACGGCCTCGTGGGTGGCGGGCCGAGCCCAGGACAATGTCCTTGTTGCAGTGCCGCTGTCCGGGGCCTTGGCTGAGGTTTCCTCCGCTGGATGGCAGGAGGGAGTGCTGAGCCAGCCTTTTCTGCACGTCTCTCTGGAATATTAAAGATGGAAAACTACTGTTCCCAAAGATAAGCTGTGAATTCCAACATTTAAAAAACTGAAACTAGATTAGTGAAGGATGACTGGGCCAGTAACTTGGAGTTCTAGGTGAAGCCCAGGCCTGGGGCAGTCCCACGGCCTGGGGCAGATACTGACTCCTAAGCTGTGAACACAGCCCAGTGGAGAGCTGGGTTAGCCTGTGGACTCTCTGCATGTGCTCATTTACCCTCAGTTACATCATCGTCACGACTGACTCAGTTAATCCTACAGTTGTTAGGGGTATAAAAGCAGATTCGGTTTTCCTGCACACAGAAAACACTTTATCATTTTAAATCAAAGATGAAGCAAAATTGAGAACAGGGAACAGAATTTCATTACAACCACAGATGACTTTAAAATACATAATTTCTGCTTTACAGTATGGCCAATTAAGGCAAATAATTGCTAAACACATACAATAATTGTATGTCAAGTTTTCTACTCTCTCCTCATTGTTTTGATTGCTTGGAGTGAGGCCGGTTTGTTCTGCAAATTGGACTCTGTGCTGGGAATTCCCATCAGTTGCCTGCTGGATGCGGCTTTGGGTACGTACGCCTCCTGGAGCAGTGCACACGCCAAGCTGCGTTTGCTACCGACTTCTTGTTTCATTATTAGTGTACAGAAATGCATCAGAGTTATGTGTGCTGATTTTGCATCCTGAAATGTTACTGAAGTCATTTATTTGTTATAATGGTGATTTTTGGTGGAGACTTTAGGGTTTTCTATATATAACACTGTGTCACCTGCAATAATGCCTGTTTTACTTTTTCCTTCTGAATTTGGATCCCTTTTGTTTCTTTTGTCTTGCCTAATTGCTGTGTCTGGGACCTCCAGTGCTTTGTTGAACAGAAGCGGTGAGAGTGGGCATCTTTGTCTTATTCCCGATCGTGGTGGGAAGCTGCCAGCTTGTCATTGTCGAGTATGATGTCAGCTGTGGGTTTGTCATATGTGGCCTTTCTTTTGTTGACATATGTTCCCTCTCTACCCTATTTGTTGAGAGTTTTTATCATAAATGAATGTTGAATGTTGTCAAATGCTTCTTCTGCATCTGTTGAGATGATCATATGAATTTTATCCTTCGCTTTTGCTGTGGAATATCACATTGATTGATTTATAGATCTTAAATCATCCTAGCATCCCTGAAACAAATCCCACCTGATCATGGTGAATAATTTTATATTTTTGATGATATTTTACAGCTTTTAATTTCATGTATCACTTAACTGATTTAAATTAATTTTACCACTTGTCCTTTACCCTTCATACTTGCATGTTAAGTGGTTGATCCACTACTTTTTTATTGACCTTTTCCAGTGAGATTTTTACTTTTGTATATTTTCTTATTATTAATTAATGACTTTTTTTTTAGTTTAGAAAAGTCCCTTTTCCATTTCTTGTAAGGCCAGGTTAGTGGTGATGAAGTCCTCTCGCCTTTGCTTATCTGGAAAGCTCTCAGTCTTTCCTTCATTCTGAGTTGAAACCTTGCCAGGTAGAGAATTCTTGGTTGGCAGTTTTTCCCCATCAGCACTTTGAATATATTCTGCCACTCCCTTTTGTCCTGTAATGTTTCTGCTGAAAAACCTGCTCAGTCTTTCACATAACATGTTGCTTTTCTCTTGATGCTTTTAAGATTCTTTATTTTTAACTTCTACCATTTTAACTATAATGTGTCTCAGTGTGTTCCTCTTTGATCTTATATTTGGAACTATCTGGGCATCCTGGAACTGAAATTCTGTTTTCTTCCCCAGATTAGGGAGTTTTCAGCCATTATTTCTACAAATAATTTTTCTGACTCTATTTCTCTCCTACTTCTAGGACACCTAAAATGCAAATGTTATCCCACTGGATGTTCCAGAGGCCCCGAGATGGCTTCACTCCTTTTAATCCTTTTTCAAGCATGTGCTGCTCTGTCTGACTGTTTTCCATCGCCGCGTCTTCCGGCTCCCTGACCCGTGCTTCTGTGTCACTCGTTCTGTGACTGAACTGCCCTGGGGTGTCTTCCGGTTCAGCTGGAACTTCTGCTTGGCACTTTCTTACACTGTTTATTTGCTGAAGTTCTCCCTGTGTCACCCATTCTTCTGAGATTGGTGAGCACCGTGATGGCCATTATTTTTTTTACACCTGATTCACATATCTTTAAGGACTGAAGGAAAAAAAAAATCTTAACACTTGAAGCCGTCTTTTTTTATGCTTCCCCTTCCTAAAGGCCAAGAATACAGCACAAGGGTAACCGAGCACGCTTCAGTGCTGGGGCCGACGTGGCTCCTGGGCTTACGCTCATGATCAGCTCAGAACAGAACCTCAGTGATGCGCAGTGTTACGCAAAACTGACTGAGGTCACAACTGTAATGTTGTTGGACGTGTACTTTCACAATATGGATTTCTTTTTCTTTATTTAAAATATTTATATTGAGGTACATAAAATAAGTTGCACAAATCTTAGTGTATAGCTTGATGAATTTTGACATGTGTAAACACCCATGTATCCATCACCCAGATGGAGTTAAAAAACATTCACACTAATTCCGCCCCCTCCACCTATTTATGACCATTACTTTAAACTCCCTATCAGGTAGGTAACCTCTCTCCATTGCATGAAGATATTTTCTGGGGTGTTGTGTGGTGCTCTTGGCTTGGAACGTGTCTCTCTGTCTCATTTTGCCCCTGTCTGTCCACGTGGATTGGTTGCAGCACCATGTCCCTCTGTCTTGAAGGAGCTGTCTGTACAGGAGCTGTTCTGCATGCCCCAGGAGCATAGTCTACCCTGGCCACAGGAGCCGGGCACTATGTGGGCCTCTGTTGTGCAGGCTGTGTGTGCCCACCTGCTATGATAAGGCTGTGGCTGCTCTGCTTTCTAAGGTCAGGGCCTAGAGCCCCTGCCCAGTCCGTCTATGGCTCAGCCACTGCACAGGGAGGGTGGGGCCCGGTGCAGTTGCCCAGCTCGGTTCCAGCCTGGGGTGGGCAGAGCATGCCCTCCGATGCCAGCAATATAGAGGAACAGCACCAAAAATGTGCACCTGAGCTCCATCAC
Organism: Manis javanica; assembly: GCF_040802235.1. NCBI lineage: Eukaryota > Metazoa > Chordata > Mammalia > Pholidota > Manidae > Manis > Manis javanica. The sequence goes on from NC_133167.1 coordinate 107,510,346, forward strand.
CCACAAGTTAATTTTTGAGCGTGATGTAAGATGGGGGTCTAGTTTGATTCCTTTACATGTGAATATCCAATTTCCTCAGCACTATTTACTGGAAAGACCATCTTGTCTTCCTTGAATATCCTTAGCTCCTCTGTCTAATACTAGCTGACTATATATACTTGGTGCGACTCTGCGGGGAAAATATTTTCCCAGCCTGGGTCAAAATACCTTTGAACTGAAATCAGTCAAAGGAAGAAATGAAGTGAGAGACTCATTAATTGCTTACGAACAGTCGCCCACTTCTGCTCTCCCCTGTCTTTTGCAACCCGGCTGCAAAAAGGGGCCCCCACCCAACCTCTCTGGTCCAGACGTGCTCCCTAGCTACTGATAATTGGTTCATCTCCCGATGAACTGCTTCTCTCCACCCCTTGGAAACACCCATTGATACGGAAATGCACTAAGGCAGGCGAGAGGTTCTGGAAATAGTGCAGTTGTACCCATACTTGGGCTGGTTCCTTAGTCCTCAGGTCTGTTCCATCAATCTGTCTGTTTTTAATGCCAGAACCATATCATCTTGATGACTGTAGCTTTATAGTATAGCCGGAAACCGGGAAGTACAATGTCTCCTGCTTTTTTTCATCTTTAACAGGATTACTTTGGCTATTTGAGGTCTTTGTGGTTCCATATACATTTTAGGACTGTTTTTCTACTTCTGTAAAAACGTCCATTGGATTTTTGACAAGGGAGTACATTGAACCTATAGATGGCTTTGGGTAGTACTGACATTTTAATGATTAAGTCTTTCCACCTTTGAACACGGAATGGCTTTCCATTTATGTGCATGTTCTCCAGTTTCTTTTATCAGTGCCTTGTGGTTCCAGAGTAGCAATCTTTCACCTCCTCGGTTAACTTATGTGTAAGAATTTTATTGTTTTGAGGCTATTGTAAATGAAATCATTTTCTGTATTTCTCTTTGAGAAAATTCATAGTCAGTATATAGAAACACTACTGATTCTTGACGGCCTGGCAGCCAGGACCTCCAGAACCCTGTAGAACAGGAATGGTGAGAGCGGGTGTGCTTGGCTTGTTGCTGATCTTAGAGAGAAAGCTTTCAGCCTTCACCGCTGAGGACGATGCTGGCTGCGGGCTAACATCATAGGCAGCCTTTCAGGTTTATCACATTCCCTAGAAAGAGCAGAGCCGAAGGATTTCAAAGTCCTCCCAGGGCGCCTGAGTGTGAGTGGGCTCAGACTTGGCATGGCCGGCATCCTGCCCGGGAGGCCCATTCGGTGCTCTGGGAGCTGCCAGTGCCTCATTCTCCGGCGCCTCATCAATCTCTTCTGATTGTTTGTGTCCTGATGATCAACACAAACCAGCCCCTGCGTTTCTGCTGGAACAGGAAGGATAGTCAGGGTTCATGCTTTTGGGGTGTCGGATGGCTTACAAAGATTTTTCACACCTTGTATTTTCGATCCTCACAAGAATCCTTGTGTTAGTATGAGATGCAGTGCGGCGACGTTCTCCTTGTTACACCTAAGAATCCTGGGAGCAGGGGAAGTTGCGTCAGCCTGCCCTGGGTCTACCAAGTGGTGGGTAAAGGCTGGAACAAGCTCTCCTGACAGGCTTTGCAGCACTCCATGGCTTCTGTCTGGTCCGATGAACTCTGCCTGCTGGCTTCAGCCACGTTACAGCTTGGGTGCTGGTGTTCACCCTGCTCCAGGAATGACCCCCTGCGGATGCGAATGCTAGACTGGGCTCCGCGCTCCGTCAGCATCTGATCCACCCTGGTGGGTCACTTGGACTCCTCAGTCACCCATCACAATACTGCACCACACGTCCTTCCTTGAAAGATTCAAAGGGCATAACTGTCAATTCCCCATGGATTCCAATCCAGATGCAGCAAACACTGAAATACCTACTGATGCCACAGGGTGAATGCATTAGTCACAGTCTCTAGAGGAACAGAATCGATAGGATGTATTTATTATAAGGAATTGGCTCTTGTTATGATGGAAGCTGTGAAGTTTCAAACGTACCACTGGCAAGCTGTCAACCCAGGAGAGCCAGTGATGTGAGCTCCAGTCTGACAGCTGGCAGGCTGGGGATGCAAGAAGAGATAGTGTTTCTGTTTGAGCCCAAAGACAGATGTCTTAGGTCAAGGCTGTCCAGCAGGAGGGGTTCCCCCTTATTTGAGGAGGTTCAGCCTTTTTCTTCTAGTCAGGCCTTTATATGATTGGCCCCCCACATTGGGGAAGGCATCTGCTTCACTCGGTCTACTGACTCAAATATTATCTCAGCCAGAAACATCCTTGCAGACACGCCAAGAATAATGTTTCACCAAATACCTGAGCAACACATGACCCAGTGAAGCTGACATGACATCTCCCTGGGCTAGGGCATTTTACAGATATCTTCACCCTGTTCAAGGGGTGAATGGCTAAACTGTGGTGGAATACTGCTCAGCCATCCAAAGGGGCCAGCTACTGGCAGACAGCACGGGTGAGCCCCTTGGGAATTATGCGGGGTGATGAAAGCCAGTGCCGAAAGGTGACATACTGTACATTTCTATTTACATAACATTCCTGATGTGACAAAATTACAGAAATGGAAAACAGATCTGTGGTTGCCTGGAGGAGAGTCTGGGAAGCTGGTTTGGTTTCCGAGGGTGGCGCATGGCGTCATCGAGATGCACATGCTCTATCTTGTGGTAGCGGGTGCACTAACCTCACACATAATAAATTTGCCCAGAAGTAAATAGGCAAACACACACCCAGATGTATGGATGCCCAGAGAAGTTACACCAGAATCCCTGGGGTAGTCTGGTGTACTCATAGTTTTAAACTTCTCAGGTGATTCTAATGTTCTATCGGAGTTGATTCATTGCCCAGGCATGTTCAAAAAAATATCTTGATAAGAATTTTACCACATATTTGCGACACACTGCTAGGAACAGTGATTTGGCTTAACAAGACATTAACATCCTCAAATCACTAATTCCTGTTTAGAGGTAAATGGTGTGTAAATGTATAATATCCCTCTGAGTATTTAAAATCCTTGCTACTCAAACAGCTTTCAGGACATTGTCCTGGGTCCTTTTTAGAAATGCAGCATTTCTGACTACCCCCCAGATCTTCTGAATAAGGATCTACTTTTTAACAATATCTCCAGATGATTCAAATTCACATTAAAGAGTGATTCTCAAGATAGTGACATGAGTAGGGTAGCAGAAATCTCCCAAAACCATATATATTTTGAAAATACAGCAAATACAACTATTCCTAAAAGAGTGACGCGAAGATACAGTACACCAGCCAGGCTACATCTACATCTGCGGGAACTCAACATCTCACGGAAAAGGGTCAGATACAAAGCCATGACCCGGCGGGACCCGAGCACTCCCCCGACCCCAGCTCACCGGCGGGAGAAAAAGAATCCGAGCGGGGAGGGAGTGGAAGCACAGGACTGCTGAGTAACCAGCCCTAGTAACCTGCACCGGCAGCGCACACACACATCGCATGGTGTGCTGGATACTGGAGGAACGGAAAAGTAAAACCCGAGACTAAGACTGCGAACAGGTTCCCACAGTCGGCTGCCCTGGGACAAAAGAAAAGTGGGCGCTCTAAAGGTCTTAAAGGGACAAGGATTTAACAGGTGGATAAAATCGTTCTGGCACACTCAGCCCAGCAGGCTGGGAACTTTAAGGAACTTCAGCCGCCCTAATACCCTAGGTGGCAATGCAGCTCCGAAGCCCCTCACAGTGATAAGCAGCCTGCTGTCCAGTCTCCCCCACCGGCACTGCAAGAAAACCAGATGACCTGCCATTGCTGCGGAGCAGCCAGAGAGCAGCCCCATCCACAGCAACCACACAGAGGCTTCTCCCTGCGCACGGCTGACCGACCCAGAGGCTGCCCCATGTATGTAGCTGACAGACACAGACAGTGGAGACCCGTGCAGAGTCCAGAAGGCACAAAGGGGCTTTGTTCTCATGGTGAACATGTGCTGCTTGCCTGCAAACCCCACCAGTGCCCTAGGCCATCCCACGGCAGCTCAGGGGATTAACCCAGAGGCTGCTCCCTGTGTGCGGTTGACTGGCACAGGCAGCAGGGATGGGCAAGGCGACCAGCAAGCAGGAAGAGACTTTGTTCTCCCAGCTGACACACGCGCCACTCACCAGCAACCACTCCCATTGCCATGAAAAGGCAGAAGAACTTTGCTCAGTCCAAAATCACTCAAACACCAGAGAGAGAGCCTGGTGAGACTGAGATCACCAATCTTTCTGAAAAAGAATTCAAAATAAAAGTCATAAGCATGCTGATGGAGCTACAGAGAAATATGCAAGAGCTAAGGGATGAATTCCTGAGGGAGATAACAGAAATGAAACAAACAATGGAAGGATTTAAGAGCTACAGAGAAATATGCAAGAGCTAAGGGATGAATTCCTGAGGGAGATAACAGAAATTAAACAAACAATGGATAGATTTAAGAGCAGACTGGATGAGGTGCAAGAGACTGTTAATGGAATAGAAATCAGAGAACAGGAACACAGAGAAGCTGAGGCAGAGAGAGATAAAAGGACCTCTAGGGATGAAAGCATATTAAGAGAACTGTGTGACCAATCCAAATGGAACAATATTTGCATTATAGGGGTACCAGAAGTAGAAGAGAGAGAAAAAGGGATAGAAAGTGTCTTTGAAGAAATAATGGCTGAAAACTTCCCCCAATCTGGGGAAGGAAATAGTCTCTCAGACCATGGAAATCCACAGATCTCCCAACACAAGTGACCCAAGGAGGACAACACCAAGACATATAATAATTAAAATGGCAAAGATCAAAGACAAGGACAGAGTATTAAAAGCAGCCAGAGAGAGAGAAAAGATCACCTACAAAGAAAAACCTAATAGGCTATCATTAGACTTCTCAGCAGAAATTTTACAGGCCAGAAGGGAGTGGCATGATATATTCAATGCAATGAAACAGAGGTTCTTGAATCAAGAATACTGTATCCAGCAAGATTATCATTTAAATTTGGAGGAATTAAACAATTCCCAGATAAGCAAGAATTGAGGGAATTTACCTCCCACAAACCGTCTGTACAGTGTATTTTAAAGGGACTGCTCCTAAGGCTAAATACATGTCACCAGAGAAAATAAAACCACAGCAAAGAAAGCAGGCCAACCAAATACTAACTAAATGCAAAACAAAATCAGCTACACATGAAATCAGTCAAGGGAAACATAAAGAGTGGAGGAGGAAGAAAAAGAAGGGAGAGAAATAAAGAATCATCAGACTGTGTTTATAATAGTGTAGTAAGTGAGTTAAGTTAGAAATATAGTAAAGAAGCCACCCTTGGACCTTTGGTAACCACGAATCCAAAACCTGCAATAACAATAAGTACATATCTATCGATAATCACCCTAAATGTAAATGGACTGAATGCACCAATCAAAAGGCACAGAGTAACAGAATGGATAAAAAAGTAAGACCCATCTATATGCTGCTTACAAGAGATTCACCTTAAACTCAAAGACATACACAGACTAAAAGTGAAGGGATGGAAAAAGATATTTCATGCAAACAATAGGGAGAAAAAAGCAGGTGTTGCAGTATTTGTATCAGACAAAACAGACCTCAAAACAAAGAAAATAACATGAGACAAGAATGACATTACATAATGATAAAGGGGTCAGTCCAACAAGAGGATATAACCACTATATATATATCTGTGCACCCAACACAGGATCACCTACATATGTGAAACAAATACTAACAGAATTAAAGGGGTGAATAGAATGCAATGCATTCATTTTAGAAGACTTCAACACACTAGTCACTCCAAAGGACAGATCAACCAGACAGAAAATAAGTAAGGACACAGAGGCCCTGAACAACACATTAGAACAGATGGACTGAACAGACATCTGTGCAACTCTATACCCAAAAGCAGCAGGATACACATTCTTCTCAAGTGCACATGGAACAGTTTCCAGAATAGACCACATATTAGGCCACAAAAAGAGCCTCAGTAAATTCAGAAAGATTGAAATTCTACCAACCAACTTCTCAGATCACAACAGTATAAAACTAGAAATGAATTGTACAAAGAAAACAAAAAGGGTCACAAACACATGGAGGCTTAACAACATACTCCTAAATAATCAATGGATCAATAACCAAATCAAAACAGAGATCGAGCGATATACGGAGACAAATGAAAACAACAGCACAATGCCCCAACTTTAATTGACGACATCAAGTGATTTCCTTTGTGATCATCTTTCCAGTGTGTGATGTTTGACTTTCAGAGCAGTTTGCTGAGTTTGATCAAAAGTATCCCTTATGCACTGACAACTTCAGTTTGGACCGTCTTGAATGTGCAAAGAGAAAACACACTGTGGGAGAGGTTCTTTTCGTGGAATCACTGCTCATCAGCTGGATGAGGAGGTGTCAGCTACTCTGTCGGTGGACTGGACTGACAGGTGGTGGGGACGCTCCCTCCGAAGTCCAGCAGAGGCACGGGGAGCCCTCCTTGTGGGCCAGGGGAGGCACCTGTTGAGTGAAGACCTGGAGCCCTCCCCTTTCGCCTTCCTGGTTTTTAATCAGAGCAGTTCTGAAGTGATCTGTTTCTTGTGTGAAATGTAATGCAACGCCATTTGAACAAAGGGCCTTGCTCTGTAAGGAAGGCTGAAGACAACTCTTCATGAAGGTTTCTGGGAAATACTTTGATTCTAAGTTTAAAGATGATGTGGTTGTATGAGGTCTACTGGACACAATGCTTAGGATGGGGACCCGCATGCGGTGCGTCCTCGGTAACCATTTTAAAATTGATGCCGACCAGTCCACAGACACTCGGAGCCGCACTGTGAGCCCTGGGCAAGCTCGCAGCACGGTGCGGTGATCGCTGTGTTCCAGAGCTGACTCGTTGATGCGACTGCGCGTCATGGAATCTCTGAAAAGTGGAGTATCCATAGGTAGTAATTCGAGTCCTACAGTCCCTTATCCACAATTCCAAAATCCCAAAACTCTGAAAAACAGGTCTCTTTAAATGAATTAAAGGCAAAATCTGACGGGGTACAGATGAGACCACTAATAGTTTTATGCGTCCTATTAACATGAGTTGTGTCACTGAAGAAGCATCAGGTGCCGCCTGCGCCTCAGGCCCTGTGCGGGGGTGTGTGCGGTGCTGCTGGGCGGTGGCTGATGCCGACAGGAGCTCAGAGCAAGAGGCTCATGGGAATGATGTCTGTGGTCAGTGAAGGGGTGGAGGCAGGGTCCGCTAAGGAGAGGGGAGGCCGGTGGGCAGGGAGAGCCGCCCGCCAAGTGCAGGTGGGACTCGGGTTCTGAAGCTGAAGCCTGGTACAGGGGCCTCGGATTAGTGGAATTAGCCGGGTCCCCACGCCTGCCACTTCGCCTGCCCCCACACCTGACTGCCCGGGAGGAGTGTGGCCTGGGCTGGAAGGCTGAGCTGGAGGCTCCCTGTGCCCATTACGCTGGGCAGAGGCTCTGTCATGAAGTGAGGTCTAAGAGCTGTAGCTCTGTGGTTGCCACATAGCTTTTTAAAAACAGCTTTATAGATGTATAATTTCTGCACCATAAAAATCACCCACTGGATGTGTGCAGGCCAATGATTTCACTAAGCAGATATTAGAATTGTACAGTTTCAGAAGATTTCCCTCACTCGAACACACATGCCATCCACCCCGCTTCCCAGTGACGGGTTATCTGCCTCTGTGGGTTCTGCCCTCTCTAGAAATTGTATCTCAGTGGACTCGTATGACAAGTGGTCTTCGTCTGGCTTCCTTCACTCGGGGCTGGGATAATCCATGCTGTTGCATGTATCGGCGCTTCGCTCTGTTTTGCTGAGCGGCAGCCCATGGCATGGACACAACCCGCTTTGCTGGTCCCTGTATCAGTTGATGGATTGCTTACAGCTTTTGGCTGTTGTGAATGGCGCTGCTATGAACACTTGTGCGCAAGTCCTTGTAGAGCCATGTTTCCATCCCTCTTGGGTACATGTCTAGGAGTAAAGTTGCAAGTGTATGTTTATTCTTATTTTTTAAACTGCCAAATGGGTTTCAAAGTGGCTGTATCATTTTGCACTCAGACCAGCAATGTGTGAGGGCTCTAGTTTCTCCACAGGCCGGGCACTTGTTGGCATTCTCAGAATTGCTGGTTATAGGCACTCCCGCGTGTGTAGCGGCATCTCCCTTTGTTTCAGTTTGCATTTCTCTTAATGACGGATGTGAGCGTCTTTCCATGTACTTATTTATCATTTCTCTGTGTTCTTGGGTGACATGTTTTTGCCTATTCTTTACCTTATTAATGAATAGTTGTTTACATAATCTGGATGTAATTCCTTTATTAGATAAATGGTTTGCTACTATAGATAAGGTAAATATTTTCTCCTAGTCTGTGGCTTGTCTTTTCATTTCTTTAATGGTTTTTTTTGAACAGCAAAAACCTTTTTGACTTTAATGAGCTCTGGTTTATTTACTTTGTGAATTGTGCCTTTAGTGTCTATTTAAGAAATTTTTGCCTAACCTAATTTTGGTTTTGACATTAAGTGACTGGTTCTCAGCTAGGAGCACTTTTGTTGTCCAGGGGACACTGTGGGTTTCTGGACACATCTGGATTGTGCCACTGGGTGGGTTGTGCCCCTGGCGTCTGACAGGCCGCGGCCCGTGAAGGCTGTGCACATCCGGTGGTGCTCAGGGCAGCCCCCTCACCACCCACCCTGCACAGAATCATCTGGTCCGTAGTTAGTGCTGCTGAGGTGGAGAGGCCTGGAGGTAAGGATTCTGCTCCATTTGGAGTTAATTTTTGTGTATGGTGTGAGGTAAGGATCGGTACACATTTTCTCTTTTTGCATGTGAGGTAAGGACATAAGTGCATTGTTTGTCTTATTTTTCCCCCCTTTTTCTACGACCATGTGTTTCAAAGAATGTCCTATTGCATCGAGCTACCTTTGGCACCTTTGTTGTAAATCATGTGACCACAACATGAGGATTTGTACCTAGATTCTCTATTCTTTTTCCTTGATCTCCATTGTGTCTTTATGCCAGTACCGCACTACTTGATATCTGTAGTTTAATGTAGTAAGTTTTGAGATCAAGCAGTGTGAATCCTCCAACTTTACTCTTTTTCTATTAACTGTTTTGTCTGTTTGGGATTCTTTGCATTTTTGTATGAAAGTTAGCATCAGCCTTTCAAATGCTATAAAAAAGCCACCTGGGATTTTTGATAACATTGAACGTATAGATCAATTTGCGGAGAACTGCCATCTTACCAATATTGAGTCTTCTGAGCCATGAACTTGGTGTACTCTCCATTCATTTAGATGTTTAATTTCTCTCAGCAATGTTTTATAGGTTTCAGCATCCAGGTCTTTTACTTCTTTCGTAAAATTTACTATTTATTATTAGATGTCACTGTTAATTCCATTTTTGAATTGTTCATTGATAGTAGATGAAATACAATTCAGTTAGTTTTACATATTGTGTCCTGTAATCTTGCTTATTGTTTTTTGATTCCTTGTAATTTTCGACATACAGCATCATGTGACCTGAGAACAGTTTTCCTTCATTTCCAATCTGCATGCCTTTCATTCCTTCCTCGCTGAGTAGAATCTCCAATACAGTGTTAAACAGAAATGCTGAGAGCCACAAACCTTTCAGAATTAAAGGAAAAACAGAATTAAAGGTACTTTTAGCCCTGGGCGTTTTGGGTAAGGGATTCAGACCTATAATAACTAACTTCTGGATTGTTGGGTGGATGAGCTGAGGAACCACATGTAAAATGCTTGGCGTAATGGCCAGCACAGACCAGTGTCTCTTTGTGGGTAGCTTTTCAGAGGAGGATCTTGACTTGCCGTCCGGAACCAGAACTCAGCACTGGGGGTGCAGGCCCGGGTGCACAGATGGCTGGGGGGGCACTCGATGGTCGCTGTGGCAGGGGATGGAAAATCCTCTGTGGTTTGTCCCCAGCAGGAGCCAGCACTATTTTTGTCAGCGTCCTCTTGGTTTAGGGGGAGCTCTGCCAAAGTACCTGAGCTTCTGGGCAGCCTAGGGTGCTTAGGGGCACATGATACCAGGTTTTTAGCATGGGCGCAGCCTAGACCACGGGGCTGTACTGAGGTCCAGCTACACGGGCATGAGTGTTTTGAGGGATTGCTGGTTACGTTATACTAAATCCAAATGAAAGCCCTTCTTTATTTCCTGTGTGCATGGCTACTTCCTTTCTTGAAGGTTTATTCCAGAAGTTCATCCATTATAGTTGTTGAGGGACTTGAAATTTACAGCAGGAATAACAGCTGATCTGAGTGACAGACAAGCAGAGGGAGGTGTCGGGGAGTCTCAGGGGCACCTGCAGCCTTGTAGGGGTTTAGCCCTTCTTCCCTGGGAAAGTGACCAGTCAGCGTGTGCACGGTCCAGTCCACTGCCAGTTTCCTCTGGGGGCGGCAAGCCCACAGTGGCCCTGAGGACCACTAACTGTGGCCCCCACACCTGCCCTCATCCATTACTTCGGGAAGAATCTCAGGCACATGAAAGCAATGCTAATAACTGATGAGTATCCTTCACAGCCAGGACACAATGGGGTCATAAGACCTTAGAGTCTCGCTAAGAGACTCAGGGGGTTCTTTGATCTTGTAATAAAGATCATTTGAATCAATCCCCACGCTTTATTAACAGTATAGTCTTCAATGACAAAGGTTCTGTGACCTTTTAGTTACAAAGACCAGCATCACAGAGGAAAGGCCAGATAGGGCCGGTCAGTGCGTCTCTGGACCACACAGCCACCAGAAAGTCATACAAAGGGGCTTCATTATATAAAAACCATCACACGCACACACACACGGCAAACGTGATGACGGAGAGGCATCCTTTCTACGGCGGGGCCTTCTCTTCACGGTTCTGCTCCTCGCTGCTGATGTGTCTGCAGTCCACTCTGCGAGCTGTCTGCAGGGGCCAGGGACTGCGCCACGTCTCCGTCATTGCAGCAACACGTAGTTTTCAGAGGCACACACCTTGTGCTGAGTGATGGAATCTAGAGAAAGAGAAAAGCAGTTTAGCATTTATACTGGCCAGTCACACAGGAAAACAATAACTTTTTTATATATATGCAAAGTCTTATTTTAAAATCTTAAATGGTCTAGCGGTATACTGTCCATACATCCACATGTCCATATAGGTGGCTATTTAAAACAACATAAATCAACATGAAATAAAGGATTCCTCAGTCACTCTAGTTCCATTTCAGGTGCTCAACAGGCACACAGTCCAATAGCTATGGCCCATCAGGGCACTTCCGCCATAGCAGGACAGTCGGATAGACAGTGTGAACGGGGTGAGTGTGCAAAGTTTGCCGGTTCTTGATGTGGGAGACCTGCATTGTAATCTCAACTACAGCAATTACTCTCTGGTACAAGGCACAGTATAAACAAACATGTAAGTAAGTTTTAGTAATGGCACTGACTATGCATCCTAGGCCATGTCATCAGTAGTGTTCTAAGATTCCTAGTCAAGGGGATAAAAAAAAAATGACAAAAGTAAAAATATAAAGGAAGGGACAAACTGTCTTATTTGTATAAGGTATGATGTGATACAACTGTCTATATAGAAAAAACCAACAGGTTCAAGAAATTGTTTTAACTAATTCAGCAAGATTGGTCTTTATAAGATACGTTTACTAAAATCATTCGCTTTCCTATACCCAGTAATAAATAAATATAAACTGTAATAGATAAAAATAGTGAGTTCAAGGCTAGCCTTGTAACGTCATTTACTTGGATTTCTTGGGTGGGAAGCAAGAGCTGCCGTGCTGGCAATAAACCACGGACTGTCTTGTCTGTGACAGCCCAAATTCTTTGTGAATGTATCAGATAAATGAATGTCTGCAGCCCAAAATCAGAGCAGGACAAATGCTGACAACTGTTACATTATTTTAGATTGAGCTCTTTCCCTCACCTACCATGTGTTCAGCATATCTAGGCGTTCCCAGGACAGCAGCTGGCAAGGGAGATACAGTCCCTGCCACTGGGGGACTTACATTCTGAAGATGACAATACGATTTTTAAAATCCTGGTGGTGATAAAGGCCATGGGTGAAAGGGCAGGGGTCTGCAGAGGGGCTGAGCCGGGCTCTTTGCTGAGGAGCTGTGTGTGAGTTCAGACCCAAATGGCGAACTGGTGGATGGGCTCGAGGAGGCGCACAGGACTGGCGTTTCAGGCCCAGGCAGAGAAGAGAGGAGACGCTGTGTGTCCAGAGGGGCTGAAAATTTCCTATCACTCGTGCCCCTTACTGGTTAAGTTGGCGAAGTCACCAGGTCCTTGTGGACGAGGCTAAGAAATGTGGTTTTCACTTCAGGATTTTAAGGAGGGGAAATAGGCCTCAACCAAATGTGGCTCATTGTAACTGTGCGTAGAGAGTCCAAGAACATTCAGGACCCTACTGGGCGCTTTGCCTCATCAAAATAGGCTAAGAAGTTCAGGGCTGGGAGAAACGTGAGTGGCTCTGTAGCCAGAGAGCCCTTCAGTGAAGGACTTGCCCCTCTCCCTCTGGAATGGGGGTCCCGCAGGGCAGGGCTGGCACTGACGGCCCTGAGCAGGAGGTTCCGGCGGATCCCCGTGCTCCCGCGGCCTGTTGCTGTGCACTGTGGACCTCCCTGCCCCCTGGCCCATGCTGAGCAAGCACCTTTGCCCCCCTTGGCCTGGAGGGCTCGTGGGTTCCGTCCGTGCAGTAAACCACAATCCGTCAGTACCTCCTCACAGATCCCAATCCCTAGAAACCTCATGGTTCTTGAGACGTTCAGAACTCAGGGCTGGGGGGCATCTCTGACTCTTTCCTCCTGCTGTGCCACGGGCCACCTGTCATCCCTAACACACCGTGGACAGTCCATTAGCAGGTCCAAATGGCTCTAGAATTTTCATTAGAATCTGATATTCTCACACCACCTCCATCGATATTAACCTAGTCCTAACCACCATCACTGACCACCTGAACCACCACAACCCAAAATCACTCTCTCTGCTTCTCTTTAAAAATATTTAAAACACTGTTGAAATGTAAGGGTGAGAGCAGACATATTTTGTACCTGACTTAAACCCTAAACTGAGGTTTTCAATGATAAACATTAATTACATGCTGTAGGCTTTTTATAGATACCATTCATCAAATTAAGAAAGTTCCTTTATTCCTTGTTTATGAAGAGTTTTTATCATAACTGGGTATTGGATTTTGTCTAATGCTTTTTAACAGTACTGAAAATGAATGGATTAGAAAAAAGGATTTAATATTTATGTTCTTAGGTTAAGCCCTACTTGATTTATACGTTTCTTAATACAATGCTAAATTTAATTTTCAAATACTTTGGATTTTTATATCTATATTTACAAGTGAGTTTAAGCTGTATATTTATTTATTTATACTAACATTAGGTCAAAATCATGCTAACCTTGTAAAATGAGGTGAACAGCCTCCCTCTTTATCTGTTTTTCAATAACTTGTAATATTTGGTAAAACTTACTACTTAGGGAAGGTGTCTTAAAAACAATTTTTTTGAGTGGTAAAACAGACATGACATAAAATTTACCATTTTTAAGTCTTTAATCTGCTGCCATTAAGTACATTCACGATGCTGTGTGACCATTACCACCAGCCACTTCCGGAATCCCAAACAGAATCTCCGTGCCTGTTAAACAGTAACTTCATCTTCTCCTTCTCCTGGTTTCTCTAACTTCTGTTTCTATGAATGTGTCTATCCTAGGTAATTCAAGGATGTGGAATCATGTAATAACCTTTTGTGATGGGCTTATTTCACTTAACACAATATAGGGTCTTCAAGTTTCATTCATGATGTTGCATGTGTCGCAATATCCTTTCTTTTCAAAGCCGACTAACATTCTGCTGTATGTGCCACATTTTGTGTGTCCATTCATCTGTCTGTGGGCACCTGGGTTGCTGCCCACCTTTCAGCTGTTGTGAATAAGGCTGCTGTGAACATGGGTGTACACATGTTTGAGCCCCTGCTTTGAATTAAAAAATATCCAGAATTGGCACTGCCAGATCGTGTGGGAGTTCTGTCGCATCTTTCAAAGACCTGGCATACTGCTCTCCACAGTGGCCGCACCAATTTATGTTCCCGCCACCAGTGCATGAGGTCCAGTTTCTCCACATCCTTGCCAACATTCGTCATTTTCTGTGTTTTGACAGCAGCCACTGTACTAAGGCTACAGTGTACCTCATTGTGGTTTTGATAAGAATTTCCCTAATGATTAGTAGCGATGAACATTGCTCATGTGTTTTCTGGCCATTTGTACAAATTCTTTGCAGAAATGTCTAATGAAGTTCTTTGTCCATTTTTAACCAGATTTTTGTTGTTGTAATGTAGGAGTTCTTTATATTTTTTCAGTTAATCCCTGTTATTTGCAACTCTTTTCTCCCATCCCATAGGTTACCTTTTTTCACTTGGTTGATGCCAGGAAGCTTTACATTTGTAGTAGTCTGACTGGTCTTTACTTTTGATGCCTGCCTGTAGCTTTGAGGGCAGTGTGCACTGTCTTCCCTGCAGGTGTTTCAGTTATTTGAGCCAGAGATGAGCAGGTCAGCCCTGCCGGCGACTCCCAGGCAGAATAGAACAAATATGTCTGCGTCCAAGGAGGGCAAATGGGAAATTGAGGCTGTCAGGCCTGAGTCAACAGCTGTAAGACTGCCTCCTGCCACAGACACGGCTTTGCTGACAGGGCATCTGCCAGGCTGCTGTAAGCCTCTGACTGTTCCCTGGGTACCTACAGTGCTGGTTCAGACAGCTGCTTGTGGCCTTTTTGGTGTGTCTGTGGGGGAGACAAGTGCTTGGAACAGCATCTGCCTGCTGGGCCCAGACGGGGCGTCCCCGGCAGGCACCATCCTCTCAGCCCTGGAGGCTGTGTGTCCGAGAGCAGGAAGTCAGCAGGGTGGGCTCTCTGGGGCCGCTCTCCTGGGCCTGGGACTGGTGTGCTCTGCCTCAGGTGGTGTCTGCTCTGAGTGCCTCTGCTTCTGTGGGCAGTGGTCCTGTTGGGTCCGTGCTTCGTTTCACCGTGACCACCTCTTTAAAGGCCCACCTCCAAATACAGCCCCATTCTAGGCACAGGGGTGAGAACTTCCACATATTAACTGGGGGGACGCAATCCAGTCCCTTACACGAGCTCTAATATGCTGCAGCAAAAAAGAACTGACGCTCACTGTGCTCCAGAAGAAGCAAGGTCTCTCTCAGTTGTGACCCGGATCTAACCAGGTCTGTGAGCAAAGACAGCCCAACTCCTCCCAGGAGACGGAGCTCTGAAGTTCATTTCATGCCCGTGAACCACAGACCCTGGCCGGGACGGGGCTGTGCCCCCGCACTGGGGCATGTGTGCAAGCGCTCTGAGAAGTGGTACATGGGGGGGTCTCATCAGCCTGTCCCAACCAAAGTGCTCAGTGATGACATACAGTGACTAGTTTGATTCCCCAAAGGGACGACTACATTTCTAGAGATGGATATAAAATGTTGCTGCAAAGTTTTTCCCATTCTGAGTCCAATTTGCAGCTGATTTTCTTTTTGAATGAGGTTTGAGGACCAGGCCTTGGCTGATGAGGGGCAGAGAAGTGTCTTTTATTTTCCTTGCCTGTGACGTGCTTCTTGGCCTTTATATCACCTGTACCACTCCCAGCCAGTGCTTGGGGGGCCAGCGGCTGGCCAGTGGGTATGGTGAAAGGGGAAGCTTAGAAACCGACTTCCATCTTTACAAGGCTAATGCTGAAATACTGTTCTAGGAGCTAGCAGTTAATTTTTAAAAAGAAACAAATAATGATACGTTAAAAAAAAATTAAGCACATGAGATACTGAGATTAAGAAATTCCATGAATCAGTCTTAGTTTTCAGTCATTTCTATCCTGGTAGATTCCATGCCTGTTCTCCTTTGCTCTCTGTCCTCAGTGAATGGCCGCCTCTGGGTGACCGCTTCCTTATCCATCCAATGGAAATGTGCCCTGAGATGCTCTTGAAGAACCCTGACATTCTCTGTGGAACCCTAAGGTCTGAGACTTCTTTCGCTTTCACAAAATGCCACACTATGAGCTTGCGTTTTTCTGGGCATCGCTCTGTGGCTGTCCGTCAGGGGAAACTGATCTGTGCTGGTATGTAAAAGCCCATGTGCTATCAGGGATCTTTTTCCTGAAAACATGGACATGGGGAGACATTCAAATCAAATGTGTCTTACAAGTTATAAGGAAATCATGCTGAGGCTGAACTTTTTAGTTTTTGGCAATGCTGCTGAGAATATTACATTATGTTCCCACAATAGCATAAACCGTATGTCTTATCACTTGAACACGGCCCAGACAATAAAAGGGGCCTGAGAGTGGAAATATGTCTTGTGGGAAAGGCCAACCCAACCTTAAGTGATAACGTGGATGAGGGATGGAAAGCATGAGCAGAAACGATTACAGCAGAGGGCAGACCATGGTGTGCACCCCGTGAGCCCATGAGCCCCGGGACGTGAGAGCCCAGCTCTCAGCTTCTTACACACCCAATGGGAATTCCATTTGATGAGGAGCTGGGGTAAAAAGAGTTACTGGAAGATGTTTTCATTTCAGTATCAGGTAAAGTTAACATTTTGCTGTCTAGTGCTGTTTCCTGTTTATTTTCATTCATATTCAAATACCCACAAGTATTTTCTCTCTAAAAAGTCCTCACTTCTCGTTCTAGTTGAATGATTCATCAAGGATGTTGGCCAACGCACTCCGCTGTTTCAGGGAAAATGGGCTCTGGGGAACGAGTCAGGAACTGACCATGACCATTGAGGCGCCTCGGCATCCAGGGAAGCACAGGGTGGCTGGGCTGGGAGCTCATGACTCCACTCTGCTCCGTGGCAGAGCTGGAGCGCAAGCCGGCT
The DNA here is from genome assembly GCF_040802235.1 of Manis javanica. Classification (NCBI taxonomy): domain Eukaryota; kingdom Metazoa; phylum Chordata; class Mammalia; order Pholidota; family Manidae; genus Manis; species Manis javanica. The sequence continues at coordinate 107,527,228 of NC_133167.1, forward strand.
GAGAGCCGTGTCCCTCCCGAAGAGAGAGGCAGAGGCTAGAAGCAGTTCTCATAACTAGACTGCTTATTTCAAGGGTTTTAAAAAAGCCTTTGACTATTCTATCTGATCTGATGAATACACACAGTGCTAGGTGCTGGGGGTACTGGGGTCTGTGTACACTGGTGCCCACTTTTCCCTTTGCCAAAAAAGAGGGGCATTCTCAAAGTTTCCAATGGCTAAAAAAATATGCTTGTCCATCCCCTGCAACTTCATTGTGCCTGCAGAAATAAAGACCCCGTAAAATTCAGGAATATATATGAAGGTACTAAAACCTAGAATACTTATTTTGGAAGGTGACTGTAAGTGGACACAAGCTACTTTTAAGACCTTTAACTATTCCAACTATTCATAAGTCTCAGGGGCTCTACCTCACAGAGAAGCTTATATTTCAGTTGGAGCAAATTTAATTTATAAATTTTGAGTATTGCTTTTCACAATATATCACAAAATAACTTACTCTCTTAAATTGGTGTTTAACATGGTTTTAGTTTTAAAGTGGTTTTAGTCTTTATTCTCAGATGTTGTAGAGTTAAAATATTCTCTAGACGTATTTATAATAGAAGCTGACGGGAAGGAGAAAGGTCTTCAAAAGAGAAAATACTGCTTTGTCAAAGGGTGAAGGATGACTGTTCTGCGTGTCAGTCACGACAGGACACAGTCACCCACCAGAACAGTGCCCTCTGTGGGTGCATATTTTGCACTCTTGTGACCCTGCTGTGAAGTGACCCTTCAGCAGGTGAAGCGAGCAGCGCTGAGGTCATCACTGCTTTACAGAGAGAGGAGGTCATTTCCCTCTGGTCAGAGAATGAGCTGGTGGCAGAGCTGTGACAGGCAGGAAATGCACTGCCCTGGGCTCTGCGCTGTGGAGTCTGTGCGTACGTGTAGGGGCATAAAAATGCAATCTCCTTTACTGGTACTAGGCTGGAGCTAGTGTGATGCAGTTCAGAAAGAGAATAAAAACTAATCAATATTTGAAAATGACATGTCTGACACCCAGGCAGCCAGGCTGGAGAGGACCTGGGGCAGACAGGCACTGGCCGAGACTCAAGGGGGCCTCGTCTCTGGGTAAAGATTTCACCGCAAAGAGGGCCAAGGCCTGCAGGACACACAATACCTGGATGCTGCCAAGGGCACACGCCGATGGTGTAATCAGTGACCAATCAGGAACAGGACATGCATTACGGGAGAGGAAGGGAACAGAAACTTGGGTCCACAGGTCCAGCTCTGAAACTCAATTTCGGAGGCCCTCATGAGTGACACCGTGGAGTCAAGCAGGCAGACTTTCCCCTCCGGAGGCCCCCTGGCAGGAGAGCTGAGCAGCACTCTGCAGGAACAGGCGGCAGCTGAAGCAGGCGTGGCTTGTGCACACGTGCCCGGGGATGGGAAGGGGCCAGCGAGGCCCCCACCCGGACAGTAAGAGCGCAGCCCCAGGCGCCGGCCCTCAGCACAGTACCCGGCTCACGGACTCTGAAAGACAAGCTGCCGGGATGGCCCAGGACAGCGATCCTCTGCACAGTCCGTTAGCTGAATGAGACTTTAAAGCACGGTTCTGGACCCTAGTCGGTGTCGTTTGGATACATGTGCTTTTCTCACAAATGAACGAGAACCTGTTTGAGAATAGAGGATGCTTTGGAGGTTGTGTTCTTGGCACTTAGAAAAGAGCAAACAGCCTCTTGGCTTTTGGACTGTAGCTAACTAAAATCAGAGTTCTTTAAAAAAAATACTGGCTTCCAGGCAAAATAAAAATCGGTTGGCATCAGATAGTAAAAAAAAGACTTGATGGTCATCCTTTGATAGTATTTGGAAAGCATGGCGATCAGATCATTTAAAAGATATAAACTGTAGTTCTCCACGACTGCACTGGGCGAACAGCCTCTACTCATCTGCTAAAGGATTGTGTTGAGGAAGGCGCGAGGGCAGCCCCCGTTTGGGACTGAGAGGCCAGGAGGACTGGGGAGCCGCAGAAGCGGGGAGGGAGAGAAAATCCACTTCCCAGGGCTCGAGCAGCCAGGTGAGGGTGGTCGCCAAAGGGGCTGGGACAGGTGACTCGGTGTGACACCCCCGAGGTCCATGTGCTGCAGCTCTGACCCACAGGACCTCCGAAGCTGGCTGCTTGGGAGGGGGACCTTTAGGGAGGAGATTCAATGACGTTCTTAGGGCGTCCTAATCAGCCTGACTGGTGTCCTTATACGTGGAGGGGACCCAGACCCAGCCAGGGGGACAATCCCATGAAGACACCATGAGAAGGCAGCCGTCCACATGCCGAGGGGGCCTGTGGACCCCCGTGCTTGGACCCGGCCTGTAGGGCCGGGGCGGGGAAGCCCATCTGTAGGGCCTCATCAGGGCAGCCGCAATAGTCGCAGAGAGCCGTCAGGAGGCGGTGGGGGAAGCAGAGACAGTTCCTGGGGCAGAGCCCGTGTCTGGTCCCCACGTGAGGCGCCCTCTGCTTCCCTGGGCCAGCCTGCGGGTGTGCGCAGCTCTGGGGAGACAGGAATCTAACGGGATTCCCCTGTCCCTGTGACCCATGCTTCACAGGCCTGTGCGGACGCCGAGGCGCTGGGCCTGAGCTATCAATCCAGAGGCCGCCCAGTGGCCCCGCAGTCCAAGGTGCCTGCTCCACCCACCCCCTCATAGCCCCCTGGACCCGCGGCGGCCTGAGTGCGGATTCCTACCTAAGATCCATGTTTCCGACAGATGCTTGGCTGTCGTCTTCCTTCCTCGGGAGGGGCCGATGATGATGCCGGCCTGGCGAGGGACACGCGTGACCTGTCCCCCGCACAGGAGGACCAGCTCCCCCAGCTTGTTTCTGGGGGGGCTGCTGGCCGGAGAGATGAACATCATCGGCTGCTCGGCAAACAGGGTTCCCTGGTACCGGCCCGGGGATCGGTGGCGCTCCAGGCGGCAGAGCTGCGGGTGAGACCGGGAGGCGGGTTACCAGGGCGCGGGCTACCTCCCCATGCAGAGCAAGGCCCGTAGAGCTCCCTGCCGTGTTCGGAAATGGACTGAATGGAAGGCTGCACGTGCTCAGATAAGTTCTGAGCTCTGAGGATACAGGGGCATGACGACGTTTAAGAGTAAGTTGACATTTTCTGAAGCAGCCCACAAGCGGAACTCTAAGAAAGTTTAAAGGTAAAAAAGAAGTTTAGGCCTTTGAATTATGACAAATTCTAAATCAGAATACTGAAACGATCGACTGCACACTGGAGTGGGGAGATGCGCGGCACTGCCCATCCTGCTGGAGGCACTGTGTGGCTCCATGCCCGCCAGCAGGCGGTCCCCAGGGAAAACCCAGCACAGGGCAGCAAGCACGGGATGCAGGCGGCGCAGCGCAGGTCCCCCGCAGCCAGTCCCGACGCAGGCTGCGGGCGGGGGCCCTGGGCCGTTTCGCTGGGTCGCCATGGAGGCGGTGATGAGGTGCATCTGCACAGTGGGGACACTGCAGAAGCGGGGATGTTAAACGGCTTCTTCTGATGGAGCTGCGGTTGTCTGGCCGACCCAGGGGCCAGTGGGGAGGCCCTTGAACCTGCACACGCGCTGCATCCATCACGGATCAGTAACAGTGCGGGTGCCCCCTGGGAGCTGCGGAGGGCTAACGGACACACGCCGGGGTGCTGCCTGCTTCCTTCCCTGAGGACACACCTGAACTTTTGAGATCAGGAGCTCAGAGAAATTAAGGATTCTGATGGGAAGGGAGATTATGGGTGCAGCTCCGAGGGCTGAAACCTGGGCAGGGGGCAGTGGAGGGAGACCCCCAGGGGCAGAGGGGCAGCGGAGGCAGGAGGCTGCACAGGACACCTTCCTCGGGCTGCGGCTCCCACAAGCCGGAGGCAGAGGGCACTGTGCTCCCACTGGGTTTACGTGCCGCTTGGGCTTTCAAGGATCTGCCAGCAGTTTGCTCATGGCCCGTGAGCTCTGCCATGTACAATATCAGACTAGGTGAGAGGCAGCAGAGCCCTGACACCGCCCGTGACCTTGTACTTGACGGTGACTTAGGGGTTTCAGGTGCGTCCAAGTACCCCTGAGAGGCTGGAGTGCTCAGGGTTTCATTTAATTTTGCAGATGAGGATGCCGAGCAGAGGCCTGCCAAGAGGTCTTGTCTGGATGGTGGGTCAGGCTGCAAGGCAAACCTGCCATCTGTGAAGCCAGTGAGGCACTGGACCGTGTCACGCTGAAACCGGAGATCAAGAAAGGCTCTTAGGAGAGACGGGTAAGATTCCTCAAGGGAGGAACAACCTAAGACAGGCACAGTCGCAGGGGGGCCATCAGGTGAGGAATTGGGGATCAACAGTGTTGAAGCTTAGAACCTCACCCCACCTGTTTTGGGAGAAATCTTCTGCATCCGTGGATGTTTTATTGCCCTTGTCTAGCTCGGATTAACACATAGTCTACAGGCACACACCTGATCATCTACAATTGCTCTCTTACAACACTAAACTATGTTTTCTACCTTTATCTTGCATCTACCTACCACTTCAGCATTTTATTAAAAATAAAAATAATAATAATAAAGGGAGAAATGTGGGATCCACATATAAATCAAGTATAAAAATCAAACAAATATTCATATTTGACCTGATTGTTTATAGTTCATAATGCATGATCAAAACCGAAAGTTTCTGTGATGACTGCCCATGTACTGTTCACCATGTAAGAACTTATTCACTATGTAAGAATTCGTTCACCATGTAAGAACTTGTTCATTATGCTTCAGAAGATTGGAGACTGACGAGAATTAGGCTTGGGGTGGATTAATGATTGTGCATTTAGCATTGACCCCCCTATATAGAATTTTATTGTTGTTAACAACCATTTGATCAATAAATATGAGAGATGCCCTCTCAAAAAAAAAATGCCATTGGAATTTTGATAGCAATTGCATTGAATTGTAGACCACTTTGAATGGGCATTTTAACAATTTTAATTCTTCCAAACCCTGAACACAAAATATGTTTCCATTTGTTTCTTTTTCAGTTTTTTTCATCAGTGCATTGTAGTTTCCAGTGTGGAGGTATTTCAGCTCCCTGGTTAGATTTGCTCCTAGATATTTCGTTGTTTTGATGTTATTATTAATGGATTGCATTTTTAACTTTTCTTTCTGATAGGTCTGAGTGTTTGTGTATAGAAATGCAACTGATTTTTTTATATTGGCATACCTCAGAGATACTGTGTGTTTAGCTCCAGACCACTGCAATAAAGTGAGTATTGCCAAAAAAAAAAAAAAAAAAGGCTCTTAGGAAGGTAGACAGGATCACACATCCTAAAACTAATTATAAAAGTAGTTGGCAGCTGAAACAGTACAGAGGGATATAAAGTGAAAGTGAAGTTTGCTATGTTAGATGCTGTCAGATCCACTCCTGTCTCTTCCTCCTTGAAAATGGCAGGGCGCAGTCATGCTGGGTGCTAAGCTCTGCAGGGGCACGTGGTCAAGTTAGGAGCCCCCTTCACGGTCCATGGGGAAGGCTCTGGGTTGCTCTGAGCTAATCATACAATCTACCCGTTGCAAAGGAATGAGCTAGGCACAGGCTTGTGGCCAATGGGATGTGAGGGCATGCGTGCCTCGGGCGGTGTCTCTTCCTGATGTGAACTGACCCACAGGCAGGAACGCCGCTCCTGGGTGCTGAACTCTGATGTGCCAGCATAGGAGACCTGGAATTACTGAAGCCGCCCGAGACACACACACACACACACACACACACACACACACACACGCACGCACACACGCACACATGCACGCATGCTGCCAACTGCCAGACAAAGGGGCCTGGGGGTGGGGGTGGCACAGGAGCAGATTTCAGGGTGACCATGTGATGGATTTCTGTTCTTTCCTCAGAGATAACCAGGTTTATCTGCATTTATCTGAGTTTCTAAGCTCAAAATGGTCAAAAGATAACTTTTTTTAAACTTTTGTACAAATAATTTAACTCAGATGTTGTAATGGGTACAAAGAATCAACACATTTATAGATTAGGAATAGTGACATGAATTTGCTAATGGGCCAAAACCTGGCTTTTACAGGGGGCAGGAGGGTGTTCCCTCCACCAGACAGAACTTATTCCATGCCCATAAACAAGACTCATGGGCATTGCCCCATGTGTATAACCTGCAGTTATAAAATAGCCCAAAGGCAACAAAAGCTAGAACTGGACGTGAGGGGAGTGTGCAAAGTATGGTTTTCCAATGAAGCACATATTTCCCCCTACAGAGCCCAGAGTGTCTGTTCAAAAGAAATCATGCAAGAAAAGGGGATTCAGTGGAGTTTACTGACTGCTCTCGGCATAAGGAGCTTCCAAAACGAACAGACAGGTCAGTAGTCGGGGAGCTTTTGGGTGGAGTTTAGAGGAGTTCCTGCTTTTCTCTGTGAAAGGTAACAAAATGATTACCTGTACACTCACATACACGTGTGTATGAATGAGCAACAAGGAGGCAGCTGACATAGGACAGAAAACTTCCTCTGCACGAGCTCTTCATGTGCATGCTTGGCTGTAGAGGCTTAGCACTGTTACTGAAGGTTCTGAGTCAAGGCCAGAGAGACAAGAGCTTCAGCTTCATGAAGTGCTGCCTTTGCAGCGGTCTTCCCCAGAAAGCCACACTGACTTAGTAGCTAAGAGCCTTCCAATCTATTTTCAGAGCAGTCAGTCACGGCGGACCACACTGCTCACAAGTCCAGGAGCCCACCTGCCCTGGGGACTCCTGGTGTCTCTCCCACCAGGATGCAGGCCCCACAGGGAGGGGCTGGCGGGTCACTCACTCCAGACATGGGGTGAGATTCCAGGGGGTGAATGTGCTTTTCCCTGTGGGCGGAGCCCTCTTGGGCTCCTCTTCAGCCGAGGAGATCCATGGGCACTTCCAAGCTGCACGCAGACGGGGACCAGCCCTTCATGGTGACCCCACAGCCGAGCCCTCCCTGCGGGAAGGACCTGGAGCTCAGAGGGGCTGGTTTCTGTGGGTCTGTCTGAGATTACGCACTAGTGAACAGCAGTCTGGTTCCGTGTGGAGGGTGTGGGGCTCACAGTCCCGCCATTCTGTGGCCCCCCATGAATACCACCTACTGAGGTAAAGCCACGCCCCTGCAGGCCTCAGATGGACGAAGACTCCACATCTGAGCAACAACAACATAAAGGGGGGGGCTCACACTGCACGGTGGCTGGTAGTTTTAATGGCCCAAATATGCCACCTACATCCTCACTTCCTGCCTTGGTTTGAATCCCCGTGCTGACAGTAAGGTGGTTAGACCTCAGAACTCCACGCCAAAAAAAGTCAAAGTATGTTAATTTAAAAGATAGAAGTATAGTTTTTTAGCCTTATATTTGTCTACCTCTCCTTCTTCTTTCAAGGCCAGTTTTTCTAAAGGACACACCTCCAAATTCCTGCCAACCCCCAGACTGGCTGCTTACCTGGAACACAGCACGTCCCCCGGCTGACGGCTCGCGCCGGGAGCTGTGACTCACCCTCGCGGTGCAGAGACACTGGGTTCAGGATGGCGGTGGCGGGTGACACATGCGTTGTAGCCGCAAAGCTTTAGAGGGAGACCTGGGGGCCGCGCTCTCTGAGTTGGGGGAGCAGGGCTGAGTGACACTGCCGCTCGCCTGGTGTCAGCCTGCGGACGGCGGGCCGTCTCCCTGCTGTAAGGCAGCTCCTCTAACAGATCTCTTGTACGTCTGTGTGGACCCTAGTGCTTCTGCTTCTCTGGAGAACCCTCACCGATACGCCTGAGTCAAGAGGGAGGGGGGAGAGACGCAGGTATAAGGGGGCAGGGCCATGGGGGGCTCTGAGCCCGACACCCGCACTCCCCGCGAGGCCCCTCTTACAGTCCTCTGCCGGGACGCAGGGCTGGTGGGGGGCTCTGAGCCCGACGCCCGCACTCCCCGCGAGGCCCCTCTTACAGTCCTCTGCCGGGACACAGGGCTGGTTCATGTCCCAGCAGGTGCAGGCAGCCAGGCCGGGGAGACACTGCACCCGTGTGCTCCCTGGCCTCAAACGTGTGCCCCCCAGAGCCTGGGAGGGGAGAGAGGGGGAGGCAGAGCGTGCCAGGGGGCCGCGTGGGGAGGCAGAGCCTGTCGCGCTGGGGAAGGTCTCGGAGATCATTGCAATCACATGTTACTGACAAGGAAACCGAGGCCCAGGGAGACCCAGTTTGTGGCAGACTTTCCTGCACGTCCATCGTGAGATACAAAACTGTCTCACCATCACCTGCCTCCGTGTAGCCCAGGGCTACGCTACAGAAACAGCTCCCAGTCCCCACACCTCTCCTCTTTTTTGGGTCACAAGTTAATTTATTCATTCATCTGAGTATCAGACTAAGTTCTGAAGATAAAAAAATGTAAATGCAGTGTTTGCTTCCCTGGGACTTTCTAGAAATCACAGTAGAGCAAGACGCCATCTGCCTGGATGGGGAGTGAGAGCCGCAGTGGCTCAGGGTGGGCGTGCACCACGACAAGGCCCTTGGTTCAAGCCCGTGGGAGGCACTTCAGGTAAAGTGCCTGACAGATCACACAGCCTGAGGAAACAACCCAGGGGCACGTGGGCAACGGGGTAGCATGAGGGACGCGGGGTCGGCGGGTGATCACAACAGCCAAAGGTAACTTTTAATGAAAAGTGTTTATACCACGGCGACGAGGATGAATAAGCAGGGGCCAGACTAGCCCGATGTGTGGTAGGGTATCTGGCTACAGGAGCCATGAGTCCACGTGAGGATGGCCCCTGGGAGATGAGATGTGGGAAAAGTGGGGACCTTCCGCATCAGGGGCTCGGCCTGGCGCCAGCCTCTGGTACAGGGCAGGTGGGCACCAGGGACAGGAACACAGAATTGCACGCATTTGAGGTTTTAGAGTTTCCAATGAGTGACAGAAACCCTCCAGCACCCAGGGGCACTGCTCACTTTACTGACAAGCAGCCCAAGCACAGAGGGGTGGGGAGCCCACTGGGCGAATCCTGCCTCTGGCACCTGCACCCCCGTGAGCTTTAGTTCACTCCTGAGCAGCCAGGGCTGAAGCCTGGTTGTCCAGGCTGTGGGCACAGCCATGCGGCCGTATGGTTAGGGTGCGGAGACCAGGGCTGGCAGGGGACGCTGCCTCCTGATAGTTCTCAGCAGCCTCGTGCTGTCACCTCCCCTCGGCCCTGGGCCACTCCCTGGCTCTCTCCCCGGGCCGCGCCCCCTCCGGCGGCGGGAGCCTCCCATCTCAGGCAGCTGGCCCCCGACAGAGCCGGCCCACCATGCCCACCACGACCGCCTCGGGTCCTGTGTCCCCGGTGTGAGCCTCTGAGCCTGGGGCACACGGCCACCTGTGCCTGCCTCTCTGGGTGATTTACAGGCACCGCATATTCAGCACGTTGGAAGTTTACCTCCTGCCCCTCACCCCAATCCCGGTCTCATTCAGTAAGAGCTCAGGGTGGCCTGGGCCAGCTCCCTGAACCCCTGACCTGGCCTCACCACAGAGCCAGCATTTCCAGGTTGCAGATGAATGTCGGGTGCAGAGGGTCACGGCACGAGGTCACATAACTGGCAAGTGCAGGGCCCTGGACTCTGAGGTGGTGAGCTGTGCTCCTAATGACCCGATCTGCCCTCAGACGGGAATGCCAGCGAAGGGACCAGACCCAGGCACTGCCCTGAACTTCCCCCTGCCCCCTCCCCTTCTACACCTGATTCATCACCCAGTCTCGTGGTTTTAGCTCCGGAATATCGTTCCAAGTCGCCATCCTGGCCAGGCTGCAGGCGCTCTCGTCTGCACCACTGGAGGAGCACACAGAGGGCCCGTGTCCACTCCTGCGTCACCTCTCCTGTTCTCTTCTTTGTTTAAGGGATGAAGTACAGGCAGTTGGGTGAACAAAGTACGCCAGTCTTACCCTTACAGCCATGCACACACCTGTGTAGCCACCCGCCAGCACTCCAGACAGAGGGACTGTGTTTGAAGTCCCTGAGACTAAGGCTCCTAGGATCCTGGCTTGTGTAACCCAGCAGCTAGGGGGCCCATTCATGACATCAGGAAGGCAGGAGTTGTTAAAATGAATAAGATAGTAAGTAATAATTTTTAACATTTACTGAGAGCATTTGCATACAACACATTTACTAAACTATTCTAGGTACCTTCCATGAAATACCCGATTTTAATTGTTGCAAAAATCCTGCAAATCAGAAACCATTATTATTTGTGTTTTATCGCTGATAAAACAGGTTCAGAGTGATTTGTCCAAGGGCCATTTTGGTATGTGGAGCACCAGGCATTCAAACTGGACCTGTCTTAAATACATAGCACCTGAGGGCCTCTTGCACCACATGCTGCTGTAAAAATCACAGCGGCAGAACTCGGGAATGACTAACGACCTTTGAACTGCAAAGTATGGTAACTATCAGAGGATGTCCAGGTTCTAGAACCACCCTGCTCTTGCAATAGGTCTGAATTCATCACGTTTCCCCAGTGCAACGTCCAGCTCAATTTCCTTGCTAAGGTGGGATCTGAATTTCTGAGGACTGCATGTGGGGCCCTGGCCCCTCATAGCCATGGGACCTTGCGCTGTGAAAGCCGAGCTGGTGTCAGTTTCCTTGGGGGCCAAATGCAGACGACAGTGTCCCAGAGCCATCTTGTCCCGTTGTCCTTCACCTTGCTCTCCTGCCAGCTAAGGCGTGTCCGACGGGAGCGCACAGGAGGCCCCGCAGCAGGGATTCCTGCACAGCGTGAAGGCGGAGCCGGGGGATGGACGAGGTGCCGGGAGGCAAGGGTGCTCACACCCAGAGCCACGTGCACTGAAAATGACAGCGCCCTCGAGGAGTTAAAAAGGACACACACATCCTTAGAGGACCTCATGCAGCGCCCAGCACCATATGCCTTAAAGGAGACCCACGCCACCCCCAGCCTAGCTGGCTTCCTGGGTCTACGCCCCAGGGACCTTAGGGAGGCCTCTGTCCCCACCCAGCTCCAGGCTGGGAGGAGACCCAGGGGCACCTCAAGCCCACATCTGCATTGATTTAGGGGAAGAGGACGTTTTAACAGTCTGACAATGGGGAGACCAGAGCTTGTCAAAGTGAGGGGGCTCTGAAGACCAGTAAAAATGGTACAAATGATTTCAGGAATCCTTATGGTTGTTGGCAAAAAAAAGCGTCTCAGGCAAAAACATGTGTTGTCAGGCATGGCAGTGTGGTTTCTGTAGTCAGCATTGCTTTCTAAAAATTTTCGAATTTTTAATTTTTTTTCCAGCTTTTTTGAAATGTAATTGACATATAATCAGCATTGGCTTTAACACACAATGTTTCAAATGTTTTGGAAATAAAAGTTGAGAAATATTCCAAAGAATTAAAAAAAAAAAAAAGTGAGGGGGATGGTGGTGAGGCGAGCCTGCAGGGCTACCATCGGCGCCGTGTCCGGCAAAGCTCGGGGACCTCGTGCCGTGCGACTCCCAGGAAAACGAAGTCTGAGGTTGTTGGAGAGGATGAGAGGAAAGGCCGGCCCCGTGTGAGGGCTTCACTCTCCTAAGACGTGTCCTTCTATTTCTTGTTTCACTCGAAAGCTGGAATAAAGCACGTAAGGAGGGTCCCTCCTGGCTTAGCTTTCCCGGGGGTTCCAGATAACGAGCTTTCTGTCCGGTGTCCACAGCAACCTACCCTCAAAGCGAAGGCAGGACGTGTTTTCTCTGACTGTTGCTGAATCCTCTTCAGACGACTGACATTAGAACTCAGTGTGTGCCAAGCCTGGATTTTTTTAAAGCGTCATTTTGAGTTTTAAAGGCTACATAAGTGATGGGAACATAATCGTCTTGGGAATCCACAAATAGCTTTTTAAAAAGTCATAAATCTGGATTTCATGCCTCATAGTTTTCAACAACTGCAAGAAATAGGTCAGCTCGAGCACGGTAGGCTCCTTCTCTCTGCAGGGCCGGGGGGGCGGTCCTGGGCCTTTTCCACAAGCGTTAGTGGCAACGACGCCAGCCATCCAGCCTCGCTCGGTTCCAACCTGCTTTGAGTTGCCTTTAGCTCTCATTTTTCGAAGTTGTGATACAATACACATGGAAGTAACTCCATGGGCTCATAGAATTTTTTATTTGATCTTTAAAACTGTCTGAATAGATGAAAAAATATCTGTAAACTTACAAAAAATAATAAAGCATGTCCACGGGGGTGTTCTGGGTCCCAAAGCAGCCGCTGGGCAGGGTCCTGTAGGTCGTCCTGTGCCAGAGCAGTTCATGTCTGCACATGAGAATCTCTAGGAAGCATGGAAAGTGGTGCTGCAGGGGCCCCTCCCCACGCCAGCGGGGTCAGAAACCCTGGGGCGGAGGTGCCCGGGCAGCAGCGATCTCTGAAGCTCTCCAGCCGCGTCCAGCACACTGCAGCTCCCCAGGGCATTTAAAGGCACCAGTGCTGGGACCGCAATTCCAAAAAGCCTGATTTAATTAAAGGGGGAATGGCCCACGTAGCAGGAGTTTAAAAAGCCTCCCCAGGTAATTCTACCGAGCAAGCACCACCAGATTGTTGTCAGAGGCCCCGAAGAGCAGGCAGGTCACCGCAGACAGCGCATCCCTGGTGCTCACAGCTGCCAGCTCGGAGGCCAAGTGCAGCAATCTCTCCTTAACAAGTAGGTACTACGCGTCTTGCATTAGCCTTCTACCCGAAAGAGTAAGATACGGTCCCAATCTTAAAAAGCTTGAAAGATGTGCAGGAAAAATCATGAAAATAAATCAGTCCAGCAAATGCAATTTCAGCTCCAAACAAATCGGCCAGCCCACTAAGTGATGGGCTTTCCGGTCGTCAGCTCTGGTTCTCTCTGTGTTGTCGCTAGGCTGCCACCTGCCTCTGCTGCCTGGTCTGCAGGTCGTGTGCCTGCGACCCGGCCCAGGACCCCCGCCAGCAGCAGGTTCGGTCTGGGCCGGCCCCGAGCCGCGCCCCTGCCCTGGCGTGGCGGCCTGCAGTCTGTCCTTCCTGGCGGCTCTCCAGTCCTGCTGGGCCTCGACTCCTGCTTGGGCTCCAGGTCGGCGTGGGGGTGGTGAGCGCTCTGCGCAGCTCAGCCTGCTGGCCTCCTTGCTGTCTGCCAAGGGCACCCGGGACAGGGCCCAGCGCCACAGCGTGGGCCTCCCGGCTTCCCGTTCTTGCTGGTCCTCAGGTCCCGGCTTTCCTCCGGTCTCGGCATCTTGCCACAAGCACCTTCCTTCTTCCGAAGCCCCTTCAGTCCCCGCTGCTGCTCTGGCTCTGGCCGCGGGCTGCGACCAGGAGGTCCTCTGAGGGCACAGGCCTTGGTTAACAGTGAGCGACCGTGGCACGTCACACAGATGTGCTCTTTCAGGAAGCTTTCATCCAGACCCATGCTTTGGATCAAGATTTATAAGGTGACCTATTGTGAATTTTCCTTTTAGGTCACTACTGTGAATTCTCAGGTCTGAGTTGGGGAGAGATTTGATTTCTCAGTTTACCCCCTTCTTTGAGGGTCACTAGATGTTTTATGTAGTTTAGTCCACACACAAGCAAATGCAGTAACTCCGCTGTTTCAAGGTACTGAGGATTTGTTTCTCCTGGTATTTACGATCAGGCATATTCTGTGGTGTGTGAGGACAGCAGGTGCCCTCTGGGACCCCCTGATGTTTCTGGACTTGCCAATTTGACGGTAACTACACGAGCCACTCAACTTACCGAACATTTAATACCTTATTTACAAAACTTACCAATTGGGATTTATTATTTTTTTAAAAAGCAAATTCAGATTTTCTTGTTGTACACAAACAATTTAATTCCCAGTGCTTAAAAATGAAATTCGATTACTCTGCATCCTGAGAATGGAGGGCACAGGCAGTGGCTCCGGCCCTGTCCCTGCTGGCACACGAGTCCTTCAGAGCCCGGTGTGCTCTGGCCGCTCCTTGGTAACTGCGGAAGACGCTAGTGGTTTGTGGGGCTGCGTCTCAGTGTAAGGACATGCCCTTGCTCACGCCGGTGATTTACTGGCTGCCGAGTCTTCAGTCGGAAAGGCAACCCCGGCTCTGACGTTTTCCTGATGATCCGCCGGACAGTGTGGCTTCTGTGACACATCCCAGCAAAAGGCGGGGGTGGGTGGGACTCCCTGCTCTTAAGTTTCAAGATACTTGGCCCGGCCCGGGTGACACCAGTTCTTCTTTGGGGACTATGAAGCCCCAGAGCAGCAGGGCACAGGGAGTGGGAGGAAAGGGGCGATGGACAAACTCCTAGGGAGCCAAGATCCTCTGGGCATCAACGTTTGGAAAAAGGGATAAAAATGCCCCCACACGAGTGACTGTCCTAGACACGAGGAGCCTGGGAAGAAGGGGGCTGGCACCCGGAGCCTGGGTTCCTTCAGTCCCCCCCTCGCAGCTGGCTGTGGGGCCACGGACATGAGGACGGAACAGGCCCGGCTGATGCCCGCGGGGTAACGGCAGTCACGGCTGCAGGGCAATGTAACGTCTCCGGCCCAGAGCCCCAGTCTATAAAATAAAGGGACACGTCCTTACCGATACTGTCCCCGATTTCCTTTCTGTGTGAACGTGTCTGATCTGATGGCTCCTTCTGATGAGACTCTCTGCTTTCCTCTTTTGTACCGAGCAACTCAAGTTTTCTCCCAGCTAACTGCAAAGCTCCTCTGTAACTAACTTTATCATTCTAGGAAACTTCAGCATAATGCTTAAGGGCCCCAGGATGTTGGGAATGGTCAGTGAGCACCGGCTTCCAGGCGGCATGAGCCCCTCACGGGACAGTCAGCCTGTGCTCTGCGGCTTCCTCTGCAGCTGTGGACGTCCCGGACAGCGTCTTCTTCAGCACGAGGCTGTTTCACCCTCACTGACAGTCTGTTGCGGAGGGCGGGCACCGTCATGAGTGACCTGAGCCGGACCTTCGGGTGACCTGCTGCGGCTTCGGCGTCAGCACCTGCTCGTTCATTCGGTGGAGACGACTTCTTTCCCTGAACCTCAGGAGCCGACCTCTGCGAGCCCCCACCTTTGCTCCTGCAGCCTCCTCCCCTCTCTCAGCCTCCACAGAACCGAGGAGTCGGGGCCTTGCTCTGGACTAGGCTTTGGCTTGTGGGAATGTCCAGGCTGGTTTGACCTTCTATCCGGACCACTGAAGCCTTCTCCATATCAGCAATAAGGCTGCTCACTTTCTTATCATCTGTGTGCTCCCTGGAGCACTTTCAGTTTCCTCCAAGACCTGTTCCTCCGCCTTCACAAACTGGCTGGCTGTTTGGCACAGGAAGCCCAGGTTTTTGCCTGTCTCAGCTTTTACCTGCCTTCCTCACTGCGCTTGATCATCTCTAGCTTCTGACTGAATGTGACAGGGACTCTTCCTTGCACTTGAGCACTTAGTGGCCACAGTATGATTATTAATTGCCATAATTTCAGTACTGTGTCTCAGGGAGGGAGGCCTGAGGGGAGGGAGAGATGGGCAACAGCCAGAACACATATAACATTTATCGATTAAGTTCTCCATCTTATCTGGGTGCCCCAAAACAATCACAACAGTACCACCAAAGCCTCTGATGGCAGATCACCATCTCTGGTAATGAAAAAGTTTGAAATACTGTGAGAATGACCCAAATGTGACACAGAAACATGAAGTGAGCAACTGTTACTGGAAAAATGGAGCCAGTAGGCATGCTTGACACAGGGTTACCACAGACCTTCAGTTTGCAAAAATGCAGTATCTGTGAATGGCACTAAAGCGAGGTGAGCCCACATGGACCCACATGAAGCCAGGGAGAGGGTGAGCATGGCGGGCCCGGAGTTAGGTACTGGCCGCATCTCAGCACCACCCCTCCTCACAGCTGTGCACAGCCCATTCCACTTGCTTGAAACCCAGGTCAGCCTTATGAATAAGCAGCGCTCACGTACTGCACTGCTGGTGGGCAAGGTGCTCCTGCCCGAGGTCCCACCCCACCTCTCTGCCAAGGCTGTTAAGACAGTTGTATCTTACAATGCAATGTTCCCCGGGGGAGCGGACACGGGGGTCTGCATTCACACAAGTGCAGGAAACAACACACTCACTTTCTAGCAATGGGTCTGTGCTGTTCCTCGCTCTTCCTAGCACTTAACTCTTAACATTGACTTTACTGGAGTATGATTTAAAAACAATAAAATGTGCCACAAGGTCTAATGATTTTGACAAATGCATACGTCCATGTAATCACGCCTCTATCAGGATTAGAACATTCCCATGGCCCCCCGAGGTCCCCTCTGTCCCTGTGCATCTGGTGATGGCCACTCTGTGTTCTGTCCCTTCCGTGGACTCGCTCAGCCTGCCCTTGGAGGTCAGTGAGATTGGGGGACACGGCGTACACTCTTGGCTCTGTCTTCCTTTACTCAGTGATGGGTTTGGGGTTCTGCTGTTTAGCTGTGTGGGTGGGCAGACCATTCCTTTCCTGGTTGTGTTTATTGCTGTATCGTGTGAATCTCACCCATTTGGCAGCCCAAATGACCCACGTGGACATTTGGGGTTTCCCAGCTACTAGGTACTATGAATTGTGTGTAAGTTTTTTTCCCCTTTCTCTTGGGTAAATCCCTAGTAGTGGAATTGTCGGGACATTCGGTAAGTACATGTTACACTAATAAGAAATGGCCAAACAATTCTCTGAAGTGTCTGTGCCAGTTTCCATTCCAGCATCAACGTGAGGGCCAGCTGCTCTGTGTCCTGCCATCCCTCGGCACTGTGATTTTGACACTAACTTGGTCACACTGGGTGGGCAGCCCCACCACACGGTGGCTGGAATTTGCATTTTCCTGACAACTAGTGAAGTTTAGCATCTTGTGCTTCTGTGCCATTCACAGAACTTCTGTGAAGTTCTGCTCGTATGTCTTGGTCATTTTTAAGAAACTCTAATCGGCTTGTAATGATTTACATGTTCTGAATAGAAGTTCCTTGTCAGAGATATACAGAGTATGGCTATTTTCTGTCTGGGGCTTGCCTTTTCATTTTCTTAGCGGAGTCCTTTAAAAACATGACCTCTCCTCCTCTTTGTCAAGTCCACCTCGTCAGTTCTCCTTACGATCGGTGCTTGCGTTGGTGTCCTTAGGGATCTCTGCCCGCCCCAAGGTCAAGATTGTCTCCTACGTTTTCTTCTAGAAATGTTACTAACCAGTTTTTTGACAAAGGGCATGGTGTGGAATGCTCCCAGGAGAACAGACGTGGGGGTGGGTGGGGAGGAGAGACTGAAGACGAGGCCGCGGGGTGCCGTGTCTGCACCTATTAGCGGGGCCACGGAAACGGGGCATTCCTACAACCGCAAGACTTCACGGGGATGCTGTGATACCAGGGAGAGCCGGGGAGTACACACTTACTGCCTTCTGGTTTTTCATCCTTAAAAAAACATTTAGAGTGGATCCATTGTCGAGAAACAGGCAGAGAACAGGCTGCAGACTGATGGGGGGAAGGGGAAAGCAGGACATGAGCACAAGGCGCAGGGGACGGAGCCCTGGGTTCACCACATATGCTACATAGACAGCATTTATTTCTCTATTTCAAGGTCATAGTTGCCAGGCCATTTTTAGTTTATCACATCTCTTAAAATAATCAAAAAGGAATAAAATCTGAAAACACAAAACAAATATCCTTCAGAGAGTGGTGAGAGGTCAGATCCAGGAGCAGAGTTTAAAAGAGTAAAATATTCAGAGTCGGGCCAAGAGGTGACTAAGAGGGAAGGAGATAAGATCTGTCTACGAATACCTGGAGGCTGTAAACAACACGGCAAACCAGACCCACCAGAGGCTGACTGGGGACTCGCCACGTCTCCAGGAAAGGATATGGAGGGGCAAGCGGGCCTCCCATCCTGGGCTCTCAACCTCGCCACCGCCTGCCCAGTCTCCGTCTCCCCCCACGCCAGCTTGGTCCCACCAGGACCCTTAGGTCCAACTTCATCTGCCTTCACCTCGTTGCCTGGAAACCCTCCCAAAGCTGGAAACCATGTCCACATCTGGCCCCAAACCCTGCCGGAGAAAGCGTGATCTTCCCCACAGCTTGGTCTGGGGGCCCGCTGAGCTGGGGAGCAGGGCCCGCACGTCCCAGCTCATGCCCACAGTGCTGGACAGTCATGCCCGGGCCTCCAGGCAGGCTCGTGCACTTCAGGAGGGGCCGCTGCAGACCTCAGCAGACACCTCAACAAAGAAGATACACAGGTGGCGCATGAGCACGTGGAAAGGTGCTCCACGTCCCGTGTGATCAGGGAGATGAGACACGGCTGCACACCCATGGGAGTGGCACAGACCCAGACCGATAGCACCAGACGCTGGAGGACGTGGGGCAGTGGGAGCCCCACTCACTGCAGGGCCGTGCAGGGTGCGGCTGCCCGGAGGACAGTGTGGTCATTTCCTATAGAGCAAAACATACTCTAAACATATGACCCAGCAATCACACTCCTTGGTATTGACCCAAAGGACTTGAAAACTTAGGTCTACCGCACAGATGTTTATAGTGGCTTTAATGATAACTGCCAAAAATTTGGAGGCATCCAACATTTCCTTCAGTAGGTGATGGATAAACTGGGGCCCAACCAGACAATGGAATATTATTCAGGGCTAAAAAGATGTCAGCTATCCAGCCATGAGAAGACACAGAAGAATATATTCTTAAATGAAGGAAATATGAATGCATATTCTTAAGTGAAGGAAACAGCCTGTAAAGGCCACATATTGTGTGATTCCAACTCTATGACCTTCTGGAGAAGGTAAGACTGTGGAGCCAAGGGTGTCAGGGCACTGAGACTGCTCTGTGTGACACTGATGGGGGGCACATGTCATTACACATTTGCCCACACCCACAGAACATGAACCACTAGGGTGACCCTGATGTAGGCAGTGGGCTCTGGGCGACAGGGATGTGCCAGTGTAGGCTCATCATCATGACGCACGTCCTGTCCTGTGGGACGTAAGTAACGGGGCAGGCTGTGCATGAGGGGTGGGACAGAGGGTATATGGGAACTCTCTGTACCTCTTCCCCTCAGTTTTTCTCTGAACCATAAATAGCTCTAAAGAAGTGAATGTAAAAAAAAAAAGTTGAAAGGCATGGGGTTTCTGGCAGGAGCACCCCTGGTTAGCACTTGCCCCCTTCTCAAACCTTCTGTCTGTCTAGACACTAGGGAAGGACGGGGGGATCTCTGGCAAGGCCCCGGGCCCTGTCCTGCGCTCTATACCAAGTTCCACGAGAAGCAGCGTTGCCACCAGCACATGGGGAGTTCTCGGTGCTGAGCGGCCAGGCGACTGCGGGTGGGCACGTGATGAGGCAGCATCCTAGCCCGACGGTTCAGAAGAGGACGGGAAATTCCGACCTGAGGTTTTCTGTGTCTGTGCCAACTCAGCTCCAGTCACTGCCGCTAGGTTTTAATCCTAGCAATCAAACTGTTATCCAGCTTCTGCTGTTTAATGTTTATTAAATACTTAATAGCAAATAGAGCATAAATCCACAAAGCTTTCCATTTCCATGGACAAATACATTCCCCTGACTAATGGTTACTTTTGAAACAGGAACTGCATGGAGGGGAGTGATCCGCTGTTTCCCTTCTTCTGTACACAGGCGATAACAAAAATGCATGTACATGTAAAGCGCATAAGGAGAGAATTTCCCCCTACTGTATTTATTTGGTCTTGATAGCTGATATTTTGAAAAAAAATGTACACAATCTCTAACTGAATCTCCAACTTCCTAACCCCATCTACTCCCACTGCTTTAAAAAGAAAAGAAAAGAAAAAAGATAAAAAGTAAATCCAGGGGAAAACTACCAGGAGACTATGTCCAACAGCGGATGAGTCAGCGGGCACCTGAGAATTCGCTGTGCTCGTGCACCGAGGTTTGGAACTTCCTGTCTCAGTTAAGATACCAAACAAGTTGTGTTTCCTTCACAAATAAGCTATTACATCAAGCCCTGTTCCTATAATTTCAGGTTTTTGTCTCCATTCCAACATTTTCTTTGGCAAATGTAGAAACATTCTAATTAAAGTGGGGAGGAAAACAAGCATCATTCATCACGATAAGAATAATGCACAAAAGAACATCCTCGTTTTTTCATTCTTTCACTAAGTTATGCTCTACTTTAAACAGCTTGGGCACTGGCGTCATGCAGTCCCGGACTAATTCCTAGGTAATGACTTAAAGCAAGCCTGAGTCACCGGAGGAAGAAATTCCAAAGGTATCAATAATTCCTGTCACAAGTTTAACATGCTCTTAAAAATACCCTTCCGGGCCCAGGCGGAAGGCATTGCTTAGGTAACCACGTAACGACATCAAGGTTTCTTTTTAAGATGCTGAGATTAGAACAGGACTTCCTATTTGTGACCAGGCAGCCTGAGTTGAAAGGAATATTCTCACTTCCCAGGAGCTCTTGTAATGTTCGCTTTTATCAAAACTTTGGAGAGCTGTATCTTCGCTTTAAGAAGTCCCATCTAAATAGGTTTAGTGCTTTTTAAAATCACAGTGGAATCAGAAGTAGTCCGATCTGCCTCCCCGCTGCTCCCTGGGTGGGGGACATACACACACATGCGCCTGCACGCACACACGCATGCGTTTTAGTAGAGTGCAAGTGACAGCCAAAGCGCCTTTTCTTCTCATTTAAAACCAGTGTAGTCTGGAAACTCAAAATGTGAGGTGCGCCCGCCAAGAGAACTGCAGGTGTGTAACTACAGTGAGAAATGACCAGTTCTGGTGAGGTCCAGGCTTTTCCCTTCTGTGCTGATGGCCCTTTCCAGTTACAACAGGCAGGAGAAAGCCCAGGGTCAGAGCTCGAAAGGAGGCCCCGCAGCAGCAGGACAGGAGAGCGCGCCCTCCCTTCTGTGCTGAGGCCGCAGCTGCTCACCACGGACACGGGCGCGGAAGTGTGTGCCCTCTTCCCCAGCGAGCCGACGGGCCGCTTCCGATGCAGGGCACCGAACGCCTCTAGGAAAAGCCTCCTGACGCTGAGGCAGAAAGCCCTGCTTTACAGCAGCTGGGGAGCTGGGCCTTGGGGGCCGTCCTTGGGGCCCGGGCTCCCGTCCCCACGAGCGGGTGCCGGGGGGCCTGCCCGCAGCAATGACCCAGGGCCATCTCAAGGTTACTGGCCTGGCCTCCTTTCTTCTCTCTGGTATTTGGGGCTGGGAACCCAGCTGCCTATGGTTTCTGGGGCTGCCCCTTGGCCTCCTACTTCTGAACCCCACCCGCTGCCTTTGGTTGCTATGCCCGACTGGGATGGGAAAGGCCTGCTCACGTGCCGTGTCCTAGGCCCGCAGGGCCCTGTCCCCTGACCTGACGCGGGGTCAGCGCAGGGGCCCACCACCCTCCCAAGGCGCGCACGAGGCTCCACAGAGGCACCCAGCTGGTAGCCTGCAAACCCGCCCCTTCCTGCCCCTCCCCAAGCTCTGTGCCCCAGGACGGCCTCGCCTCCTCATGGGGTCTCAGGCACAACTATATATTCCCTTGTAGACGTGCTAGGCTAATGTTGGCTGGACGAGGAGGACTTTCCTGGATGGTGACCGTTCTGTCGTCACGGCCACCATCTACTACATGTCAGGTGCAAAGCACCAGTGGAGGAAGACAGAGGGCTTGGGCTTTGCCTTCAAGGGGCTCACATTTCCAAGGAGGAATGAATGCAGGGTGAGCCCCGCCTTGGGAGGTGGTTATTCGGGTTCACAAAGGGAAAACAACACATGCAGAACACAGCGAATTCTGAGAGCAGATTAGAGGCTGAGAAAAGCAGGACTACCTTGAAGGCTATGTCGCTGGGAACAAACTAGCAAAGAGAAAGCAACACCTCCCCCCACTTCCCCGGCCTGCTGGGGTCTGGCGGCTGCGGCCACCACTCCTGGGCAGGCTGAGAGCCCTGGGCTGGCCACTTCACCTTGGGTGCCGCCAGTGCCAAGTGGCACCTGCCACCAGCTTGCCACCTGGGGACAGAGCAGCCAGTCCTCCCTTTAGAGACTGCATTCCAGACTTGCTTCGGGAATCTCCTAGCCACCTGCGGCCCGCCTGAGGCCTGGGGACAGCGGCGGACACTCTCGCCTGTGTGCTCTCTTCCCTCATTGACAATGATGCTGGCCGAGAAACACCTGGCGCCCTAGCGGGCTGGGAGCGGCCAGGACTCATGCCGACAGGGTTCACCTCGCCCCCAGAGCAGCTGAGATGCAGGAAGTGACAGAAGGTGCACAGAGCCACACTGGGGACTAAAAGGACGCAGTCCAGCCTGGCCGGACTCAGCCCCTGCCCCTGCGTGCTGTGCCTGGGGCTAAATCTCACCATGTTGTCTCCACACAGCTGGTCACATTCCCCTATGGTTCCCAGGCACACCTGACACGGGGGGACTGTATGTCCTCAGATGGTGCAGTGTGGTGCCTTGAGATGACTGCCACAGTCACGTGAGTGACACGCCACAGCTCAGCCCTGTGTGTGCAGCAGTGTCCGCATAGCCCTGGGCTCCTCAGAGATGTGCTGATGGATTCCCCAGACCTGGACTTACAGTCCAAGCAAAGACAGGAATCCCTCAGGAAAAAGTACCTGAGCCTCAGCCTTCAAGCAGCAATTCGACCCAGAAGACAAGTACACAGCTCTTTGTTTATTTGGGGGTAAAAAAGAGAAAAACAAGGGCGGGATCACTTTTAAATAAGTAAGTGCCACCTAAACATTAGAGTGTAAAGAGAGAAAAGAGAGAAACTGACTCTTGCAGGAAAACCACTATATATTTTAATTCAGTGCGATTTATCAGCAGTGCTCACGCCCAAGGCTGGAGCTGCTGGGAGCCGGGGCCGAGGTGGGGAGGGGCTTCTCGGCAGGCGTCTTCTCCCACCGCGGGGCAGGGGCTGGGAAAAGCCCCTGCAAAGCAGTCCCCGGCCCATCACATAGGGGCCATGGAGGCCTGAGTGAGCCTGCACCTCAACCTCTCCTGGGACTTGGTTTCCCTAACTCCAGACCAAGACGGCCGGGACGTGCCCAGGGACACACCGAGGTTCATTTTGCTCAAGGACCTTCACTGAGTTGGGTCCCTTGGGATTCATAAGTGTCAAGTGTCACAGTCCCTGACTATGTCTTTTGAAATGACTAAATGTCTATGGCTTTTGCATCCCCGACCTTACCAGGTACAGAGCACCCATGAGGTGCTGGGCCAGCACCTCCAATGTCCCATTCACTTTCACACGCACCCTGTGAGGCAGGACTGCTGTGCCCTGACAGGTGGAGAAGCGGAGCGTCAGAGGAGCCTTAGCCACCTTTCGGGAAGTCCTCAAGCCTGCAGGCCTCCCACTGCGTGGGACTCCAAACCGGGGCCCTTCACACTGTGCACGACACCTTCCTGTTTGAAAACTCCCATCAGAATTACGTGACGACAGGTGGATTCACTCAGGACCACTGTTCCCTCCAGGAAGGGAGCAAGGAGAATGGAATCGGGTAGGGACGGACATAAAGGGAGCTTCATTTAACTCTGCAGTATTTTATAAAATTTGCGATACTCTATTTACGAAAAGCCCACAAAAAATAGAAAACAACAGTAATGAAGGACTAAGATTTGATAAAGCTCGGTGGCAGGTGTACTCATATTACACTACTCTCTATTCTCCATATGCTTGAAATACTTCAGCGAATCTATATAAGAGGAAAGAATTTATGAATGGTGATACACTCCAAAGACCTTCACATATTCCCTTTTCTCACTTGGCTTTAGAATTTTCCCTCCACTTCTGTCCCATAGGTTTGCCCTGGCATTTTATGATGAAATATTTAAACATATAGCAAAGTTGATAGAATTTTACAATGAACACAATATTCCCACCGCTACCTAGATGTGCCCAAGAAACCACCTCTCTCCTTCTGCATTTCAATAAATGCCATGGATCCCAGTGAGGGATTCTATGTGCTGTAGACTAACTTGTCCCTAGTAGAACTGAAAACTTTTCTATTCAAACACAAGACCAAGGCTAAGGTCTCTTGGTGCCCCTATAAAATTCAACCTTCCAATAATGCTGATACAGGAGGTATCAAATTCTGTGTCTCTCTACGGGCCATGTGTCCTGAAAGCTCATAGGTGTTTTAGTAGGTATCTACAAGCACACTGGAAAGAAGGCTCAAAGTTGTTCCTAAACGATATTCCAGCTTTTCAAAATCTAGAGGGCCGGAGACAAATACCTGTTCGGCTGACCACTCATCCCACACCCAGGGTGATTTCCACAGGAAGAGGCTATGATTTATGCATATATGGACTTCATGGCCAGCAGGGAGGGATCACTGCTACCCGGACCTACCATCCAACATCCGGTCACCCATCAACACTGTGCAGGATCAAGACCCTAATAAACAACAGCCCCCGAGTTCAGCTGTGAGGTAGCCCGGAAAACAGTTAAGCACAGTTATAAAAAAGCAGGCGTGTAGACAAAGGGAATTTTAATCAGTCATGGCCCTGGGGTCCTAGGCCCGAGTCTGGAGCCCGTTGTCACTGGTCCCTGAGGCCACAGCGGCCACATGCAGCCCGCCTCCTCATCTAGCAGGCAGGAGCTGAGCCAGTGGACACGTGGGAGTGGCCTTTACAGGCACTAAGCTGCTCTTCAAGGTTTGCATTTTTAAAATATATACATTTAAAATATTTTTATTCTTCAAAAGTTAACTATTGATTGACCTAAGAATGACCAGGCAGCCCTTCACAGAGCATACGCGGATCAGACGCCTCTGCCGTCAGGGACTCCAGGGCCGGCGGGACCGTCCCTGCCCTCAGACTCCTGTCTCTGCTCCGTGCCCTGGTCTGCTCGGTCACCTTCCGGTGCCAAGTCACTGCGTGAGACCGCGTCTCGCCACGGCTGGCATCGGCATGCCACACAAGGAAAACTGACTTCAGAGCCACATTCCAGATCAAGCCCCTTCTCGCTCTGGACCCGGGAACCAGCAGACTCCCCAGTGGCGGGGGGCCAGCTGGACTTGAGTCTGAGGAAGAGCTGACCTCATCTCTTCCCAGCCGGGACGTCCCGCTCTCTGCGTTCATTGCTCGGTCTTCGGTCACACTGGCTCGTGACGCATTTCAGGAAACACAGACGGAATGTCTTTGCTCTCCTCACGCACGGCATGACTTCAGGCTGAGGCCCACTTGAGGGGCAGCGGCCCTGCTCTCCGTCCTTCCTCCGCCCTCCTCCAGCCGCGCTTGTCATCCTTACTTCCAGGGGCAGTTGTTACGGTCGGAGGCTTAATTTCTTTCGCTGACCATCATAGCACACTCCCATGCCACAGGACACTCCGTGAGGATGACTGTACCCTACGGAGCCTGCCGCACCATCCTAGTGCTGAGTGTTTGTTCCTCACTTGCCTGGTTTTTCTTATTATCAAGCTTTCTAATGCAAAAAGTTTTTAACTGAGGGTAGCATTCGAAATGCAGAACAAGATGATTTGTGGGAACAATATATGTCTTTTTTATACATGTCTTTAGGTATAGTGAAGGAAAAATAGTTATGAACTGAGGCTTCTGTTTTGATTTTATTTGGATGAGCATATATATATATATATATAAATACACACATATATATAATTATCCAATGTATAGTGCTACGCCTTCACACCTGGGGTTTATGACAAGATATAAAAGCATTCAAATGGCTGGACACTGATTCAAAAATTAAGCTCTTGATACTGTACACATACTTTATTTAGTTGCAACAAATACCATATAGCAACATTTGAAAAATCACTCAGGAAAACTGGGTGCGTTTTGACTAATGGGTTATGTTCCTTTGTACGACGTAGAACAGTACTGCAATGAGAGGGGAGAGCAACAGGCCTGGCGCATAGTAGGTGTTCCGCGAAGGTTCATTTCCTTCCCCACCCCCCACCCCCCGGCTAACTTGTCTTCCTGAAAACATTTCATCATTTCCAGATGCCTGCTCCTCAAATGACATCCAGAGCAACACACACTGATGTCACAAAGCCTGGAATTTCTGGTGGGAAATCAGCATGAACTCACTGGATACTAAGATCCTGTTTTCATGTCAATATCCTCAGTAATAAAATATGAGGAAAGAGAGGAAGTAGAACATATAAATAAATATTCCTTGCTCACTATCAATTTCTACTGAATTTCTACTGAAAAAGATTCCCGTAAATTGAGGTACCAATTGTTCTTCAAGAAGGGGGAAAGAAAACCTCAATAAGTGAAGAAAACATCATTAAAGCCTGAATTCTATAAAACTACAGGAGGAAGATGTCCTGGGAAAATTGTTGTGAATTTATCATCTAGGTGTTTTGATGATTTTATACTCAAATGTTCATGCATCAGTTATTTTAAAAACGTCTATCTGCACAAGCACAAGCATATTGTCACTGATCACCATGTCACTCTTCTAATGTGATTTCTGCCACCTCCCCTTTGATGATTTTTTCTGATGCTCTATAAGTAATGTCATGAACCGCAAAGGCTCCCAGCGACCCCGATCCGTCTGTCGCGGTGTGAGCAGGGGTGCAGGGCACAGCGCTGGGATGAAGGCCGCTGGGGGAGATGGGCAGGAAGGGAAGGTGAGCGTGAGGCCTGACTGCCAGGGGGTGGCCTGCACGGCTGATGACACGGGATTCCCACGGGCCAGGGACCTAGTCGGAGGACACGTGAGAGCTGCAGGGCTCAGAGAGCCCAGTGACCCCCCAGGAGGTGCCTGGTCCCCCTGCAGTCCAGCACGCCCCGAGGGTGGGGGCTCTCACCTACCCAGAGGGCTTCCCCACCTCTCCCTTCCAACACGAGGTCTGCTTTCCCAGGAGAGCTCTCACAGACAGTTTTTGTCGCAGAGCTTTCTTTTTATAAACATCTTTCTTCTTTCTTTTTTAAAAAATATTTGGAGTGAATTTTAGTTCTTGCTCCAAAGAGGGTTTACAGCCGGACAGCTGTGTGGATGGCCCAGGCCCTCCCTGGCTCTCAGGGTGACTAGCAGCACCTCGAGGACACACACGGGCTGGCGGTGCCACACGCCAGGCTGAGCCCACGCAGGTGTCCTCAGGACCCGCCTGCGGCCGCAGCCCACACCCCTTCCCCTCCCCGGCACGGCTCCTTGCCTCGGTCCCCGTGCACCCTCCCCTCTGCCACCTGTCTTCCCGAATGACCCCGCTCTGGATAGCCTGAGGCAGGGCGGTTCAAGATGCCCCCACTGAGGGGTGCCTGCTCCGGGGGCTCTGATCACACATCACGGAGGACACCCACCTGCTCAGAGGGCTGCCTCAGGGGGCACAAGTTACAGCATGGGCGGAGATGGGGAATGGCAGGGGGCCCCGCCGCGCTTCTGTGGACGGCTGATTCCTGCCCTTTGGTTCAGCCTACGTCGGGGCTCCCTGCACAGGGTCTCCATGAGTATTTGCTTGCTTCCTTATTTTCCAAAGCTTCTTGCAAGTAAGAATGTGGTCTTACAAAGAAGCTCTGGGCTGCAACCTTATCATCATGAACTTCGTAAGACCACGATAAACCATCCAGGCCGCAGGACAGCTATTCTCCTGGAAAACTACCAAGTGATATGTAACCACACACGGTGTGTGCCAACAGTCATGACCAGGTTCATAACAATCAACCACTGGAAACAACGCAAATGGCCGCCAACCACCTACCGAGAAACAAATCATGTTCTGCCTTTTGAGTGTCCTGGCGACCCTACAGCCACATGCAGCTGCCAAAAGTCACCCAACAAACACTGCAAGTGGAGGTTTGCAGTGCATGGAAATCCTACCGCAATAAGGCTGGGGGAAAAAATCATGAGCTGAAACAAACAACAAATACAAAATCTAAACCAGAAGGAGATCTTGTGATAGAAAGTGCAGCTGGAATTCCGTGCAGCCAGGTTAGAAGTCAGCTTGGGGGGCTCTCTGTCTGCCAGACTTAAATGACCCATTATTCCTTTCAAATTATTTCTATAAAAGAAAGACATCACACAGATTTCTAGCCTGTGTAGTTCGGACCATGCCAGAGAGGCCAAACAAGGCCTCCATCACCAACAGCAGAAGCACGTGGCTGTCACCGACACCCAGAACCCGAACGAGGTTCCCAGCTCCAAAAAGCGCTGGTGTGCAAGACCACCTCCCCTCTGGGAGCGCCGCTCCCACAGCCAGATATATTATTGCCCAGATGTCTATTTCAAAGAAAGGACACCTTCATTTGCTTTGAGAAACACTTTTATAGTTAAAGCTCCTAGTGAACTTGTGTTCACTTCAAGATAACAGGACAACAGGAGCCACTTGGCACCATGGGCCAGAAAAACCGCCCTGCCCCCCACGCATAATGGGCCAGAGAGCAGAGACCACAGCCCAAAGCCGCGGCAGGCTTTATTTTATAGATGAGAAAACAGCAGCTAAGTGTAACGTCTCCCTCTTTCTATGGGAGCTACAGAAAGAGGGTGTGTGGGGGACCCAGCCAAATGAGCAAGGGGACAGAGAGGTCTGAGGCACAAATAGATTTCAACAAAAGAAAAAATTACAGCATTTACTTATTTTGTGACATTTATAAAGGCAAATGGGGGGGGGTGCACACAGAATCCTAATGATGGGTCTCATTTGCTGACAGGAACATGGGCATGGGGGACAGGGCAGCAGGAGGCTCTAGCTGCCCCGTCACCGTTCAGCTGAGCCTGTGTCTAGAGGAGGGCCTCTCGGACAGCTGTGGCTGTGCAGGGTCACACTTCCAGCTGGGGTGACTGCAGGGAGATTCAACTTCCCTGAAGCGTTCACCCAAACTGGCTCATTCAAACAGGAAATGCACAGGACAATGGCAGAACCAGCTGCCGTGGGCGCACGCAGCCTTCCGTCTGTGTGTCGCCCACGTCACCTCTTCCCACGGATCTGAGCGAGGCAAAGCCGTGCCTCCTTGCCCTGTGGAGCCCCCGTCAGGGAGAAGACCTATCTTTGCCCTCCTGAGAAGTCATTTATTTGCCAAAGGAAAATTCAGAACACAGACACATAGGGAATTACTCTGGAAATATTAGAAAAATACAGTTTCACCCCCAATACCCACCTGAATGGCTGCAGAATAGTTTGCCCTCGTAAAAAATGAAGCTCACCCTGCGGCCCAGCGCTGGAATGGGGTGGCCCGGGGCGGGGAGAGCTCCTGGCTCCTGGGATGCTCTCAGTCGAATCTGCTGGTCAGACTCAACGGCAAGTTCCTTACATTTTACCCGGGCTTTCAGACTCCTGGGACCTTCTGAGATTGCTTCCACTTGGCCATTTGTTAACCCAACACGGCAGCTGGGTCATGGGGGGCACAGAGTTTGACCCTGCATGTTAGCAGAACTGTTTGCATGCCAGGCTTCCCGCAGACAGCTACACCTTGTCACAACGGGATTGTATGCGTTAAATGCCGGCAGGACAGGACCATTTCGGGGTCAAGTTCCCTTAAAGAGTCACTACAAACTGCCTTGTGTACTGTCAAATTTTGGGAAAGATGAAGTGAAGTTGTAGCCAGCACTCAGTGATTCACAAGATGAACTTTACAAAAATTTCCTCCCCTGCTTGCAGTGGTCCGGGAGAGTTCGGCTGCGGTGGGCTGCACTCCGGTAACACGGGCACCGCAGGCTCAGGGTGTGTTGGCACACGCAGGCAGGACTGGGGTGAGGAGACCGGAATACAGAAGACTGAGGCTGGTGGGCGTCCTTTAAACAGGACTTGCCTCTGCGGCGGCCCCGGTCAGTCCGGTGGCACTTCCCGCGGGTGGCTCCCATTTGCACTCGCTCTTTCTGTGGCTGCCCAAACCCAGGGCTGTGACATGAACACACACACTTTACAAGAGCAGGGATTCACGTTGCAGAGAAGCCTGGAAGTCCCCTTGTCTCTGAGGTCCCAGTTCTTCCCTATCATTTTTAAAGTGTCCACTGATGCCAAATTTAAGTTGTCATTTCTGATGACAAATTCCATGTACCAATCGGAAGGTTTCAATGACAGACAAGCCTGGAAAACAGCGGCCGTTTCCAAGGAGTGACCATGGCAGAGGTGTTATGAGGCTTTGAAGGAGACAGTGCCACAGAGAGAGCAGGTCTTGCACCCATGGACTGGGGAGAATTTCAGGGCAGAATCAAGTTTGCACAGGGGAACCTGAGGTGGCCACCAAAATAAAGCCCACCTGCCTGAAAGCGATTAAAGATCAAAATTTAGGACAACAGAGGGGACAAAGTGCCAAAGAAGGTGGTGCTGTGCACCCACCAACCAGCCCAATAACAACAGAGAGAAAAGGACCCCAAGACAAGGCTGTGGCATCCAATCGCCAGTTTGGGTCAAGGTGGCCTGTGGGCCTTTCCACAGAACCACCCACCTCGGCTTACGCTGGGATGATTTACAAAACAGATGATCACTGTGCCCAAAGGCCTTCTTCCTTGCATCTCACCCTCCCTGCTTCCTGCGAGCCGGCTTCCTGCTCCCCGCTCAGGACTCACAGGTCCTTCCCTGACCTCCCCGCACACACACAGCTCCTCCTGTCTTACCTGAGACTCGTGACCACACCGTGCACACCAGGGCCTACCTCCAGCACTTTCTACTCCTTTAGCCAGCTCCATTTTACCGCAGGGGCCTGTCATTCTGACACCGCATGTAGAAATGGGCATCTGTTTCTCTCTTCCACTGCACCAGTGTGACACACATGCCTATGACAGCAGTGACTCTGTGTGTTTTATTCTCTGTTATGAGCCAGCACCTCCCAGTGTTCAAGAAATATCCGTGCGTGTTTGTGCATCTTTGTAACATCTAAGGGCTCTTTCACAGGACCCTCTGCCAATTATTTGCCTCAGTCCTTTCTCCATGCATCAAGCTTAAAAGCTCTTCTGGGCACCTCATAGTCAGCAAGGCGCTGTGCTAACAAGGTGGGCGTGCTGAAGGGTGACATTTTCACTCATGAATGTGAGCGCACGCAGGCCCATAGCTCCATCTCAACCTGATGACAACCGGAATGCCTACTGGGTGCCAAGAGAGTAAATGCAGACCTTTAGGGGAGGATTTCTACCCAGGACTGTGGTCTTGGAGAGGACTTTGTGGAAGGGGTAGAGCCATAAGGCACGGGAGGGCTTCATCAGCAGCAGAGAACTTCAGGGTGCAGGTCCCCCAAGTCACACCAGCAGGAGCAGATGCCAGAGAGAGAGAAGGAAGCACAGAGCCTCTGATGAGAAGAGGGAGAAGTGAAAGGTCACACTGTGGAGGAGCCTGGACAGCAAGGGTCCCCACACTGCGTCCTGGGTGGGGCCGCATACACGGGGCGGCACAGTGAGGTCCCCGTGCCCTGCTTTTCGTGTGGAGATGGGGTTCAGAGTATGCATCACATTATTAAAAACAAACAATAATAAAATCCAAAGATAAAAGACAGCTGCGCACGGAGCAGTGAAGAGAGCATGTCCTAACTGAGGACAGTGAGTGATCCAGTTCCCAGTGGCTGAGGCTGAAGGAGTGAACGCAGAGATGGGCTATTTGTGCTGGAGTCAGACTTGGGTTTGAACATCAGCCCTGCAAGGTCACTTGGCTTGACTAAGTGACCTCAGCGTCCTCACTGAAGGATGGGCTGCTTTACTTGGAGTTATATAAGGACCCAAAGATAATGGCAGTGCAGTGGCTGGTACCCACCCCCTGTAAGCACATCTTTGGGGCACGTTCTTACATGTGAAGCATTTTTCTAAGCACTTTGCACACCCCTCAAGTTACAGTTGCCACATCCATTTCCCAGCATGCTAACACTGGATGCAACAGCTGAGGAGCCTGAACCCAGACCCTCACTCCCCTCCCCCTGGGACGCCCGCCAGCCCCAACCTCCTCATCCCGGCAATCACTGACCCTGGGCAGTGGGCCACCCAAAGCAAGCCGAAGCAGATGGAAGCTAATGCCCCCCAGTTTAGAAAGGTTCCAGTGTAATTCAAAATTTCTTCAGAACAATGGAAAACCAGGTACTAAACACTAACCACATAGTGTTTGGGGGGTTTTCTTCATGTAACTTCCTTTCTTGTAAGAATGTCTAGTGAGGACCATCAGATGACACCGTTCTGTTGGCACAGATCTGGATGTTTAAACGCTAATGATCAGAGAGAAAACCAAGAGAAGGATCAGAATGATTGCTTTTCCCCCCAATCTGGGGCTCTTCTTGGTCAGTTTGATCACTTCTGCTTCCCAGGCACACACAGAGCAGGCACGCCCGTCCCTGTCACAGTCAGTACCACCGAATGTACAGGCGCGCCCCAGGTATACAATACGAGTCTAGGAAGAGGGATCAGAAGACTGATGCAAGATGAAGAGGTTCTGACACCGGCATTTGGGTCTAGTCCTCCTATTTTCCCCAGGCGACTGACCTGTAGTAAATGAAACAATCTATTCAGGAAAAGAATGGGGAAAACCCAATTACGTAGCTGACTTAGATTATGTTTAGAAAATGGTCAAGAGGCATCTTTCTCTCCTAATCATTAAAACATTTGAAAGGCATCCTAAAAAAACAGGCTTGAAAAAGTTGGATATTAGCTCTTACGTTCTGAAAAGAGGCATGTCTTTGAGCCCTAAATAAGCACGCTATGGAAAGGGGTTTCCCAAAGTTTGGGGATTGGTGCCTTATTTTTTATCACTTTTCTTTTGCCAACCAAAATGTTGTTTAGAACTGATGTTAGATAGTGAACAGCTGCAGGTTCTGGCTGAGTGTTTTCCTAGAAATACCAGTTTGGGAAAGAATTTCCACCCATTTCCTTCTCACATGAGCCTCAACAGTGGCTCAAGTTTACTCTTCTCAAAGATCATGGTCCAAATGTTAACCACGGCCTCTGAGTGTCTGGGAAACAATACCAGGTGGTATTTCTGGCTGTGGGTAAAAGGACAGACCGCTTCTGACCTACCCAGGGGGTGAGTGGGGCTCGCCCAGCATGGCAGGAAACCCCCATTTCCAGCAGAAACAGGGGAGGCATTTTGCTATGCACACGCTGAGGGGCCCTGGCTGTCCATGCCTCCCAGTCTAGGGCTGGTTTGACAATTTTTTAGAGCTACTCTGGAGGCAGTTGGAAGACATATTCTGGATTAATCTGGCTCTGGACCACTTAGATCCTGTGGGGGAAACTAGTAAGAATCATCTTAAACTCTTTCTAGACTACAAGAGTATTGAGATTTCCTTAATTTGCATTTATTTTGGAATGAACACAGTCTCTTTCACTTTTTCTGAAATGAATAATAGGAAAACACTCCGAAAACCAATGGGATTATAATATTTTTGTGTTTAGTCACCTACTTAACCCCAACACTGCAGTTTTGGGGCATATTAAAAATGATGCGGCCCCTAAAGAGTAAACATTTATCATCATAGAAGACATTAAAACGCAAATCCTCTGGCTCACTGCAATTGTCCAAAAGAAGTTCTAACAATGTTCTGAATAGCAGCAGCAGAAGTGTTTAAGTCCGAAACTCATCCAGGACCCCACTTCCTTGAACGGTAAGTTCTAGAGGTTATGTACATTCCAGCCATGCTTTGTACATTCAGAAGCTGTGACTGTTTACCTGGGGACACCCTCTTTCGATACAGCTACTGTGCATTTTATAATTGAATGCAATCTGGAGCTGTTTACGTATGTTTAGTTGTTTCAATCAAATGCAACAGGCTCCTGGGCAAACGCAGCTCAATGAAAAACTTTCAGCAAGACTCCAGCTTAAAAGAGTGAGGCCCTCAGAAGGCCATGGCCCATGCCCCCCAGACGGCCTAAGAGGCGTCTTGGTCACCTCCACAGCAGGAGTCCGAGATGCTGGGACGGCAGGGAGCGTCCCGCACCCGATCTAGAGCGTGGTACAAGGTGGGACTCTGGGCTCGGTGACAAGGCAGGGCCGGGGGTGGAGGTTCAGGGGGCGGCTTGTCACAGCAGGGGGCTGAAGGAAAGAATCTGCAGAATGGGAGCCATGCATGGGCCTCTCGGACTTCATCCTCACAAGCCATTCTGTCTGAGTCTCTGAGATGAAGGCACGGAGAGCATTTCAAGCTGGACCGCAGCTGCAATCGGCCAAGGCTCTGCCTCAGATGCTAGTGAGCCCACAGTTAGTGCAGAAGGTGGGAGTTACCAAGGAGCCTCACGGCTATGCCACTCCAGCTATGGGCGGGCAGGGGCCTTGCTGGAGGGTGGCCTCCTCGGTTCTTCCTGCAGAGACGCGGCAAGGCCTCCTAGGGGAGGTGACCTTTGAGCTGGGCCTTCATGACGGAGGGCAGTTGGACACAAGGACAGCTGTGATTAAGGTGCCTTAGGATTCAAAAAGATGGGTTTTCTGTCGCAAAATGAAGCTGTGCAGGTTTCCATGCCATTAAGGTGGCCTGAGCTGGTTGCAACCTTCCCCGCAGGTTAAGTAGCAAGCTCACTACCAGATGATTAGTGTCTGGCAGAGGCTGCCAGGCAGCAGTGTTTTAATTCCCTTTCAGAACCTATCTTTGGGGACACTGTATCAGTTTGCTAGGGCAGCTGTAAGAAAGTTCCACAAACGGAGGGGCTTACACACCAGAATTTATTCTATCACAGTGTGGAAGCTGAAAGTCTAAGGTCAAGGTGTCTGCAGGGCTGGTTCCTTCTGAGGCTGTGAGGGAGAATGTTCCGGGCCCTCTCCCAGCTTCTGGTGGTTTCTGGCAATCCTGGTGGTCCTTAGTGTGCAGAAGCACCACCCGGATTGCCACTTTGATCTGTACCCCCTTTTTACAAGGACACCAGTCATACTGGATTACAGCTGTCCTATTCGGGTGTGAACTCATTTTAACTTAGTACATTTCCCATGAACCTGTTTCCAAAAAAGTCCAGATTCCAAGGTACTGGGAGTTAGGACTCTTTTTTAGGGGATGCAATTGAACCAGTGCAAAGGCCTTCGAAGAAATAATCAATTTATAAAACATTACCATGCTGCTAATTGTATCTCGCAGACTCTATCTTCACGCACTTGCAGCATCTCACAGACACTACGAAGTACCTTTCTACTGACCGGCCTGGATCCTCTTTGGTTACTATTGTCTGTCTTCTAGAGCAGAAATCTAGAGAACAGGACCATATGCCAGAATCCACGGACCCTGCACTAGGGAAACTGTGGCCAAGGGTCAGGGGAGGTGCGAGCTATTGCACTTTATTTAGAAAAACCTGGACTGTTACATCTACGCAATTTACGCAGCTGTCCTTTTCATTATTTTCCTGTGCTGTTACAGTAGTGGAGGCTATTTAACAAAGCCAGCGCTGATCCTGACCACAAGCAGTGCTTCCTGGTCCAGCCCACATCGCTCTCAAGAGGCAGATGCCATGTTCAACGGGAAAACTCTATGTGGGTGTTTCACAACCCGCTCAAAAGCTGGAACAGGGCCGAGGTGTGCCCATCACCTCCCTCCCCACCTTCCTGTCCTCGTGGGCTCTTGTGGCTGACCACCCAGCCAGCTGCCAGGCTTCAACTCCTGAGGGGCCTTCCTACTCCTCTATCCAGCCTCGCTAGTATCCCACTGGCCATTCGCTGGGCCGTGTGAATCTGTGGCTGGGTGTCTTTCATCATTTGGGGGAAAATCCTCGGTGGCGATCTTGGCAAGCCATGCCCCCCGCTCACCTCTTGGCATTCCAGGTAGACCTGTTGCTCAGCGCCCGGCCTCTCCCACCCCCTCTGGGTCCCCAGGCTGGTCTCTCCGGTGGCTTCTCCTGACACTTCTCCTTCAGCACACTATGTCCGTCTTCAGGGCTTCAGATGCGGCTAATCGTTTTGATCTTTGATTCATAAATTTCAATTATTGTAGTTTTTTATTTCCTTAAGTTTTCTGTTTGAACCTACAAGATTTTTTTTCTTTAGTTTTCTGTCCTCCTTTAGGTGTTTTCAAACTTTGATATCTTAAAGCGTGGCAAAATGTTACGGGTTGATGTGACCTAAGTCCTGACCCCTAGCACCTTGGAAGGTGACCTAGTCTGAAACAGGAGTGCTACGGAGGTGACTCGCCAAGATGAGGTCCTAATGGTGCAGGACCGGCTGCTGATCCGACAGGACCGGCGTCCTTACAGGAGGAGGGCCATGTGAAGACACAGGGGCACACACAGGGAGTGCTGTGGGGAGGCGGCTGAAGCCACAGGATGCCCACGCTCGCCCTCAAACCACCAGAAGCAGGAAGGGGTGAGGAGGGAGCCCCCACGGCCTCACGGTGAGTGCAGCCCTGCCAACACCTTCATCTGAGACTCCTGGCTTCCAGTACTGTGAGAAATAAATGTCTAGTTTTTTGCCTGCCCGGTTTGCGGTGCCTTCTATGGCAGCCCGAGGAAGCAGACTAATATAGGAAGGAAAATTATTTTATAAAATGTGGCAGATCGTTTCCATAAATAACATTTTCACCAGTCTGTTTTTGCTTTCTTCATTCTGCTGAATTTTGCCAGCAGTACTATTTTCTTATGTGCTCATTTATATGTGTCTATGAATTGCTCATTTTCCTTGGGAAATTATCTGTAATAAATTTTTGAGACCTATGATGAAGGTGCTTTCTTTCAAAAGAATGTATATTTGGCATGAAATGGGTGGGTGGGGAGGGGTTAACGGCACCAGCCTGGGACCTCAGAAAATCCACCATGGCTTGAGGTTTTTTTCCTCATGACCCAATCTGCACTGTAAAGCCAAAAATGGTGACTTTGTGGCTACAGTTCTCAGGGGCTGGGTTTCCCCCTTTCTGCTGTTCAACGCCAGGCACATTCTCTCGCCTCCTTCTGCGGAGGGGCGCGTGCACAGGTTTTCTGCCGCCAGCACTGTGGGGGTGGGGGGAGTGCTCTGGGGCCCCATCTCATGGGGGGCTTTCTCATAGACTCTCCACTTGGGGGGCCTTCGCCTCCTCTCCCTGCCCACCCAGGCTTTGAGAAAGGGAGGCTCAGGCAAGAAATAAACTCATACTTACATGGCCAATTAATCCATCACAAAGGGGGCCAGAAAATACAAAGGGGAAAAGGCAGTCTCTTCAATAAATGGTGTCAGGAAAACTGGACAGCTACATGCGAAAGAATGAAACTAGATCTCTAACATGCCATACGCAAAAATAAACCCAAAATGGATTAAAGACCTAAATATAAGACCTGAAACCATAAAACTCCTAAAAGAAAACACAGCAGTACACTCTTGAACATCAGCATTGTAATTTTTTTTTTCTGGACTGGTCTTCCCATGAAAGGGAAACAAAAGCAAAAATAAACATGTGGGGCTACATCAAACTAAAACGCTTCTGCACAGCAAAGGACTCCATTCACAAAATGAAAAGGCAACCTACCTTACAGGAGAAAATATTTGCAACTGATTTATCCAATAAAGGGTTAATATCCAAAGAACTCATACAACTCAACACCAAAAATCAAATAATTTTGTATTTATTAAAAAATGAGCAGAAGCCCTGAGCAGACACTTCTGTCAGACAGCCAACAGATACTACAAAAGATGCTCCACACCACTAATCACCATGGAAATGCAAATCAAAACCACAGTGAGATATCACTGCACATCCGTCAGAATGGCAAGGACCAACAAGCCACGCAATAAATGCTGGTGAGTATGAGGAGAAAGGCAGCCCTCGTACACTGCTTGTGGGAATGCAAATTAGTGTAGCCACGGTGAGAGCAGAGTAGAGAGGTTCCTCAAAATACTGAAAGAGAAATACCATCCAATGCACCAACTGTACTTCCAGGTATTTACCCAAAGAAAACAAACTCGCTGATTTGAAGATACACGCACCCCTCTGTTTATGGCACTCATATATATAATGGAATATTACTCAGCCATAGAAAAGAATGAAATCATGCCATTTGCAACAACATGGATGGACCTAGAAGGCATTATGTTCAGTGAACTAAGCCAGAAAGACAGATACCATATGATTTCAACTTATATGTGGAATCTACAAAAACAAAAGCAGCGAACAAATGAACCAGAAATAAACTCATAAATACAGAGAACTGCTGGTTACTATAAGGGGTGGGGGGTTTTGGGAAACAGGTGCAATAGATGACAGGGATAAAGAGGTACGAACTTCCAGTTATAAAATAAGTAAGTTATGGGGTTGGAAAGTACAGTATAGGGAATATAGTCAATAATATTGCAAAGATTTTGCATGGTGACAGATGGTAACTACAGTTACTGTGATGAGCAGTATACAAGTGTCCGATCACCGTGTTGTACACCTGAAACCACTGCAATGCTGTATGTCAACTACACTTCAATAAAAAAAAAGAGAAGGGAGGCTCAGCTTGCCGTACTGGCGAAATTCCTAAGGGCAAAGCTGTTCAATATTCTATCTGACTACCTGGTTCCTGCCTCACAAATGTGGGTCTGCTATTTTATTATCTTGTTATTTAGTTGATGCTTTAAATGACTTTTGAACTATTTTACCCAACATGCTTTAGTTGTGTTGCGTGGAAGAGTTAATAGCATAGCAACGCCATTCCCGGAGGCCCCAGGTCCAGGGCACCGACAGGTCCTTCTGCCTGACCCTCTCAGGTGCCCCGCGGCCCGCGCTGACTTCCTAGCATGGGCACCATTTCACCTTTCTGTCTAGTTTCTCCTCTGGTCTCCCTCTAGCCCTCCTCCACATGGCACTCCCGGGTCCTCGCCCTTCAGAAAACACTGCCCTGGCCTTCTGTTCCCCCCGGGCACATCGGAGCGCCGGGCTGCTGTGCAGGGGCTGGAGTGGGGCTGGTGTCCGGGCTGGCGCCTCCCCTCACTCCTTGCTCAGAGTTAGCTTCCTTCAGTTCCACGGTCTAGTATTTATGGCACAAGTTTTTTCTATGCCTGGAACATAATTCCCTTCACTTTCAGTCTCTCTTTATTTTGGGGCAGGGCCAAGAAGGTTCTTTTTAAATAAGTGAAACATTTGGACCTAGACAGTCCGTGAAGGTATTCTGGCGGTTCACACAGCCCGCCTCCTCCTCGGGGGCCCTCCTGGCACAGCGCACCTGCTCCGTGTCCCCCAGGGCCGCCAGGCGGTGACACAGCACAGCACCTGCGAGCCGGCCGCGGCTCTACGGCGTTAGATACAGCAGGTCTCTAAACACCCCTTACGGAGCCAGCACAGACCGACTCCTACTGCTGCCGTAGTTCGGCTTAGTAACCTGATCACCAGAGCACACAGGAAGGGCCTCTGGCTCTGTGTGCAAACCAAATGCCTAAAACTACTTTTTACCCTTTGTGCGTGTGCACACACCCTGCACACCTAAGTCGGTGTTTAGTGGATATAGAGTGGTGTTCTCGGCATTAAAACTCTAACGTACGCCTGGGTTGTATGCTGGTTTCTACTGACTGTTCCAAATTGCCTACCATTTCCATTATTGGCATTAATACAGACCTGGGTAGTCTGGCCTGTCTGCTGCTACGAGACCAGTAGAGGGAGCAGGTGAGCACTACAAGTGGGTCTGACGTTTGCGCCGCAGCACAGGTATCTCTAGCAGGCTTTATTTTGCTTTAATTTTTATTGTAGTCAAGCAAGACATTCTAACCTATAAATAAAAAGGTCACTAAATCCTGCATCAGGATTTTGGGGAAAAGTAAATAATAAATTTTTCCTGTAAATAGTCTACTAGAATAGTTTAAGGGCTTTCAAAAACCATTGTTGAAATTTTTTTTTTCCCTTGTGGGAAACAGATGCCAGGAACTAGGTACCTGAATGCCACTATAAATGTCCTCTCTTCACAGGCCTTGTACAGTTTACTTCCTTTCAGTATGTCTTTTGTATTGGTCTTTGAATTTAGGCCCGTTCCTTCAAAGGAAACATTTTTGGGAAGTACAGTTTATTATTAATGTAGTACCCAAGACACTGCTTGAGAGAGAGTTTTAAGAAAAAAAGTGTACTGTATACATATTAGATTATTAGGAAAGACTTAAATCATCAGTAGACAACCATACTTAGGTTCATGAAGGAGCAAGATTGGCACAGAATATTTTTATACACTTGAATGCAAACATTACTTCCTTTTATGCATAACTATTTATTATACTTCTAATATTAATTCTTCAGAAACCATATATAATCTTCAGAAATGACTTTTACACATGGAACTCCACAATCAAGACTAATTTCCCACAGGAAGATTTTTTTATATCAAGTCAGTCAGATGGACAGGAGTATTAAAAGGAGGTCATGTACTTTTATTTTTTTACTTCTTTGACATAAGCAATTTTATTTATGTTAACCTATAACCAAGAGAGATAATATATCTTATTGTAAATAGCACAGATGACATTTTTATCTTATTTTAAAAGGTTTCTCAATAATTAAGATAAAAATTTTATAAATTTAGATTAAATAAAGATTAATCCAGATGGCCTTAAGCTACTTTCAAAAGGAAGTTCATTCTGAGAGGAATTTAGATAGCTGAATGGTTATGGCCAAGGACTGGACATAATTTTCACAAGCAACAAAATCCGCATTCTCTACAACCTTATTGAAGTGAGTTTAGGAACATTTAATATAAATTTTCAATTCATAAACCCACTTCAAAATCCCTAAGGAAACAATGTGTTGCAACAATCAGGAGATTTTCCTGATTTCACTTTGGTCATGTGTGAGTCAGTGATCACAGACATCAAGACACTGAGAGAAAATGTTTAGCATTTTTTTCTATGGGGAGAAAACAGGACGCAGAATTACTGGCAAAAATATTATCAGGCTAATGCACTCATGTATTGTTTTAGCATGTCATCCACTGCCTCTTTAAAGTTATGACTTGTATATTGACGTTTTAGGCATTTATTTTGATGGGAAGATAAAATATTCCATGAAAATATCAGAGGATGAAAATATTTAAAAATCAAACAGCATTTGAGATAACTTTACACAACAGAAGAACTATACAAACTAAAATATCCCTAAAAATTCAGGGAATTTATGATGAAATTTTTAAAAAAAGAAGTCACTTGGATATTTCCCAAGATTCTTGTAAATAGAAAGGCTTTTCTTCTCAAAGTCTGTAAGGTTACATATTACATACAACGTGGCTTTAAAAAACAAACATTCCTCAGCAGATGCTCTGCTGGTTCATGGCAGAACAAACTGTAAAAGATGTGGGAATCTTCCAAGTTTCTTTAAAAAAAAGTCATCTGTCATGTCTTTCAGACATAATTTCACAGTAACCACTCAGATAAGTCACAATGAATGAACACTTGGTACCTTCTTAATTGAACTAGTCCAGCAAGAATGACAACCACCTGGGAAATCCCACGAAACATGAAGATCGCCTCCTGCTACTCACCCTGATTCTCCCACCAGTGCTAACCCTCAAACCACTAGTTCGTGGGGTTCTCTGTCAAACAGACGTCACACAGCTGCCAGGAGGGAAGACGATGGTCACAGACAAGGCTGGCACTGCCTCGACCCTTGGCCCT
This sequence comes from Manis javanica, assembly GCF_040802235.1. NCBI lineage: Eukaryota > Metazoa > Chordata > Mammalia > Pholidota > Manidae > Manis > Manis javanica. Next base: position 107,568,467 of record NC_133167.1, read on the forward strand.
GGCGCTCTGCATTGACTCTAATACGCGGGTGCGACGCAGCCATTAATGCAGGGGAAATGCCTGCTTCCCAGGAAAGGAAATTGCCTGAAAACACATCTGGCAAAGGGCTTTTTCTCCTCCTTTGGCAGGCAGACACTTACATTTAACAAAATATACATCTCCTCACCTTCTGCAAAGGTGGCTTCTATGGAGCCAATGCCCCATTCTAAGTGGATGAGGTTTAATTTCTTCTCTAAATATAATGGGCCAACTATTTTATGTTGAACACTATATACATCATACGTATATATGTGTGTGTGTGTGTGTGTGTGTGTGTATGTGTATGTATATATAAATTGTGCCGACTTAGGCATTACACCTCACTTCAGAAACTGTATTCACAAGGTTCATCACGCTCTTCCATCTATCTTCATCAGAGGAAATTCAAGAGGCAGGGAAATGAGAAAAAAGTCACTAAGGCCAGAAAACTGAACATGCAGCTAGGACGTGTATATAAAGCTTAACCGTTGCAGTTAGATAATAGGTGGGGCTTCCAGAGACTGTACCCTAAGCTGGCACCTGCAGCTGGGTTTTAAGTCTGCACTGATCTGTGCCCTTCTGGGGCCTTTCCGAGCTCGCAGAGGCTTGAGGTCCACATTGCCAAAGCGGGCACATGGGGGGCTCCATACGTGACCCGGCTGCTCCAGCTCAAGATGACCAGTGGCCACCAAAAGCCTCTGGGGCTGTGTCTGTGTTGCACGGTGGGCAGCCAGTATGAAAACGGCAACTCAGTCTTCTCCAAAGAAGGCTGAGTTTTGCTGCGGTAAAATTGGGGCAAAAAAACATACTTTAAATTCTCCTAAATGCATCGCCAACAGTGTGGGAGAAAGGTGCCACCGTGAGCTTGGCTCATGGATTCTTGCGATCCTGCTCCACCGGCCCTTGATTTCCATCCATCACAGGCAGAATTTGCCTTCCGTGGTACACACATGCGGATTCACATTTCTGTTTTTCTTCTGTCCTTAGGGTAACTTTAAGGGGTTTTTCCTTTGGTACGTTTTCCAAACCCCATGGCTGGGAATTATCTTCCCGGCGTGCCAGGTTCAGGGCCTAATATTAATCAGTTCAGCATGACAAGTAGCGTCCGTGCAGAATGGCTCTGGACTCTGCTCGCGGTTCTTCCACCCAGGTCAGCATGTGAAACGGAGCAGAAACACAGCCCTCCCGTGAAGCTCAGGAGAGGATCATCATGCTTTCCAAAAGCCAAAGTACTCTTCTTTATTTTTTTGCTAGTTATGCTTTTTTTTTTTTTTTTAGCTCTCATGACTACATATGATTTGCAAAAAAAAAAAAAAAAAAAAAAAAAAGTAAAAATAAGTTTATAAGTTTTTCTCCAACAGTTTTATGTTCTGTGAACTTTCTAATGGTTTCCTCCAGACAATGAGCATTCAGTCACACATAAACATGCTGACTGATTTTATTTAGCCAGTTTTTAAAAGGCTGGGGTAGGGAGGGAGTTGTCCTCAGAGCCCCTCCCAGTGCCAGCGTGCCAGGCACCCAAGAGTCCTGAGTGTGCCCGACTGTCTGCAAATGGCCAAAAATTGAAACAGTGTGTCCCCAGCTTCACTTCTTAGGGTACTTCAGAACCGATAGCCCCTCCTACAGCAACCCAGCCCCTTCTAAAAATCAAGTCCCTGCCGGTGCACAGAGCCTGCCCTGAAGTATCTCCAGGCTGGCAGCAGACTGTGTGGGCGAGGGGAGCAGGCAGGTGACGTGACTCCGAAGGTGCGACGGACAAGGACCCCAACATGGAGTGTGTAGTGAAATGCAGGACACCAGCGTGCCTCTAAGTGTGTCTGAGGACTTCACACTATCTTCCTTTCACTATGGGTTTCAAAGCACACATTTGTCACACACACTTAACTGGGATTTAACAGTTCCGAAAGCCATGCACCCCCTTCCCCAGGCCAGCCGGACCCACTTCCGTCCCTTGATTTGTGACTATCCAGTTAAATACTGAATATTAAACTGGTTCATTGGACAGTAGCGGAGGTCATACAGGCTTGCTCACAAATTCTACTTGGCAGCCTGTGGTTTGGGGGCTGCCCCACTTTGCAAGGATTTAAAGTTGGTATCCCTTTTTGGTTTCTGGCTTCCTGAGACACCATGCAAACAGAGCCAAACGTCTGGGAGAGCCTCACAGATTGCTCTGGGGGACCGGGGGTCTCCGGAAGGCTGTAGCCAGTCAGATCCACAATCACACCTACATGAACCTATGCTTTGGGAAGGGTTGGTGGGTGGGGGTGGGACACCCATCAGGAGACCCTTTGGCTTTTCCCACACATTACGGCTCTTCAACAGTGCTCATGGAAGCACAGGGGCCTTCGCAAAGCCCGGGGGACACTGACCTCTTTCCTTCAGGAAGTGATTAGGTGCTAATTTTGGTGCCAGCATTACGGCAAAGTGCAAGGAGAACCTGAGAGTCCTACCGAGAATGAATGTGAGTCTCCGACATTTCAGCTGATGACATGCGGTACGGGGAGAGGGTAAACATTATTAAGAAAATAAATAGCACCACGCACAGCTGTTCAGCAGAACTGTTAGGGAAAAAAAACCGGTTGGGCAGGAAGGCAGCCTCCGGGAAGGCCGCAGTAACACTTCCCGGTTTATAGCCTCACCTGCCGTCAGCTGCCCTCCCAGCAAAGCACTGAGCAAGACTCGAGGCTCTCTTTGCAGAGGAAGAGGTCAGAGAGCGGCAGAGCGTGGAGGGGGTCCGGGTGGTGAGGCCGAGCTGGGGTGGCAGCAGTCACAGCCTGGCGTGTGAGCCGGAACCCGGGGACAGGAGGGTCACCACCCACGGCACCATCCTAGCCCCAGCAGCCTCCTCCAGGGCCTCCTGCGGTTCTCTCGCCCTCTCCCTGAAGGAGTGGGAGTCCAGGCTGTAGCCTTGATTGCAGAGGACACCCCCTGTTCTGCCACGAGGTTCGCCGCCTGCAGAAGCCCTGTGCGTGTGAAGCCTGCTCTACGCTGGGGTCAGTTTTCCTAGTGTCCTCCTTGTCTGCATTTCAGAGCTGGTGTCAACATGCTACTTTCTGTGGTGCAGTGTTCCTGTCCCCTTCCTGAGTCCCTCTTTACTGGCCTGTCTCTGGTTCTTGGTCCTTCTGGAGGCCATGCCATGTCCCGAGGCCTGGGAGAGCCCCATTTCCACCAGCCTTGCCCCACTGACCATGCCACGGGCCCTGGAAGACCCTCTAGGTTCTAACTCAGGGGTCAGCGGACTACAGCCCGTAGTCTGTTTTGAATGGCCAGAGAGCTAAGAATAGTTTTTACATTTTTAAATGGTTGATAAAAGTCCAGAGAAGAATACTTCATGACATATGAGAATTATAAGAAACTCAAATTTTAGCGCCCACGAATCAAGCTCGGCTGGAAGGCAGCCACACCCTTCGTTTGAGGACTGTCCATGCCGCTTTCACGCCACCAGAGCAGAGCTGGTGAGTTGTGAGAGATGGGACAGCCCACAAGGCCTACGATACTTACTATCCGATGCGTCACAAGAAAAACCTGCTGGCCCCTGGTGTAACTAGAGCTTCCCCAACTCCCTGGCAATAGTTTCCATTTAGGACCTACAAAGAGCTGCTTGGTGCACGTCTGACCTTGAGGGGCCTGCCTGCAGGACCAGGGCCTGGAGCTGCTGTCTTCCCCCTGGTGCCCTGACAACGCCTCCAGGCCGTCCTCCTATTTACGGGGCTCCCTCCCTCCGTCTCTCCATTAGCCTCAAGTCTGAAGCTCCTCGGGGCTGATCTGTCCCAGTGCCCAGGACAGGGTCTGATCCAAGAAGCACCTGTGGAGCAGCCTCTTCCTGTACTGCAGCTTCTCCTTACAGCACTCAGCCTGCCCGGAAGGCAGATGAATGATTTATAAAACCACAAGCGCAATATTTATACTTTATAATACACTTTTTCAAATGGGGGACACATTTAGAAGAAAAAACTGGCACCCTATGTTTCTACTTCACATTTGGTCAGAGAATAATATTATCTGTTGGCAGAAGGACCGATTTCCATTTAATGGAAAATACTGATAACGAAAAGAAAGTAGCACTCCTATACAACACTCACCATTCCATGTCACCTTAATCCTGAGGGTGCTAAGGAGAAAGACTCATTTCATTTTACCAGTAGGGAAACTGAGGCATGGAGAAGTTAGGTCCTTGCTTCAGGTCTTGTCTTCAAGGCCTACATGCTCCCATCCACAGTTCACAGCCTGGATGGTGCGTTTTTATTAATTTGTCCCTTTGTTAGAAACCACGAGCCAGAGTCATGCTGGCATCACACAACCTCTTCTACTACGGGGCGCTGCCGGAGCCCGAGTCCTAGCTTCCCTGCGCAGCAGATCCCTCCAGTGGTCCGGGAAGCCCACAAACCCCTTCTCAGAACATGACACTGCCGCTTTACTCAGACATTACGCAGCAAGACCTAGGCATGAGTCTGGCCCCTGTGCAGGACTAAGCACCAGCGCCAGCTTCAGCTCTCACAACAAAGGTAGTGACAATTCCTACTGATGAGAAAGCCACAGGAGTGGCCACTGGTGCCTGTGACCTATTCACAGGTTAAGGAAAGGCTGCATTTCAGTGAGAGTTTGAGAACTAACGTATTTTTTCCTGTCGAGGTTCATGGACCCCATTGAGTCTGCCCGTGGACCTCAGGTTAAGAACCTGGCTCGAGTGGTAGCTGGGAGCCAGCCCATGCACAGGAGGGTTGCTTTTGATGCTCTGAACCTGACCTTGGCCGACACTGGCTCTCCTGAGTGGCTGTGGCCCGTCAGGTGCACGTGCCGGCCAGGCTGCTGCTGCCGGAAAGGGCATGCCTGTTCTGCCTGCACTCCGACCTGACCACACCCAGCAAAGCCTCCAGGTTTTCTCCCTAAGGACACTCTGGCTGGTGAGTTAGCATATTATTAATCCCCAAAGTGTTAAATTTTAGTTGTCAAATGACCCAGAGGATTTACAGAGCCATAAAATTGAAACAGAAAAATCTTGGGAGGTAATATTACTCTTGAATTTCACATATGAGGACATCAGAGCTTAATCTTAAAAGGGAGGTGATTTGCCTGAGTCCAACACTGAGGGGAACTGATTTAATTGATCCTGGATAATATGTAACAAATTAATGGACTCTGAGGAAATCCCATCTACTAAAGAAGTTTTCATGTTCCTCTCTCAATCTTCTTATTTAAATTGATTTCTCTACGTATTATAATTTAACCATTAATCATTCCAGTATGTTTTAAGTTTACTTTGAACATTGAAGTGGATATTTTATTTAAAAGAATAAATGCCAGTGATTGGAAACTGAATCACCTTTTAATAAAGCAAGATCTTCCTAATCCAACTGTTTTATAATGAAAATTGTATATATTTGGCTAATAGTTCAAAAATCAAGTAATACCAACAGAACTATTTTCCCTATGAAAAGGCAGAGAGTTTACAAGAGCAAGACTTCTTCCTCTTCGTTTGTAATAACAAAAATAAACCAAAGTCCTGACATATTTGTAGTATTTCTATTCCTAAAGGAAAAAACAGGAACTTTCATTGTACTTTAAAGTCAATGTTACTACCCCAGATATTTTACCAGCTTAGCACTGTGAAATCAGTTTCAGACACAGGAGACCCACAGCCCTCTCTAGGAAATACCCAATTAGGGTGGTGCCTCTGAAGTACCCAGGGGTCCTGTAACTGATCAGTTTTTCCCAGAGGGCTTCTGCAGCCCACAGTCCTGGTTGGACAGCACGCACCATGCTCGGATTTTTCCTGTTGCCTGGCTAGTGACCCCCCTACAGGAAGATAACAGACAAGCCAGGAGGGCGGAGCAGCTCGCTACACATGTCTGGCTGTTCTTATCAACTTATCATATAAGGAAAGGAAAGTGATTGATTCGGATCCCGACACCACAGAATCTGGGGGCAGAGAGACAAAGACGCTTTAACGCTGATGCTTAAAGTGAGCGGAGCCCACGCCAGTGAGCCGGGCTCTTCTTCCCACTGCGCTCTGGCAGTTTACTGCAGGACCGGCGAGAAGACAGCATTAAAAACCAAGTTTGCTGCTAGCAAAGACTTCCACTGATGGACCTTAAGCCAAGGCTGCGGAGCCCTGCGCCTGAGAGGGCAGCTTAGGACTTGGGCTCCCACGTGCCTTAAGTCTGCTAATCCGGCGTTTGTTCCCAAAGAAAGAAAGAATGTGGCAGATTGTTTTCTTTACTCTGGGCTGTGATCTTGTCTTAGCTGCAGCCTATAACAACTTTCGGAAAAGCATGGACAGCACGGGGAAAAGGCAGTATCAGGTTCAGCACGGGTCTTGCAGCTACACTTTCCTCCTGCCTGAGACGGACAACTGCCGCTCGGCTTCCAGCTCCTACGTGTCCAATGCTGTGCAGAGGGACGCGCCGCTCGACTACGACGACTCGGTGCAGAGGCTGCAAGTGCTGGAGAACATCATGGAAAACAACACTCAGTGGCTCATGAAGGTAGGAGAAAACCAGGTTTACTGGTTGAGCAGCTGGAGCCGGTAAGCTGGGCAGCTCGGTTTGAACAGCGGAGCGGGAAGCGGGGGTGGTTAGGGCAGGAGAGAGACGCTGGCTGACGCCTTTGATTGAATGAGTAGCCGTTCTTTTATTCTTTCCCGGGGTGTAAAGGATCCGGGGGTGAGAAGTGAAAAGAATGCCAGAATCAATAGGGAAACGTCTCTGAAGTTAGGGATCTTCACTTAATGAAGCAGAGAAGTGCACCCTCTCTGAAAAGCTGTAGGCTGTTTTGTTTGTTTAAGTAGTTAAAACTCAGTAACACCCATTACTAGGGATGTTATAAACTGGTGGCAGGCATGTGAGGGAAGTGGTCAGCAACAGCGCGCCCAGCCAGGAAAAACGAGACAATCACGTTAATTACTGATACATAACGGATGGAGTAAAGTGCTTTACCAATTTCCTGAATTTATTTACTAAAATAGATCATGATTCTTGGTAAATGAGAGGAAGTTAAGTAAGGCAGACCTTATGTCTCTCAGAATCTCAGGGGTTTACCCGAAAGCGTCTTTAAGTGGGGGGGGGGGGATGGCTTCCACATATCCCAGGGGTCTTTGGTGCCACAGCAGCTCAGCCCCGGCACTGGCGCAAAAGAGGACCCCCGTGGGATGGGTACGAGGCATGCTGCTGCAGTTTGCTGTGACAAGGTGGTCCTGTTCTCGGGGCTACGATGATTCCAGTTTGGCAGGCTTTTTATGGAGAAGTGAACCCAAATAGAATATTGAAAGCCCACTTTTTCTTTCACAAATGGTCATTTTCACATGTAAACCTGAGAGCTACTCATGCAAAACCCAAAGTCACCCTGAAATTTTCTCCATGTGGACCATATATATTCTAAAGAACATTTAAACAAACTGTGTGAACAGATTAATCAGTAAGTATTGTAATGACTGTCACATCTCAGTACTTACACAGTAGGAAGGTGGCTATTTAAAGCCATATAGGAACTTCAGCAAAGCTGGTTTGCCTTATTCAAGACTTTGCCCCAGAAGGACATAATTACATTCTTGGTCTTTCAATTCACCATAAATCTTCTATCCAGACACTATCTTAATCTCAGAACAGACCTTGGTTTCTAATCTGTGTTCCTCATTAGCTTTCCTGCTTGCAGAGAGGAAACAACTGAGCTATTCCTTGGGTCCTGAGCCTAAATGAATGAAAGCACCCCGCACTGCATTTGCTCAGGAAGTAAGGTTAAGCTTATAAAGTGTGCAGCAACACAGCTTCCAATATCTGGAAGACGAGCTGTATGCTAAGTACCTGCTCACTCTGACTTCCCATTTCTCTTTAAATTGTCATGCTCATAGCGAGTAACCTCCCCCGTCTCACCGACACCCTGCGTGCCAGGGCTCACAGCCACGGTGAGAGATGAAGCACACACACACCGTGTGCAGTAAACATCCTAATCTGCCCGACTGGTAAATACTCTCTCCAAGTAAACAGCCGAGAAACATAAAAGCGTCTTTTGCCAAATGCCAAGATGGCTAAATTGCATTTGCTTAATGAAGCCCACGGTCAGTGTACCTGAAACTCCATAAGTAGAGCTCATATTTCTTTCTTAGATAAACAACCCCCTTTTCTTGGATCTTTGAGACACTGTTCAAAGAAGGAAAAGGACAAGGACTTCTACATGAGGTGACCAACATTTTTTCCTTTCCACGTTTAGTTAGTAAATATTTGCACAGTAGCACGGTGGTATTTCCAAATTCTTTCTTTGGCTCATCTAGCGAACAATCACCGAGAAGGACTTGATGTTTATCTTCTCATTGGCTCAGCACCTGTGCTGGCCTTTCTCGGTGTCCTGTCGCCTGCCAGTTTGTTCCCCACCCCCTGCTTCACACAGTTTACAGGCTTCTGGCTCAGGAATGAAAGCAGAGAAGCAAATATGAAACCAACTTTCAGTGATTAAACGTAACCTCTCTGCTTGTTTTTTATTTCTGTGTTCTGTCACCTGTGGTAATAAACACTGCTTTTTCATGAGGGAGAAAATAATATATAATAGGGTGATAGATACACCACAGGATTGAGGATCAATATCACAATGTAACACCTATTGATAGATTATCACAGAAAGAAAAGGCCCAGCCCTATGTTTTTCATTGTTTTGTGGATTTCCTCTTCTTTAGGGCTATTTTTTGGTTTGGTTTTGCTTTTGTTTATTTCCTATCTCTCCCTGGTCAACACTAAAAATGAAAGGGAGGGAGGGAGGGAGAGAGAAACCCTTAAGGTTTTAAGAAAACTTGTCAGGGAAGAAAATAAGGCCAAGTTCTGGTTAATTTCAGGGTGGCTGAATAGGGCTTCAGCCTCTGAGGCTAGCATGGCCTATGAGCTCAGACTGAGAAGGCTGTTTTGCACATCATCAAAAGATGCCACCTGCCCCTTTAATCTGCCAGGCAAAGGAAGCTCAGACTTCTGAATGAGGGCAGAGGAACGCGAATGGGACAGTTCAGGGCAGGCTGCTTTCTGCTTAGTGGTCAGACAAAGATAAGATCGATCCATGATGGTCAGTGCACCAGATACACCATGTGACCTAACAAATGGCTGATGTCACATTCCCTCGCTAATGCGACGACAGCGCTAAGCCTATGCCCCAGTGATACGAAACACACTTTATTAAAGCTGGCACATAACTTAGCAAAATGGAATTTATCTAGCCTAGAGACTGAATGTATTTTTTTTCCGATAAGAGGAAATAGGGAAAGGAAATAAACAATTATTTCACACTGATGAAAACCTGAAGTTTATAAACAACTGCACGGTCTATTGTGCTTTAAAACACAGTGTTTTGAAAAATAAAGCTAATGCCTATGAAATTCATGTAAACATTTCCTCTGTCATTTTTTTTTTAAATGACAGAAGTACAGGCTGGGAACTGTACAGCTGAATGGAGAGCCTTTTCTTTCTTTAAAACTACTAGTATATCCTTTAAATAGGGTATGAGAACTACTATTCATCAGCTGAAGTATGGGGAACAATGCAGTGTTGCGCCTAAAAACAAAATTGCTGTCGATGGGAAAAGCTGATAGCGAGAGGTTCAGATGAACTCAGACTGCGAGTACCCCTCGCCCCAATCCTGGGTCAGGTCCCCCAACCCCGTGAGCCCTGTCAGGGATTGTGTGTGTGTGTGTGTGTGTGTGTGTGTTATCATGTATGGATGCACAACACTCCTTAGCTTTATATCCAAATCAAACAACCAGAGCTGCATTCAGTAAAGGAAAGAAAAAAATCCCCACCCCATCCACAGCCAATGGTCTCCTGCAGTGTTTGAGCAGAACCCCTATTCCTGTACTGTAACTGCCTGATGAACCTTGTATCATGAAATATGACTCTGCTCAGTATAAGAAGCCAATGTGCATTCAGACGAACTGGTTAAACCCTCTAAGTTTGCAGGAAAATTATTACTATTGTTATATTATGTATTAACATCATTATAGTAAGGGATGAAGAGATGATTAAAGTTTCACTGTGGTATGGGAAGTACATATATTTAAATCTGGGAAATGCAAGTATAATGTGATGTTTACTGCATGTGATGTAAGATTTATAGTACAATATGTGCTTACTATATGTTATATAAAATACAATAAATGTTTACCATAGATGCTAGATATATTATATATTATATATATGTATTTACATACACACACATACATATATATATATATATATATATATCATATTTGTTTTCCATGGTAAGTAGCCTCTGCTTATTAAACAGGGCTAAACGACATATTGGATTAACTATGTAAGTACCACACTATGGGGAGATAATTATTTGTCTAGGAGGAAACGGACTTGTGTATACAGCTTCCATAATATCTTACTTCCTGTTTAGACACTAGAGAGTCCATACAGTCTCCACGCTGAAATTTGAAAATCAGCTGATTTTCTTTACACTTTGCAAATAGGTTGCAATCTAGAAGTCTATCTTTAAGCCAGTTACTATATATGGAACTTGAAAAGGATAATGATCTTATACGGTGATCAGATGCTCAAGCTAGCCTATAGTACTTATTTTAATTCATAAAATAACTGAGATTTTGTATACTTTTAATGGAACAACAGTTCCAATCAACCTTACCACCATATGGATACTCAAAAAAATAACAAAAATACTATGGAAGTAATATACAGGCAATGCAAAATTATAATGTCAAACTATTAAAACAGTAGAAAATAAGAAGTAAATCATCCTTCCTCCTAATCTTTAGTTCCTCTCTTGGACGGGAGCACTTAGAGGTCACACTAGCCCTTTACTGGGACAAATTTCGTATCAAAATGAACAAATTTCCTTCTTAACATGCTCAGTGCCATTATAATATGATCAGAATCTTTTTGGCTCACAAATGACATGAAAAGAGGCGGGAAGAAAGATTTTATTTAGGGGAAAAGTACAAAATTTGGAAGATTGAGGTAAAGGAGAAGAATATGGTAACTGTGTGTGTGTGTGTGTATGTGTGCACACATGTGTGTATAAGAAAGAGAGAGAGATGGTGGGGGGAGATGGGAGAGGGGAGACCACCTGGGATGGAAAAAGGGTGGGTATGGCAGGACTGTTCTGACAGAAAGGAGGCAGTTTATATTATTGTTCCATATATTGGCCACCAAATAACATCAGGGCCTGGACAGCTCTGTGGGCTCCTGACTGAGATCAAGAAGGTATATGCAATGATGCATGAATGGGTACAGACTATTTCCAAATCAGGGCCTCATAATTTATAGACTGTCTGTTATTTAATGATAAAGATAACTTAGCAAACTATTCTCTCTTACACTATACATACATATATTTATTACATTAAGTATATATACTTCTATACCTATAAAGTATAATTTGTATTTTTTATTAAAAAAGAAGTGTCTCATATATATATATATAGTTATAAATAAATATATTACACACACACACCTTTCACTACGTGCTTCTGTGGCCTGAGGAACCTGACAATAAGGCTTTTCTCCTACACTGCTCTGGAGTTCTGACGTAGACAGGCACTCAACTTGGCGTCACACTTGTTACTAAGGCAACGGGACGGCATCAGGCAGCACGGTAACTCTGAGGCACTTTCCACACCTTGCTTTGCTTTGTCCCAACAGTCTCTCTAGAACACAGGCAGGGTAGATACAATCCACCTACACCTTAATCACCTAAAAGCAGAGGTCAGGATAAGGTCAGTGTGCTTTGGCAGTTGAGAAGTCTTGCATGGATTGCGTGGAGAGGAAAAGCAGACCCGGGGAAAGCGCGCAGGGCCCCTCCCTGACGAAGAGCAGAGTTCCCACGGACAGAGCCTGCGGAAGGCCGCCGAGAGACGTGTGGCTGAAGACGAGGACAGGGCCCCTTCTCAGCGCGCTGACGTGGGTGGGTGGGCACCGCTCTACCGCTCCCACCCCGTTTGGGGGTGTTCCGGTCCAGGGCAGGCGCCATCACAATTCATTTATTTGTTCAACAAATATTTATCGAGGTGTGTCCAGGCAGTGCCCTAGGTGCGTGGGGCAACCAGCGAGGCGAGGGCAATGGCTGACGGTCTCGCCCTGGGGCACATGCCCATTGTACCGCTGCATTCCTGTTCCACGCTGCTGCCCGGTGTCACGTGGGAAGGGCAACACAAAACAGTGGCGGATGAAAGGGGAAAGAAAAACCCCATGGAGGCAATCAGGAGCGTAGGAGAGCAGGGGTGCAGGGCGTGGCGGTAAGCACTGTGGCCATGACATCAAATCAAAACTTTCTTTTATTAATGCAAACCCATGTAAACTACTTCTGAATGGCCATTTTCCCTGGTAACCAAATATATGGTTATTGTAGGAAACAGCATACCAAGATCACACAAAAAATATTATATACCATTTTATCATTCCGAAATATCCATCCTTAATACTTAGTAACTACATAAGCCTGTATATGTATGATTATTTTTAATACATGCTGTACATACTGTATTATATACCCTTATACCTCTTTGATAACTTGTACTTTTTTAATTAAAAATAAACAAGGAAGTGGGTCTGAGAGGTTAAGTAACTTGGCTGACATTCCAAGTTGGTAACGGGAGCGATTCCTCCCCCCGCAGGAGTCCCGTCCTAAGGCAGGTCAGTACATTCCAGGCACTTTAGCAGTCCTGGGATATGATGGCTATTGTGAGGGTGAGTCTCCCATCTAGGACGCCACAAGCTACACATAGGTATAGCCAAGAATAACTCGGGGCCATGTGGCATTAACACCTCAAGAGAGAAAACAATGTAAAGTGCAATACTTTGATATAATCAAAACCAGTGGGGGAAAAAAGTTTCATGAATAATGTGTTGGAATAAAAGTTTCAACTAACTGGAATTAAAACAACTGCTTTATGTATGGTCTGAAAAGGGACGCCCTCTTCCTCCACCTGAACTGTGAGTCAGGTGTGCTGGCTGCCTGTCTATAAATTACTATTTTAACTAGATATTTCCTCATGAAACCACCTTTCTTTCTTATCCTAACCTTGGCACACACCAGCTGGCTGAAGATTTGAGACCTACTCAGCTTCCCCTGAGCAGTGGGGCCTATTCACTTTGACAGCACTGCTCGCTCGGCCAGTGAAAACCATGACCTCTGCCATCCTACTAGGAGGTTCTGGTTTAAAGCCCAGTTAAAGCCTCTGTGAGCCCTGCCTTTGGGGGCCCTGGGCTGGTAATTACTTTGCTCCATTCCGTCCTCCCTGTGAGCAGCAATTCATGTGGCTATAAATGGCTTTATGAGTCTTTACATTAACCCGACAACTTAACACTACAAAGTACTGGCATCCAATATTTCATATTTTAAAAACCCAACAACCAGACAAACTAAATACACATGTTAAGAATATAAACAGTCACTTTTTAATATATAATCTATATTTTTTCATGGACAATGATATCATTTTGTAAGGGAAGAGATAGTAAGATACAGAGGTCTTGAGAAATACATTATTTTGCTGTGTTGACATGATGCACCATTTTATAGGTGCTGAATATGCATAACAGCTACTGGTCTTTTATGTAGAGAATATTAATAAAAGTCTTAAAAAGAAGGCAAGCATTCAATCTCTCCATTTCTCTGCTCTGCTCCATGCAGTCGAGACCGTATTACCACCTGCTCGCACACTCACGGTCCCCCTGATGCGTGGGCTTCTCTACCAGGCTGGCTTCGTCTGGTGACTAGCCTGGGGACAAAGCCTACCATCTGCATGTCTCCGCCATTAGTACTCCAAGATGTGCATTAGCACCTTCACTATGGCTGTACGGTCACAACACCAGGGATGAGCTAAACCTCAACTGTGGATAGCCTCTCTATGTTACGAATTAACATTTAGTATCGGGCTGAACATGTCCCACACCAGAGATTTCTATCTGGCAGCCAAAAGCACACGCTGGTAGTAGGTTCAGCAGCACAAGGGAAAAGATGTGGTGAAACTGCCTAATTTCATGAATCCCTAGCGAGGAGGCCACGCCCTTCAGCGTGCCCTGCTGAGCTGCATGGGCCTTTACGAGGCGGCGAGTCTGAAGCTCTGTCTATTCCAAGCCGTGGACAGAGGAAATGGGGGGCCGCCCGAGGAGCCTCACAGGCCCTCAAGGCTACAATCCAGGTGCAAAAGGAAGAGGTGAAAACACTGACACATTGCAGGGGTGTCATTTCCGGCCCAAGCCAGCCCCAGGGAGTAAGGCAAACTAGTCAAATGTGTCCATGTTCCCCCAGATCTGGAGCCAAGGCGTTCTGGGCCAGAGGAGAGTTGTCTGGGACATGACTGACCAGATTCAAAAAAGTAAACCATGTTTGCACATGACGTTGAAGCTGTTATCCTTAGGTGAGCACACCTTTCGAGTTATTTTCCTGGGGTTTAGTGAACTATATAAGCAGTTGAGAGCTGGCGAGGGTAAGTGGTGCGATCTAAAGCCACAGAATAAAAGGCTTGGGTTGTCATTGCATTTCTTTCTCTTTATATATAGTACATGACTTTTTTAAAGAAGACAACATTTTTAGAGCAGTTTTATGTTCACAGAGAAATCGAGCAGAAGCTATGGAGACTTCCCATATATTCCCTGCCCCCACCAGCCACATCCCCCGAAGATGGTACATTTGGAACAACTGATGAGCCTATGTGGGCACATTACTATCACCCAGAGTGCCTGGTTTACATTAGGGTCGCTCCTGCTGGTGCAGAAGCTATGGGCTTGACCTATTTTCACTGCTACAGTATCATGCGGAGTATTTCCGACACCCTAAAAACCCTCTGGGCTCCCCTTGCCCCTTCATCTCTCCCTGCACGGAACCTCTGATCTTTGTGCTGTCCCTGTAGTTCTGTCTTTTCCGGAGTGTCACATAGTTGGAATCATACAGTATGTAGCCTTTGCAAATTGCCTTCTTCACTTAGTAAATGACTTTTATTTTTTTGTGAACACAATTAACTGCACATTTGCTTAGTGGCCCTTTGCCTTATTCAACTATGTTAGCTGGCTAAAATCCCCCACTGTGTACTTTAGAAACATAAGATTTTCTTACCTAGTGGGGACCTCAGGAGAATATTATATGCTTCAAACAAGATGGTAAGTGCAAAAGTGTGTTGGAAACCATAACATGTCACACCATCACAGGGACTATGATAATTAATTTTAATAGCAGCACTGAAAACATGCTTACCAAGAGCTGTACTACACCTCACATTAGAGATTATAATTCCACTCTTATCAGGTTAATCGACCTCACTTTATACCTCTGAGTAATATACCCCAAAGCACATCTTCACTTTGTAAGATAATGGACTTCTTTTCGACACAGAAAAGGACAATTTTAAGTGTGCATGTAAAATGTCTTTACTTATATCACATGGCTGAATGCCTCTCTGTAGAAACCCCTGTTCCCAAATTGCCCACGGCATCTTCTTGTGAGCCCCCCACCTGCACTCCACTGTGCCCACAGATTATGCTGTGAGCCCATGACAACTGTCAGGCTGCACTGTTAAGCTTTGTATTGCTTCAGCTTTCGGTAAGTTTTGGGCGATGGTACTCTTCTACATGTCCTGTTTTTATAGAAGAGGGCAGGAACTAAATGAATATTAAGGGCCTCAAAACTACCTTCAGAGCAGGCATTCTGGGGTTAACCAGTCAACCCATACATCTCAGAAAAAAGACCAAAATTCCTAAGGGGCATTTCTTCCTCTGGGCTCCTGAAAGCATTTTCTCTGCCGTTGGATTTGTGGAACCAACAGATATCATCAATTCTTGGCTATTTGTTGAATAATTATAAGCACTAGTCTGAAGATAATCAGAGTTTTGAGCTTTATTAACTACCATCTAGTCTTTGGAATCTTGAAAAATTATTACATACAGATGTGGGTTAAAACTTTCCTAAAGCAAACTGGTCTTCTTAATGGGAAACTCTGGTGCAAAAATGTTGCCGGAGAGAATATATTGTGCTGAGCCATACAAAACAACCAAAATTCTAAGCACAAGCTAATTATCTATGCTTACAATTTGGTGGATGTGTCTGAAGCTCATGATTCCTTTAGCTTCTAAGGACTAGGCTCTTCATTCCTAAGAAAGAAAAGTTATAAAACTTACCCAGTTTTAACTTAATAAAGTGCTAGGTAAGAGGATCCTCACCAGCAAGCAAGTGCTCTTAGGATGCAGTGACGGTTGGGATAGTTAAGTTACGAGTTAAAGAATCAAGATTAATCAACACTATCCCCTCAAGTAACAGTTAGTTATTTTCTGATGTGTAATTAATTGTCGGTATTTTCAAATGGCTTATAACACATAAACCCGTATGTGCTTTTTCCTCTAACCGGACAATGTTTAATGCCTGTAACTTATTTACCGTTACATGATTAGCCTGCCCCATGCAGCAACGTACAGACTAAACTGATATATATATCACTTTTCCTTTCCCTTTCTTCATCCCAAAATACCACTACCATTAAAATAAATGGTCTCTGGAAGAGAAAGAAAAAAGAATGAGAATATTTGATGAATAAACAACCCCCCCCCCGCTTTTCTCTATCCATTTCAGTTGTAAGTGATTCAGACCCCTAAGCCGGCAGCACAGGTCAGCCCAGGTCAGCCCAGCAGCCCCGGAGATGACCTGGCACCGCTCAATTGCCTCTTCAAACCCAAGGGGGCTTGCAGCTCATGACTATGACGCCAGAAGTTTGCTCTTGTTTAAAAAGTCTATAGGGTTCTTGCCAACAGGACACTGTTCATATCACAGCAGTCACTAGAGGTCAAAACAGAGAGAGGCACTTTCTCCCCTGTGGCGCTATGTAGCTGTTACTGTAGAATGACAGGTGACGATGCTGCTGGTCACCATCATGATAGCAGCTGGCATTCATCAGGTGCCTGTGACGTGGTGCCATCGTCCCATTCAATATCCTGATGGCCCACTTAAAGCAGATACTCTCTTCTTCCTTTATACAAGAAACTCAAGCTCAGAGTGGTATCAGGTGGCAAAACTACCATCAAGTTTCTTTGTTTCTGCTCTTACAGTAACACAGATTTTCAAAAGATTGAGATGAAAACCCTCACATCCTTTTGTGTGCATCAGGGGAGCTAACTGGCTTCCCTGTTGTCCCCCTACCCTGCCATTCTGACATTGCACACAACAGTCATGCCCAGAGCACACCCCCCTCAAGGGGGAACAGATACAGGAACACGGGAAGCGGAAGACCGAATGGGGTGGATGCCATGGTGCTCAGGTTATCCCTGGGGAATGCCGAGAGGCATTGAGACGCTGAGTGCCTTGCTAGGTTCCAGAGCAGGGATTTGAACCCAGGTGCATCTCGCTTCAAAGCCCTGCAATTAATGGCGGCATTCCACCTCCTCCCAGCTTTCCTTTTCCACCCTCAAGACTGGGACATGGACTGATAAGCAGGCCAGGAAAACCCGAATGATTTAAACCTCTGTAGGACTTGGCCCTTGGTAGGTGCTATCCTTAGGCATCTCAAGACACACATGTACCATAACAGCACGACAGCAGCAAGTGAAGTTTGGGGACAATGGCACGTAATTGGCTAGGCTCTCAGACATAGGGAGGGATTCATGAATTAGCAAGTGAAGGTGAAAACTGAAGTGTAAGTCTTTTGAAGATTGTCCTTTATTATTTTTTTAAAGGCATAACTAGAATAAAATTAACAAGCCTCAAGTGTATAACAATATTTTTTATTACGTGTGTATATACTTTGTAATGGCCACCAGCCGGCTCCCTCCTGCCCTGTATCCCCTCCTTTCAGGGCCAGCCTATTCTGCCCCCTGTCACTATGTTAATTTTGCCAAGTTTCTTATTTCAGATAATTGGAACAGTACAGTATATATTCTTTAGTCTGTTTTATTATTTCTATGATACATTCATGTTGTGTTAAAATGTGCTCTTTTCCATTACTGTGTAGGTTTCATTGTAGGACACTGTGTTCCTACTGTGCTACTATAGATGGATATTTGCAGGGTTTTTATGTGTGTGTCTTTCATGTAAGTCAACACTTCTTAATGAGACAAACATGTATTGCTTTTCTTGAACTGTTATCTTTGAAATCTATACAGTTGGATTGATTTAGAGCTGCCTTGAATGATTTTCAAGGCTAACCTACCTATAATGAAATCCACTGTTCAGGAAACACGCTGGAGAGTGGTCTTGGTGTAAATTCCTGAGGTGCCCAGAGAGAACACAGGAGGAATGCCTTAGTACTGGTCAAAGGAGGAGGCTCCCCTGAGGCTGTAACTGGAGGTTCACAAGACAGGGTGGGGGTAAAACTAAGGGCCTGGCAGTTGCCTGCCGGCCACTCCTGGCCTTTCCAGTCCTCACCTCTCCCCTGACCACACCGTAACATTCCAGCATCATCAGGAGAGATGGTTCTACACAGTTTTCCAAATTAAGGCTTGTTCTGGGAGCACCAGAGTTTTTCTCTTTTTTCAAATCGTCCTGAACAGTATTGTGCCTTGACTCACAAGATTACTGTCGCTAGGAAACTCCAGCAGGTGTACTCTGAGCTCCTCTCTCGGTGTGGGCCGGGCTGTCCCTACTCTCCGAGTAGCTGTGGGGATCAGAGATGCCTGCAAAGGGCCAGGCAAGTCCGGGAGCTGCCTCTCTGAGGACGGAGAGGGGAGCCCATGGCCAGCGGGAAGGGACTGACCTGAGGACTTACACCCCAGGTCTGGGTTTACCACTGTCATTTCCGGGAAATTTCCCAGGCTAGCATGCACCTTCCCCCAGAGGCACCCATGCTCTAGGGGCTAGTGGTTCAGGGGTTTGACAACAATGCAAAGAGCGCCATGTCAGGTCTGCACATGCCACCTGGAAAGTGCTGGGATACAGGACATGCATTTTGGACAAAACCTTCACTTTTGTTCTAACTTTGGCCTCCTGACACCAAAGCATGTCCCGAGTCACTCCGGAAGAGGGCCAAGATTCCAGGGGAACCAACCAGTCATCATCTGAACCCCACAGAGCGGCCAAAACCCCAGCATAGGTCCTTCCGCTGAGGGGATTCGACAAGAACGCTGAGCCGCAAAGTGTAAGCTGGCATTTAGACCGCTTTGATTGGAAACCAGAGCCCTGCGAGAGGGAAGCTTTCAAGAATTCACTACCACTGATAAAATTAAACTGGCTTGGAGGACTCAAGGCCAAAAGCAGGAACCACAGTGACTTTTGGTTAAAAACAGGGGTCAGATGACTCCTATTTTGATTGAAACAAACCCTATAACAATTGGAAAGCCTCTGCTACTGCTCCCTTCCTGGGTCCCCCCGCCCCTCCTCCCCACTTCTGGTCTGCGTCCCCACCCCTCTGTCCCAGCTTGTCCCCAATGAATGAGTCGGTTTAGATGTGTTGGTCTTGAGTCCTAGGTGACTGCCGTGAATGAGGTCCTGTGGCTCTGAACAAGAGGTGATGGGCAGGCACCACGGTCATGCACCATCACTCAAGCCGAAGCACAGTGAGCTGGCCGCTCTGTGACGGCCCTCACCCCACTGAGAGAGAAGTATCTCCTGAAATGATTTTTTTCCTTCAAGTCGTGAGTAAAAATTCAAGCATGCAGAAGAAAAAGTCGATTCTGAATGACATGCTTTTTATAACTCCCGGCAGTGGAGTGAAAGGCGACAGGAATTTTCCACTAGCTTCCATTGGAGTAGATTGCATGCAAGGCGGTAGGCTGGGGAGAGGGGCAGACCTCCAGAACGGAGGCTAATTATGGGAAAATGATTCCAGTCCCTTGTACTTCTACCACAAGCATTTGGAGAATCACACTGAAAATTTACTTCCCAAACTGCTTTGGTGTTCAAGTAAATCTGGCTTTTCTGTATGTTATAAGATGATTTCAACTTGGAACAAGGGAGGATGGCAAGCAGGCAAACTATAAATTACATGGAGAGATGGGCCGCATCACTTCTGCGCCTCCGCTCGGCCCCAGGAGCACACGGGCCCGAGGCCCCGGCGCGGTCCCGCAGGCCGGATGCGCCGCTCCAGGGGCCTCCCCTGGAAGAGCGCCGCGCTTACAAGCGCCGCCCCAACGGGGACGAGGCAGCTGGATTTCAAGAAACATGGCTGTTTTTCTTAATGGTTTCGGAAGTCAGGAGAATACTCAAGTATACATATTAATGAAGCTCTTATAGAATTTACTAGGTTTTCTTGATTTACTGGTATTCTGACAAACATACCAGATTACAGAGGCTACAATTAAAGACAATATCTGGATTGGAAGACCGGAAGGAAGAGGGTGGATTGAGATCCTGCCCTATGGAATACAAGGTTTTAGACAAGATGTTCTAAAACTTAAGGATCCCCGGTTAGTTATGAATGGAATACATCTGCTATCTAGGCATGGCGCACCTTCTCAAACTCCGCAATCGGACTGGACCTCGCCAACTCTCTTGGCAAGGTCTGCGCTGACTTCTGTATGTCACCTGCTTCTTACAGCCACACCCACGGAAGCCGTTTGGCACAGCTGCACAGGAGCTTGGAAACTGTGAGCTACAGGAGCTACTAATTCTTCAGATGTTAGGCTGACTGTGGGGTTTCCTTTGGACATTTAAACAATCTCCCAGTGTTCCCACAAGTTCGCTGCAGGACCCTCAGGGGGCCTCCGCAGTTTGGGAACTGTGCTAATTTGTTTCATTTAGTTTTCACACTAACATGGCACAGTAGGCATTTATATACCTCTTTTGGCAATGAGAAATCTGAGATGAAAATAAGTTGGTGTGGTAGCTAAAATGCAGTTCGCACCCCAAACTTGTGCTATACTGACAACTGCACGACAGCTTCAAAAATCAGAAATGTAGTTTCTTCCCCACCTAACCCAGAACAAATAAAGCTACTTCATGCAGATTCTATCATGTTGCTCATAAGCAAGAGCTACCTGAATTGGAGTAACTCAGAATATGGTTGGATTCAACAGACAAGGTCATTTATTTCACTTTTCTCAGAGTGATTTTGTATTCATTCCAATAGGCAATGGGTAGCACAACTATTCAGAGAATAAATCATTTTCTTCCTACACTTGAAGCCACTAAATGCCAACAAAATGCAACCCATGACTCAGACATTTATTTATTTATTATTTATTTTTAGACTAATGGGAACTGTATGAATTCTTTCTTAGTCTTCCAAGAGCAAATGCCTTTTATGCTTGATCTGGAAAGAATCGAGTTTCGGAATGTTAAATTACCAATTTACCTAAGTGAATACTTTTAACCCTCTTTGGGCAGCTTGGAATAGCTTAATCTATAGCTCTCTGCAGTCATTTTAAAAATCACTTTTTCAAAGTTCAGTTCTTTAGACAGTATTTAGGTACAGGCAGATGACATCTGCAGACAGAGGTAATAAAATTGCATAGTAACTAGGGTTGTAATACCAAACTAAAATTTGTGAGACATTTCATTTTTAATATCCTTTTCTTTTAAAAATCTTTTCATTGAGGTCTAAAACATAGAAAGTATATAAAGTAAACATTAACCTTAAATTAATAGTTTCCTGAACTTTTAAAATATTTATTTACTCCTATAACTAGCACCGAGATCAAGTCATAAGACACTTCCTTACCCAGAAGATTTCGGTGTGCCCCCCCACTCCTGGTGAATGACCTCTCCTGTACAGCCCCACCCCCCACAACACTCCCACCCAGGAGCCAGTATGTTCACTTCTGCCACCATCAGTCAGTAAGTTGGGTCTATTCTTGAACCTGATATAAATGGGATCATATGGCAATGACTCCTTTGTGTGTGGCATCTTTTGCTTCACATGATGCCTGGGACAACACTTAAACAGCAATCTGTTGTACCATTGAAAAAAAATGAACTGCAGTGCATTAACAGATCAAATTAGTCTCCAAAGAGCAACATTTACAAATCACGCTAATAATTCTACTGTGACAAAGAAACTAGTGCCCAGTGCCCACTGAAAGTGTTATTTGGCAGTTTCAATTTGGTGTCACATAATTGGCCACAAAACTATTTCCAACCCTCATGATTTGGACACTTCAACAGATTTTATATATAGCCAGTTAGTATGTAAGACAGTTTCTTTTACGGCAAGGGGTAACTACGTGCTATATCTGTGTCTTTATTTAAATGAATTCCTTCTTAGAGTGAAATTTTACGCAAAAGTACTTTAGGATAAGTAACTAATCCACAGAAATAAGATAATGTGCATTGAAACATCTGGAGCAGAGACACCACTTTGTGGCCACACTGTGCTTACCAATTACTCAATGGTCAGAGAGAAAGTGACTCCCCTAATATATGAATGATACATCCCAAAACAAAAGATTGAAATAAATTTCCTCTAAAAACGAGGCAGAAACATCATCCCTAGAACTGGTATTTTGTAAAGAAAGTTTGACGCAACATTATTTTTGTAGCAAGATACCCTCTTATGCTGGATCAGGAGGCCTTAGAAGTCATAGTTAGAAGCTCGCTGATTCGTGCAAAGTCGTGATCACCCTTTGCAGGTCCCAGCTGAGGCTCTCTTCTCATGGACTCAGCGAAGCCGGAGCTTCCCAACGGGTCCCCTGCACCGCGAGCTGCAGACTAGGGGAGCACGCTTCAGGCTCTTCCCTGGCCTCCAAAGTGAGCAGCAGCCCCACAGCCTGACTAGCAATGTTTCAACAGTGAATAGTAAATATCTTGATGTGTACTTAATACACTTCCTATCAATCAAACTTCAGATAAAGAAAGAATCAGTTTTTTTAAAAAGGCCACACAGTTCTGTCTTGGCACATAATTTGGGTGTTGAATATTGTTTTGCTTTAGTGGCACTGTTTCTGGTTTGAAAAAGATTTTACCACTGATCAGGTTTAAAATAAGTTGTTAACATGCTTAAAAATGCATGATGGCTTTGAAAATTAATGTGCAAAACAAAGCCCAATTAAATAATTTGTATTTCTAATGGGAATTAAAATAAAAAAGGACTGACCACTTTTGGTTCACTTTGCTTCTGCAAAGCACAGGCTAGTACACAATTCCTTAAAGTATGTGCACATGGGCCACTGAATTATGTTAATAAATACAAAAATATGAAAAATTTGTAGCTTTAAACACTGGCAAGAATGAGGACTGAACCAGAGGTCAAATAGAGTACAGCAGGAGAGAGAGACTTTTGCCTCTAAATGGTTCAGAAAAGCATAAAATATTTCATTTTATAAACTCATAAAATTAAAAAAGCTGCAGCTATAGCTTTAGGAACTTGAAAATCAAAATGAAAACAACACGCTTGCCTCAATGTTTCCCAGCACTATGACCACCACAGCAGCTGTCGCCTGTGGTCTGGATGGCACTGGACCACTGACGACGTGTGAGGCTGCAGTTCCAGGGCGCTCCTGCCACGCCCTGGGTACCAGCCCCCTTGCTCACAGGAATGTCGAATCGGTGGAGGGACCACACAAATCTATGTTGTATCCACTCATTCGAATCCACGGTAGGAGAGACAGGATGGTGTTCAGGTAAGAGATTATGAACGGTTCATAAGACAGCCATCAGCCCCACTGAGGATATACGATACAAATGCACTGCAGTGACAGTGGGTCAGTGGTACATCACCACATACACAGGCTGGAATACTTTATGGCTACGTTTTCATGCAAATGAACACAATGTATTTGTCGCCTCTTCCAATATGATGCCCAGAGCTCTCCATTGGAATTCCTCCCGCCTTTCGGGCTGTTGGCAGAGGAGACGAAGGAGCACAAGGGCCAGGCCAGGCTGTTCTGATGTGCAGCTCAGCAGGGCCCACGCGGCCCAGTGCCGGGACTTCTCGGCATTCCCATCTGCGTTCCCACAGGCTCCTCCCCGCTTTCCTTCCAAGACTCAGCAGAAGCTTCCTGCCGGCCTTAGGAAGCACTGGCCTGTTCTGCAAGTATCTTCAAGACAGAATGCATTTCAATTCCTTTAGCTTTTTCCCCTTCCTGACCATCTTGTGTAGTCATTGTGACACTGTCCATTTATCTCATGTCAAAAAGAAAACAAAAAGGCCTGCTCCAAAGATGATAATGCTGTTTTTCACTAGAAATATACCTAGGATTTTAGCAAACCCACACAATGCAGAGAGACAGCAGAAACAGGACAGATAAAGAGACATAAATAGATGCTGGGTCTGAGCTGAAAATCAACGCTAACACTTGGTAACAGTTTCTTAGAAGAGTAGAGGCATGACACTGGTACAAGTGTGGGACGAGGCGCTGGTGACCAGGGTTCAATTTTTACTGTCTTACGGGTTAGTGCTGTGATCCAGGCCCAGTGTTCTCAATTCATAAAAGGAGAGAGCTAAATATTACTGATATTACTGACTTTTAAAGCCCTTTTTCCCTTTGATGGCCTTTAAAGGTCTATCATCCCACAGGGGAGTGAAAATGGATGGATATCTCTACCTCCATGCACAAAGACATGAGTATATTTATAAATATGTGTATGACTATGAATATATATGTTTTAAAGATTCTGTTTGCCACAGCAAAGACACTGAAATATTTTTTCTCTTTCATTTTTATCTCAGTGTACCTTAATTTCAGAGAGGCAAGAGCACTTTAGTTTCATTAAAAAAGAAATCCCCAGTATTTTGTAGACTAAATTCATCAATGTCATTTCCAGAGCTGCACTTCAATTGCTCCCATCTATATAACTGATGATTCGGTTCACTGCATAAAGGGGAGAATAGTTTTATCTTCCCTTTCTACCTCTGCAGAAGCAAGCCGCATAGGTGTATCTCAGAGGTGGACAAACAGCCCGGGAAGCAGCCCAGAGCGGAGTCTGCAGGGGGTCGGGCAGGGCAGCCCCCCTTGTCATGCTCCCCTCCCATCCCCCACTTGCAGTGCGGCTTTCTAGTTCCTAGTCTCCAGTCTGCTGGAAACCCTGTCGTTTTTCAGAGTGGCTGCTTCTTCGACAGCTCTCGCCTGCGATACACCAGCAAGGACAGGTCTCCCGCGCACCAACCTGACGCCGGGGCTTCCCCTGGGGTCCCATGTGCTGGCCGGGTCAGCCCGTGTCCTGTCCAGCAGACGGCACCACGCACTGCGGGTGAGGCGGGAGGCGCCCTGGCCCCGGTCTGCTCTGTAAGCCAGGCCTGAAGGCACCTCCCTGCGACCTCAGGGAGCCCCTCCTGGGACAACTTCGATCCTCTCGGCCCCACCTCTTCCAGCCTCCTCTGTAGGAAGTGGTCCCAGCAGGCTTCAGCAGCAGGCAGACCACCACAGGCCTTGCATGGCCCGT
Organism: Manis javanica; assembly: GCF_040802235.1. NCBI lineage: Eukaryota > Metazoa > Chordata > Mammalia > Pholidota > Manidae > Manis > Manis javanica. The sequence goes on from NC_133167.1 coordinate 107,593,715, forward strand.
CCTCGGCCCCTGCTCCCTGCCCGACCCCAGCAGGCCAGGGTCACCTTGTCACAGCTCCTGCAGGGACAACTAGAGGTGTGGGAGTCCTTCCCCGTGGGGCCACCCTGTCCCATGAGGGATGGGAGCCACTCCTGCTGGCCCCTGGCGGGCAGTTTCCTTCAGCTCCCAGGAGGTCTGGTGGGATTTTTCACCTATCACCACAGTGGTGGCCGGCTGCATCCACATGTTTGCACCCGTCCCCTCCTCCCGGCTTCCCTCGCTTTTCCCCACGCTGCTCCCTGGGACCACTTCCCAAACAAACTTCCTGCACAAGACCTTTGTCTCAGGCTCTGCTTTGAGGGAAACCCAAGCTAAAGCAGCGTGAGAATCAAGTGAGATCAAAATACATCTCTATCTGCGTGTGTATCTAGGCAATGTGCAACTGTAAATCGTCACAACTATTTTTGCTGTACATAAACGTACACACGACCTTAGAGTATCTGCTGCATGTGTATTTGCTCCTTGACTTGCGTGTATCTGTCAGGTGCTGAGAGCCAGAGCGCTAGTAGATACGTGGCTAAATACACAGGTGCCTTGGGAGCCTCTAGAAGCTACACGTGCATGAAATGTGGCGCCTTTTCCCATAAGAAATGCCCTAGCCAGTTTATGTTACCATATTGCCTAATTCAGCTTGCATATATTTATAATGGCTGCTATTGATGATAAAGAGCCATTGCAAAATGACTGAAACCTTTGAGGGGGAAAAATACATTTCCTCCTTAGATGTTGGAGTGACGGTAAGGGAAACACACACAGAAGGAGAGATGTATGTGTGATAAACCCCCAATTAAACCACTAAAGGGAGTGCAGAGCTCCCACAAATACACACAAAGAGCTGTGCCTGGACAGCGCCCAGATACACTGGTGTGCTCCAAGTATTTTAAATTTCCTCCCTCTCAGGAGCAGGGGGACAAGCTGTACTTTGGTGCGGCAACCTTGGTGCCCGTAACGCCATTCCTCTTCACGTCCTCGTCTTTACAGTCGTCCGTATGTGCACTGATGAAAATAGCAAAGGCTTATGTAGACACTGTGTTGGAAAACAGAAAGCCACTCACCAGTTGTTCACAGAAAAAACAATCAGGACAAACCAGTCACAGGAAGTGCCTAGGAGACCCTACTTGGGTGGGGGGCGCCTACACAGCTACGGTAGACGGAAGCAGGTCCACTTATGAAGCTCGTGAAAACACAGACGAGCAGGGCCAGGCCCCCGCACTCCCACAGGGCCTTCCACTGGGCGTGCAGAGCCAGGACCAACACTGCACAGTGGATGGAGGTGGGTGGCCCTGGATGCGGGCTTTCTGGGCTATACAGACTCAAGCACGGCATCGACGCAAAGACGACGAGATGAGCGGCTCCGCGGCCCCCGGGCATTTGGACGTCAGGACCGCGCTGGGCGGTGCCTTGACCCTGCCACCCGCATGTGCTCAAGAGGGCACAGGCCTGCTGCAGACAGCGCCTCTCCGGGCCTTTCCCCCTTCCACCTCTGTTTCTCTCCTTAAATACTGCTGGGGACACAAATGCTTAGGCAGTGAGACCTCTAGATTTAACAAAACAAAACAAAAGCTTTATAAGGACAGGGAGGAAAGCCCCCCAGTTTTGCCACTTTTCTGTCTGAAGACCTCAAAAGATGTTTCAGTTTCCTCATGACAGGGAACGAAGAACATTAGGTCAAAAGCCTTCTAAACAGAATATCCCTGCACTTAATAATCTTGTATTCAAGTTTTCAGACTCATTGTAAGAGCGAATGTTTTCCTTGCTGTTCCTAGGGCGCATGGCTGGGGAAGAGCTGCAGAATTTCCATATCCCAAGCCAGCAAGAACACAGACCTGCAGCGTTAGGAGATCTGCAAATCAAGGCAACAAATACGAAACGTATTTTGGTATTAAAAGGCAACACACAGTGCAATGGGGAACTTTGAGGAGGGTGTAACTGGGGAAATGGCTCGAGGCAAAGGGAGACAGACACAGGGGGGGCAAGTGCACGCAGGAAACGGGGTGCACGGTGCCCAGCGGCGGAGCCTACTCTTCCTCTTCTGGGCAAAGGCACAAGGGAGTTAATGAGCTGCAAAGGGATGGAGTCTGCACTGCGCACCGTAACTCAGGCTGGGATGGTGGCACAGGGGTAGGGGCCGCATGACCATCCCAGAGAGAGGGGATGGTAGACTGTATCAAGTTGAGGGACTGCTGAGGTAGGAAAAAAACATCGTTTTGGGGGTGTGTGGTGGGAGAAAGGACATACGGAATACATTTCGTATCTTGTGTCTACACTGAAATGCTAGAGAACAAAATATTTCCAAAGAAACCTCCAGCTACTTGTTAATTTCCTAGGGAAATTAGATCATCAACATGGACAAAAACTTATTAATTAAAGGCTTCAGGGCACGGAGTTTACTGAAACAGAAACATCGTCCCTTAACTGGGATGTACACAGCTGGTGAGGGCCCACCACCGAATCTCCAAGTTGGGGACGGTTTTTTGTACACTATGCTTTCTTTTCCCAGTCAATTTCAAAATTACTTTCCATTTCTTAGAAAAAAATGATGATTATCTTGGTGAGAAGGAAAATAGCGAGGGAAACATTTTAATGTCTGATCAATCTGCCATAGCTGCCTCATAAAAGGGCTTATTTTTTCTGTCAAATGTGATCATTCCAAGTGTTAGGGGATAATAAAAAAACTTCAGGATATATTGTACATTTTAACAAATATGTCTGTCTTAAGTTAAAATATTTTACTCTGTTTGCTTGAGCTTTGGTGTATTGCCAACCTTTAAGGGCTGTGGTTAGGGTGCAACGCTTTTAGCAAATCAAAATGAAACTGAGCGACAATTTATCCAACTACAATGACAGTGACAGCCTTCAGATAACCGGGTCATTCACTTGAATTCTAGGGAAAGAGAAACAGCTCAAGGACGCACACGTTGCGGAGTGCGTACGGCATTAACTAAATAAGCAGAGGACAAAACGAGTGTGCACACAGTGCCTTCAGATTGTGGTGAGGACTTTTCCAGAGGCACTTGGACCCACAAAATCTGCACCACTGCATAATCATTTTCAGACACGAAGGCAATGTCAAACATCCCTGCAAAACATGAGTATGTGAAGCCACACATGTCAAACGAAAAAGAAACCATGTCCCTTCCCCTGGGAGGTTCAAGTATCTTGGAACTGTTTTGATAAGAGTGGCTAAGTGCAAACGACAAGGACGGGAAACATTTGCCGAAAGAGAGCAGAGCCGGGCGCTGCTAAGAGGAGGGGAGACCCGATTTGCCTCCTATTTTTTTCTGGTACTAAGACTTCCTTACATTAGAATGGAATGCTGTTGGGCACATTTCTATATTTCTGGGTTTCAGTTGCTGACAGTAAAAATAAGGGATACTGAACAGAAACACATCCTAAGGCAGTAAACTTGCAAAGAACTAATTCGTCAAGGTCAAGGGACAGCGAAATGTCAGCGTGTCTACCTCCCTCTGTGTCGATCAAACAGACTTCATTGCTAGACTCGGTCTGATGCTCCTGATTCGCAGCGATTTAGGGAAAGGCGACACTGAAAGGGGGATCTTCATTTGGAAAATGCTCATTTTTACTCTTATGTTATGAACGTCTGAATACTTTATCTCTAAAAATTAGTACTCATCTTTGGAGGAAAAAAAAAGATTGTGCCACCCTGCTCCCAGGATAAAACCAGCTTTGGCAATCTTCAACTCGAGGCTTTTCTGTTAGTAAAAATGAGCCCCTCCCCTTCCCTGACTGCACGGCAGGTGGTCTGTCTCTCTGTTTCGAGGCACTGGGAACCCCGGAAGTGGGAGGGCACACTCGCGCCCATCGTGGGGCCGTGAAGAGGCACGCGCTGCGGCCTTGTGCGGAGCCCCGGTCTGCTCACAGGCGGTGAGGGCTCAGAGGCGCCTGAAGCACGGGGCCCCGGCAGCCCTCAGCAAGGCAGGACGCAGTGGCTGAGACTTCGGGAGCCACCAACGCACATCACCTGTGTGCGTGTTACTGTCGCTCTTATTTCTGGGACTAGATACCGTCTTCTTTGCCCTTGAAGAGCACTCAACGGTCATATCACCCATTTCTCGTAAAGTCTTCATTTGTTTTCACCAACCTCAAGTGTGAGAGCCCAAATCTTTTTGAGAATCAACACAAACAAGATGTCTAATACTTCTGTTTTTCTCCCAAAGACTTCACTTAGTGAGCAACAGGGTTGGTATCACATAGAGTATTTACGTTATTTAGGTGTGGTGTATATATTGTATACAGTCACTATACACATATATACACAATAGCTATACATACACATCACACGTATACATACATCTGTCATTTGCTTCAATGTCAGATCAACCACACACACATACCACCACATACATTTACTGTCATCCTGAAAAACAGTGACATAGCCAGCATTTTGCATCCTATTGTTTTCAAGCTTAGAAAAAAAAATACGGTATAAAGTTAAGAAATTTTGCTTTAAAAAAAAATTAGGTCTTTTATGTCTTTTAAACTTCCTAAGTCTAATTTTAACATGGAACTTGGCTTTAAAAATGCCAAATAATAAACAACCGTTTCATGTCCCTTGATGGCTGTAACCACATTTGACCCAGTAGTTAAAAGTACTCACTTCCCCCTTCTAATTATGTGACCTGGAGTGACAAACGATGGAATCATTTTTACTGAAATCAGTAAGATTAAAACTATTATTTATACTACTTTGTAAATTATTACTTCAGAGTATGGACTCAAACCAAACTCCAGCTTGAGTGTATCTTTCGTAGTTCCAAACTTCCCAGAATAAGGCTTTCTAAATATTATCTTTGCTGGGTGTTAAGAGTAACTAAGATAAGTCCTCTGGATGACTTACACGGCTTTAACTTTAACCTCAAAAATTCCATTACTCCCGTGGTGACGAGGGAGTGAGCGTGTGCGTGAGAGAACAAGGAGACGTTACTGACTTCCATCATAAGCTCTTTCGGACTGTACATTTAAATCACACAAGTTCACAAAGCAGGGGAAGGGAAGAAAAGAATGAACTAAGAAAGAGCGTAGCTGATAGAAAGCCTGAGCTAGTGAGCACTAGCAAGTTAATAAAGGGTTAACAGGGCATCGCTCTTCCGCTTTTAAGTCTGTTTTAGAAATGCTTGTTGGACAGGCAAGTAATTGTTCCTGATTTTTTATAGTTGTCTAATCTATTTGACTCATACTGAGAAGTAAAGGCTTCAAGTACAAGATTTTAAAAATGATCAGAACTCTAGTAATTGTTGGGTTTCTTGCTATTTGAAGAACGGGGGAGTGACGGTAACCATCAAAGCAACAGCCTGGAAGGAGGCCGGGCGCACAGGTGGGGCAGGGGCAGAGCTGACGGTCAGCAAGCGATGCGAGCAGTGACCTTACGGTTCCAACGCCGATCCAAGGCCTCGTGACACCACTCCACACACAATTTATAAACTGTACCAAGAAGGAAGCCCCTGAACTCTCCAGGGAAAACTCTGCCCATCCCACTGCATTTTCTCACTCTTACAGGCAGAATTTCAGAATTACTTACTTAATGGCTAACATTTTAGGAGAAATTATGTTGGATGACTAGCTCAATGATGGCTTCTCTTCAGAGAATTACAAGTTTTAAAGAATGGCACTACAGGTAGTTTTATAACCAGCTTTCAATTATTCAGTTTAATAAAAGATTTGAGTTATAACTATGTGAAAGAGAAATAGAAACAGGGTTTGTATCCTCGTGAGCCTATGGCTTGGACCAATGAATGGAATCACGGTTCTTCTCATCACTGGATCATGAGGAAAGGGAATTAAGATTGAAGTACCCGAAATCAATGCATGCACAATGACTTTAAAAGCATAGTGTAATGAATCCTGGAAACACTTCTCTGATTGATCAGAAACCCTACTTTATACATGAGGACACTGGGGCACTCCAAAGTTTAGTGACTTTAAGAGTCAAAGTAAAACACGGAGGTGGGTATCCCCGGCCTGAAGCCCACATACTCCTTCCCACACCTGGCTGTCTGCATTTATGATTATTTACATAAGTTTACTGCCAAAGACATACGTGTTTATGCCTCTTGCAGTGAAACCAGCCTCGTCACTCTTTTGCTTAAGCTACTATGCGAGGCAGTAAGCACGCCCATTGTCCGCAGTAACCCCGGGCCGCAGGTCTGACTGGCTCATGAGATGCTGACTAGACTAGGGTAGTATTGCCTGGCAGACCAAGTGATGACATCGTGGAAATAATACATGTTAAGAAAAACTTCATAGGTCAGGTATGCGATGAACTCAGTGAGAGGGAAGTGGGGTGCACTCTGAATGTGGACCTGAGGGCTTCTGTTATTACGGGGAGTCCAAAGGTGCGCCCTTGCTCACACTATCTCAGAGAGTCTTTGAAAGTCTGGATTTCAAGAAACCGCAAGTCTGGCTGTGGCAGAAACAGTGACGCTCCTTAGAACCAAATTCTCATTTCCTGTGTAACACGGACAGAGCTTCAGCGGGGCTGAATGGGCACAAGGCAGCAGAGCCACCACGGCCTCCCCCCGGACTGCTCGGCTGTCTGCCCAGCTCTGTGCGGAGGCCCCGCTGCCGCCCTCACCTGCGTCGGTGTGGACTTCTACACATCCTGAACAATGAGCAGCTTCTCTCCCGCCCATGATGTACTAAGCTGCCAGATGTTGAGTCAACCCAAAATCACACTGTATTCTACTGTATTAGTGTCAGAAAAGCCCCAAGATGTCAAACCTAGGGCAAGGCACAGGTCTTGCAGTAGATGTTTTAAAGGCAAGGGAAAACATTTAGGAATGGGATTTCTGATCATCTGACTCATGACTGCCTTTCTGTCGCCTGTTCTATTCCTAGCTGGAGAATTATATCCAGGACAACATGAAGAAAGAAATGGTAGAGATGCAGCACAATGCGGTGCAGAATCAGACCGCGGTGATGCTGGAGATCGGAACGAGCCTGCTAAACCAGACAGCAGAGCAAACCCGGAAGCTGACAGACGTGGAAGCCCAAGTGAGTGATGCAGCGGAAAACACGGTCCAGCCCCATAAACCCTAGCACAAAATCGTGCTGCCTGGTTACTTAGTGAAATAAAGGGAAAGTAAAGAAATCTCAAATAGAGAAGAAAAAAGAATGACTTGATAAGAAATTGAGAATTTGTGGCTAGATGGGAATTTACGATCAGTAAATACATCTTCATTTTCAATGTTGAGGTTAAATTACATTATTCTCTAGGGGCCCTCAAATCATGTCCGTATTGCTCTTTCTCGACTACACGATAAGGGCTGCTCCGCCTCCCTGGTGTTTTCTGGACTCCAGATATTTTTTCCATGTCTAAATCCTGAACTCTTTTGTGCATTTGAGAAATGAAAAGCCAAATGCTAGAAACTTTGTCCTTAAACCTCACTCTCAGTGAAAGAAGACTCTTTTCAAAATGATTTTGAAAAGAGTCTCATAGACATGTATTATTTCTCACAGATGCTTTTCAAAAATGATTTTCTATAATGAGCTTATACAACTTTCGGTATGAGTTTATAGCGGAAGCAGCAAAGAGTTTATAAGCAGCGGCAGTTATAGCACAAAGCGCGTTTAACCCTTACAAGACCCCGAGTTCTGGGTGGTTCTAGTTCCCCCATTAACCAGATGTGCCTGGGCGGGACACTCAGCTTCCCTGGGCCACAGCGCTTTGAACCGTCAAAGGAGAGCTGGGTCAGATGACCAGCTGCTGGGAGTCCGTGAGTCCTGGCTGACAGTATGAAATATGGAAATAGTGTAAGCATAACAGCAGAAGCGTGAACATTATACCAAAATTCATCCAGGGTCACGCTAAATTCCAGAGTCATGTTAAATGACATACAACATGTGACCTAGTAAGAATATTCAATGTGGGGAAAAAAAGTGCTCTTGGTGGAATTTATGGAGATGCTCCAAGTTCAACCCTCGTTGCTGGTGAATTGGCTTTCTGGCTCCTAGTGCTGCTTTCTCTACAGGCTTAGGAAGTTTGTCCCTTTCTACTCTGAGCTGTATGTAATGCTCAAAAAAAAGAGGAGAGTTAACTGTAAACGATTCCCACCACATATTATTCCTATGAACTAGCTCAGCGGAAAGGACCAAGAAATGGCAGGCATCCTGGGAGGGTGGGATGCGAGGCAGGAGAAAGCAGAGGCTCCGACAGCAGGAAGAGCCCGTCTAGGATGGCACAGTGTTCTTCCGCTGTCTTCCTAAGAACCGCTGGGGAAGGTAGAGAAAATGGCAGGGAAGTGGTACAAGGATAAAAGGTTGGGTTTTTTTTGGTTATTGGTAAGTTTTAATGTTTCACATTGTTATTTTGGATAAAAGGTTTTTTATCTGAGGAGACAGTAAGAAGTTATTTGCTTATCAAATCTTTCCACAACATCAGAACAGTTTAGGGAAAACACAAATATTTTACATCATGGATCACAAGATACTGAAAACTGTAATCCCAAAAGGTAATAAAAGCTAAAAACGATAAGATACAGTTTTAAAGGAAATGTATCAATATATCCTTGGTCAATTATTAAAATGAGTTAGTAATGCTCAAGTCACGTCTTGGTAGTGGAAACTGGTGGGCAATCGAACACTTCTGAAAAATGTCCTGGAACTACAACACTTCTTCTATTATCAGATGATGATAATAAAGTGTAAGACACAGCAATACTGTAAACCTTTGCTACGGTTTATGTAAGTCAGATTTATTAACATTTAATGAGCTTTTGTTGGGTCACATGATTTTTCAATGTATCTATTGTGAAACTAGGTATAATGTGATACAGGATAACAGGAAAATAGGAAAATGGCTGGAAAGAGAACAGCCTCAAATGTCTAAGTAAACACACTGAAATGGCTGAACCTAAGCAAGGACATCAAAGGACCCAATATGCACCCCACCTATTTGAGGCATTTGCTGAGCAGTTACTATGTGAAACAGATTTAAATACAAACATGACAATTTCTGATTAGAAGCAAGATTCTTCTAGCCTGTCAGAGTGAGAGACTATTACACAAGGCAGTGAGAGGTGGTTGGAAGCCTGAGATCCTAGAGCCAAGAGACCCCACCTGACCTGGATACGTCAGCCACCTGCGGCTGGACGCCCTCTGAAAAGTGATGGAGAAACATGGTAACTGGTCCTGGATCAGCCGGCGCCTGTACCCAGCCACCCCACCTTTCCCCCACTGAACTCACTTTGTTTGCCCTTAGGAGTGACATAAAAGCCACGAGTTTCCAGTTCTTTTCAGCAATAACCAACATAGAATGTTAGGGCCCAAAGAATAGTTAGGCCTAATCTATATTCCAGGTGTTAATATTAAAACTCAGCCCCCATGTTGGCCAAGGCCTTTTATCCACCCGCAGAAGAAGGCTCATGGCATGACCTCTTCCAGCTCTGACCATGGCCCAGACCGACCCTCGGCCTGCACGGCGGGGCCACGCAGAGCCTGCTGCGAATGACACAGACCCCAAGCAAACAATGATTCTTTCAAGGACCCCTATTCCTGGGCAACACTCACACATGACGTCACGTCCTGAATAACCATGACACAGAGGATGTGAGTAATGGATTCTTCCTGCTAAAAGGCAGCCAAATGTGGCAGAACTCACCCTTAAAGCTGTTTGAACACAATGGGAACAGCAAGGCTGCGCATAGTGTATGTCAGAAAGGACCGCAAAGCAGACCTGTTCCCACTTCACACAGAGGTGTTATTGCTTCCTATTGGGTGATGGGATTTTTAAAATAGGAAAAAGAGAAATAGAAAAATAATAAAAGGCTATTTTTTATTGCATACGACCAAATATTTTTATTGCACACAATAAATGCATACGACTAGGAAATACTGAGCTAAAAATGAGCTATATTGTTACACCATGGAAGCACGTGACTTTTAATCAGAGGTCCGCTGGCAAGGAGGTACGAGAAAAACCATTTTGTTCTGAGCAGAGGCAAAACTTTTCACTTGTGAACAAATTCGGATACATTACGTATGACCAATTTTTACTCCCACTTGTCTCACTGTGTGAAAAGAAATGACAGAACATGGCAGAACAAGAAAAATGACATTATATGATTTGACAGAAACACCATTGCCCAGAACTACTAAATGCTTTCTCAAATAACGACGTGGTGAGAAAAGTGTAACACACTCCAGTGCGATTCAGGACATCAAGCCTTTGTAGAGAATGAAAATTGTGCCAGAATAAGATACTTTGGTAAATAAATGATGCTTTAGTTCTGTTTTCTTAGAATCTAGATAAGTTAATTAAAAGGAAGTTACATGTATTTAAAAAATGATCAACAGGAATTTTATTTTGTTCTGTTTAGGTATTAAATCAGACAACGAGACTTGAGCTTCAGCTTCTGGAACATTCCCTTTCCACAAACAAACTGGAGAAACAGATTTTGGATCAGACCAGTGAAATTAACAAACTGCAAGATAAGAACAGGTAATAAAAGTGCAAAAAAAATGCATACTCCATAATCGCACACTTCCTAGATATGAAAGCCTAGTTCATGCGACTACTAATCATAAGCATGGCTTCCCAAGGGCTGAAACATAGCGCGTGAGGACCAGAAACCTTCAGAGGGGAAGGTGGGGCGCAGCTCTGGAGGAGCAGGCTGGCAGCTGCGCTTCTCAGACACCCCCAATTTGGTTATTCATTCTCTGGCCCCTTAAAGATTCTCGCGGTCATCATCTAAACTCTGCTGCCAACAGAATGCCCGCTGATCTATGGAAAGACACCGCCACGGTTGTGGAGTACAATGAACACCGGCCTGGGCATTTTAATACTAACTTTACCAAGTCTCGGCCTCTGGGGACTTAGTTTTTCCTGATGTGAAATGATACAGCAGGAAGGCTACACTCATACTGCAAACCAAAGCACGTTACATGATACTCTTAAAACATATGATAAAGTAAAACAAAGTTTATATGAAATCCAATTAATACTTAAACATAGAAAAATCCCAAGAAACCAATACAAAAACAGAAAATTATGGGTGATCGATGGAGATTGTTTTCATAGATTTATTCTAATTGGGGACATAGGAGGATAATTATATTCACATACCTGGTGTGGTTATTTCCTTGTTTCTAATCAAGACACGTATGCATGACATGGAGCACAGTCAGACAATTATGCTTGTTTTCAGAATTAAATAATTTCGATTAAATAATTCTTTATTTTTAACCAAAAATGATGACAAATTGATTGTTTTATAGTCATTCTTTTCTGTTAGAATTAAGTTGAAATAATTTTTTCTACTTTTTGGGAAACAAGTTGAACTCATTATTGATTTAAGATTCTGAAAAGCACAGAGACTTTTTAATCCAAATATTTTTCTTTAATGTTTCACGTTTTCTCTTCTGCAAGGTAATAAAAGCACAATCTCTCTCATTTCATTTTACTAAAATGGCCTCACTGAATGGTGCTCTCTTCCCTCCGCTGCAGTAATGCTGGAAGCTACGGCAGCTGGGTGATCTCCTTTGTTGCTCACCCTAAAATCATGTCTGTGGGACCTGGGACACGTCGTTTGTTGAACACACGCTAGTCCTGAACATTGTTCACACCTTGGGTTCCTAATTTAGTCTGCTACAATGCTTGCTACACTTACCAGTTAAATATGCTGGTTATGTTGCCCCAAATTCAACATATTTACAAATATCCATCAAATCATACTTCCTTTTGCCTAGGAAAATATGAATCTTCTTCCCACGTTCTGACACACTGCTTAATATTTTTCACTTACTACAAGCAAACTGTTACACAAAGCCAGCTCTGAAATACAATCCACAACTTTCTCTACATTTTTCGATCATTCATAATTTGATGACATTTTTTTGTATGTTAAAGCTTTACATTGTATACAACACTGAATTCCACCCATGTGGTAGCTTGTATTTTCTGATTATTGTTTAAATGATCCTTCACATTTTTTTCACTTAATCTTTCATATTTCCTCCCAGTTTAAGCTACATTGAGCAATAATGTACTTTTCCAATAACTTGTGTCTAGTTTCATATGAAATTAAACTTAAACATCACATTTTCTCCATAAAATCACCTTGTCACCTGTATCTGACAAACTCGAAGTTTATGTGACTTGCAACGGCAAAGGCACATGGCTTGGACTGCGGGTATTTCCCTCGGCTGCACATAACAGGCAGAACTGTTTCTGAACGACCTGCCAGAGGACACACATTAGTACAGATACCGAAGGCACACCTTTTAACAGCTGACTTATGACAAAAACTGTATGTACCAAGTCTGTACCTACAGGAAGAGTCATCTTTTTAGTAGCTGCAAAAACCATATTCTCATTTGTCAAAAATGTTATATGAAAGGACAATAATAAGGTTTTTTTCATGAATAACTGTGAAAAAGTAAAAGTAAGAAAACTGTGCTGAGGATTTTCCGTCTCTCAGAGAGCCTGCATCCTGTGTTTTAAGGTGCCTTAAATGTTGACTAGCCTAGGTTTTCTCTTGCAAGAACATCATCACAAAAAAAACTTGTGAATGTGTTGTACATTTGACAAACTCTATTTCAAATTATCTTCAATAATTCCCCCAAAGTGCAACTGCTTCCTATGTGGAATAGTTGCAAATCAAGGCAAAGACTTACCATGGCGGACAGTTTGTTGACAATTATGTGCCTTTTCATTTTATCATTCTTTTTTTTCTTCTCAAAATAAGTGATTAATTTAGAGGCTACCTGTACCAGTTCAATTCATATGTGACTCTTGTTAAATGGCTGTTACTGGAAAGTGCTGCCATTGAAGATCTCCCCTCTGGAGAGAGGTGATAAAAACTCATCGAAGAACCAGGATCCAGCCTTGACATTTCTGCCCACACAGGATATTTCCCCACACTTTTCAAATGACCATGAATTGTGTTAGTATCAAATTAAACAGTTCCTAAGTCCAACTTTTATGGTGATGATCAAATTGATAATTCTGTGTCAGAAAACCAAAGGAGATGCCAAAGGGCAGCATTTCAAATCACGCAGAGAAGCCCCAAGCCTCTCTGCTTCCCTCTTCCACCCCATTACTAGTGACCTTGGTATTTGTTGGAATGTGCCGACTTCTTGCTATGAATCTACACTCTACTCTCTTCTGTTTTACCCCATTTGTTTAATTTCCTTTCACTAAAACAATGCTGATTGCAACTCCCTAAATTCATTTCCTAAGCCAGTTAACAGGTCCTGATCTGTATTTTGCAAAATGTTGCTCCCGAATATGATTTCTGGGGCTCCGCGTAGCTTTCAGTGCAGTGATCGGAGCTTTTGCACTCATTCCAGGGTGCTGCTCTTGGAACCAGTCTGGCCTGGGATAACCGGATGCTGGGCTTAACTCTTCAGTTCGTGTTTGTATTTAATTCTGAGATAAAGTCTTTTAGATCAGGAGATGACTGCCCTCTGGAGCTATACTGGTACAGGTCTGGGAGACTAAAGAGACTAAAGTTGCTCTGTCTTGTTTGACGTCTTCCCTGGGGTGCTCACACTCTGGACTGTGTGAGGGCCCAGTCTTTCTTTTATGCCTCCTGTTAAAGGCAACAAAAGAGAGTCTGCTAACAAATTTCAGCAGCACCACTTTGGAGGCAGTACAGATCAATGATTTAAAAATGCCCCACGTATTCCATGTTGATTGTGTTAGGTTAAGCATTGTAGGAGTGTTTCCAAAGTGGGTGCCTATATGCTGATGTACCAGAAATAATTTTAGGTAGAAAACAAAAACTTCATGCATTTATTTCTATGTTGTCTTCTGCTTCTGGTAAGTCATCTTGATTTTTAAATTAGTGAAGATGGCAACTTTAAAAAAAATAAGCTGATATCAGGAACAAGATGAAGAAATAACAGTTGAAAGTGGATATGGTAAAACTGATGAAAGTCTCATGCAACTAACTGTGCTACAGTGACAGATGATTTCTGTCCTGGGGTCCTGACAGCAACCTGATTGCCATACACTGACCTATAGGGACCACCAGGCTGGGGTAAATTTAAGAGCTGCAACTGAATTTCTAAAAGTAATTACTCATACTGCCTGTTAGTGCTTGTAGGTAAGACCTATAAAAGGGGGTTCCTTGGCTGAGTAACGTCTGCAGGGTTTAAAGATTCAGAAAATGTTACTGCCCCAAAAACACGTAATAGACTTACAGGTTATTTGAACTAGAAGGGGCCCCAGAGATAATCATTGAATCTAATGCCTTCATTTTAGGTAGAGATTTCTTTCTATGGGTGCATATTCACTCAGACAGACATACACCTGAGACCCAGAGGGGAATGGCCTGCCCCAGGTAACACAGCTGCTCTCGTGCAGAGCTGAAGTTCTCAGCCCCGGCTCTTTGCGCTGTCCACATGTGCCCCCCCAAGCGAGGGCACCTTCCCATGGCCCATGCTTCTCTCCAGTGAGACCACAGTCTTCCACACACTCTGCGGTGGCTTCTGGTTACAGACCTTCCACTTTCACTGGCATACTTCCTCCTTGTATCTATGTCCTGTCTGTGTTCTACCTACCTATCTACTCTCAGCAAGTTTGAGGGCTTCTTCAGAGCGGTGGCAACATCTTGTTAATTTATAAATCCTTTAACATTTTATCAGAGTGTCTTGAAGAAATAGAAACTCAATAGATAAAAAAGACTGCATGAGAATTATACAATGTATTATATTTTAGGGGTTTATAAAGCACTTGGCTTTGATGGCAATCAGAAAACCCTTCGCTAACAATTATTTCCCTTTACAAGTTTCCTAGAAAAGAAAGTACTAGACATGGAAGACAAGCATATAGTTCAACTCCGGTCAATAAAGGAAGAGAAAGACCAGCTCCAGGTGTTGGTATCCAAGCAGAATTCCATCATTGAAGAACTTGAGAAACAGTTAGTCGTGGCTACAGTGAATAACTCGGTTCTCCAAAAGCAGCAGCACGATCTCATGGAGACAGTTCACAATTTATTGACTGTGATATCAACATCAGACTGTAAGTAAAATTTATACATACATTTTTTTCTTCAATCTTAATTGCTGTTAGTCAGTGAAACTCTCAAAATTCTAAAAAAAAAAAACCTCTCATCTTTCAGAAAAGGCACAGTTTCTCTTACATACTTCATGTGAAAGCTTTATTGGATCTCAGTACAGACCCAGTTAAAGAGGAGGGGGATGAAGAGAGGGAAGTGGAATATATATTTATAACTAATTAATTATTAATAGGCAACACACCCCAAAAACATACTTTAGATTCATGGGCTCAAAGGCCTACTTTGAGTTAGTTCCATCATTAGCTAAATGTATAATCTGGGCAAGTGACTGCACCATACTCGACCTCAATTAATTTTTTAAGGGGGAAAAACAATACTAGACCCATAGGACTGTTGTGCGAATTACATGAGGTAATACTCTAGTAACTGGCATTAAAACTGGCACTCAAAAATGCTGACTCCCTTCCCCGGCCCCATCCTTACATCTGTTTTGCTATCTTTATTGCTGTTCTACCTTTTGGCTTCTCATAAATATTAGGGGGAAGAAGAGAGGCATTGTCCATCATTGATGAGAGACGTGATATACAATTAGTGACATTTACATTTTAAGTGCCTTTCTTAAACAAATCGGACCTAGTTCTCACTATGGTTTATTTAATAATATCATTTCAACTTGCCTTTGTTTGACACAAATATACTTTACAGAGGAATCATGTAGATATCCTTTACTTTCCTAAGAAACATGTCCTCACATTTTCCTTCATTCATGTAGTTATTCCAATTTTAATAGAAACACTTAAACAAGGTTTCTACTTAGAAGAAGGAAACAAACAAAAACATACAATCTTGATGCTCTGTGGCAGTTTTCACAATGGGCAGCCAGTTTGTGGTATGTGCCTTCCAACTAAAGTTACACAATCTTATAATTAAGAAAAATCACATATTTTACAGTCATAGAAATGGGAAAGAGAATCATGTGATGTCTGGTGGGACTAAGAGAGTATGAAGTGTTAGCTTTGATGAGCCAAAGAAGAGAAAATCCTATAGCTCAAATCCTGATGGGGACCTTAGCAAGGACAGGCTTCCACGGCCCCCAAGTGCTCCAGCTGACGGGGTGGGGGTGCTGTCTGTCTGCACCCACACCCTCTAGTCCAGACACTTATGCTTTGGTAGAATGATGTGTTTACACACACCTGCAAAAATACACACACAGACACACATACACATGCACCTTTTTTTCTTAATATGGATAAAAAGGATTGGGAAGTCTAAATGTTGAGAGCAGAATAAAAATTTGAAGGAATTTCATAGTACCAGAAATTTTAGCCTTAGAGGAGGAAATTTCATAATCACAAATAAATAAATGCCAGGTTCCTTTTTAACACAAACTATTATGGGACATTTTAAAAACCCAAAGAGTACCTAATGTCTTCACCCAGTCGTCTAAAGAAATGTATAAAGACTTGGCCTCAGAGCTACAAAAAGAAAGAAAGAAATACATACCAAGGCTTAGGAGGGAAGGGGGCTTCCGGGCTCCACAGTTCAGCCGCTGTGGAGGTAACACTATTATTGGCTGAGTCATTTTTTTATTCTGTAACAACTTTATCTGATTCAACTCAAGGTGGGAGATTTTTAAAAAGCAATAGTTTACTACTGCTGTTGGTGAGGTACCTACATTTCATGTAGTTGATGGCAAGTAAAAAGGAGGCATGGATTACTGGTAATTGTCTGAGAATTACTACGAAATGGGTTAAAAGAGTAACTTCTTTGGAAAGGCTAAAAAACTGGCATGTCCTTTCTACTTGTAAGGATTCAAATGTAATTAAATTTACCAAATGAGTGAACCTCAAAATAATGAATTTTTATCTGAATTTTTCAGGAATTCATTTAAATATTTTCCTATTTTTTAAAAGCAGCTAAGAGCTCATTTGGCGCAAAGGAAGAACAAACCATTTTCAGAGACTGCGCGGAAGCATTCAAATCCGGGCTAACTACCAATGGCATCTACACGCTAACATTCCCCAATTCCACAGAGGAGATAAAGGTAAGGTATCAGGCCCCCCCGGCTGTAAATAGGTTGTTTCAGGAGCATAGTTCCCCCACCTGGAACCCCCTCTGGCAGAGATGACGAACACTGTCTCCCTCACACCAAGTACTTGCCCAGGGCTCCAGGTCCCATCCCTGCACACAGAACACGGACATTGCGGACAAATAATGTGACACCTGTCTTATGTACGTATCTATCTTCTCCTTGCATTTGGCTTAACCATGCATACCAGTTGTTCTCCTGCGTATGTGTCACTCATTTCATTAATATTAAAGATGATATCTTCCAAGTACCAGAGTTCAAGTAACTATAGTTTGTCTTTCAATTGTTATTTCAATTAACAGTGTTATTCCATTGAAAATTTGAAAAGGGTTCATTCAGCTCACACTAAGCCAATCACACAGAGCTTTTCTTCAAGATGACCACGGCCTGTTAGTGTGCAGAAGTGACTCATGCACGGCCCATTTCACCACACAGAAAGTAAAAAGTCATGCTCTGAGCAGGAGAGGTTTAATAAAATCAGTACTTTTTACTGCTTTGTCGAAGACACCCTGAAGTGAAACTGGCTTCTCCCTACATGCCAGTGGGTGACAGAAGAGTAGTGACTCCAGGGTCGGCTCAGACGGGCCCCTTGGTTCATTCTGGAGCCCTGAGTTCCACAGTGCAGAAGCCCGAGACTGCTTTAGCGTCATCATGGGCATGCTTCCCCCTGTGGACTTGCCGCAGGGCCTCAGGGTCCCCCAGGAGTCTGCAGGTCCACACCGTGACAATCTAATGTGGGCTGGAAGATTCAAAACACCACCCAAGAGAGCCATTCATTCTCTTCCCAAGAACACGGGGTTTAACTCAAGGTGTGAGCTCAGCTAACAACCGACAGCTGGAATCTACCGTCAGGAGAGGCTGGTGTGCAGCTTAACTCAAGTACCCTTAACTCAAGTTATTCTGGATTTCTCAGTGAGCGTGGCCCCTTAAGTCACTTTGGGACACACTGAGTTTTACATGTTAGAGAAACAAAAATTCACTTCCTCAGGGAGCATTTCAATATGGCTTCTCTTAGAGGTTGATAAAGTAAAATAGTATTACATGAGAACCAGTATGAAGTGTTATATAAGTATCAGATGAGTCCATATATATATTAAATGTCCATAAATATTCTTGCATCTAACTGTAAAAATAGCTACACACTGAACCAAAGTAAACACTTAAATTGAAAAGGCATTTGATACTGTATCAAAACAGAAATTTTAGAGGCTCCTGTAAGTATTATCTCTTTGAACTCAGTATTATCCTTGGTATTTAACATGGTAATGAAGAAAAACACTTTAAAAATACAAGCATTAAGGGTTTAAAGACATGGAATTTGAAACAGTAACATATACCTTCATTACGAATTTAAAACATAAACATTGTGCTATTCCAGATAATACTGTACAAAGAAATCTTTCTAATTCATGCATGCTGCTTTAAATCAACCCTGAAAATCAGTTAATGCCCCTAGCGCCTCAGGGACAGTCCCTGAGAGGGAGGAAAACAACCCCGACTGGTGTCTGCAGATGAAAGGAGCGATGGCCAGACCCAGGGCCAAGGCTCTCAGGGCCCTCTGCAACCTGCTTTTCAGGACTGTTCTGGGTCTGCTGCTGTCTGTCATCTGACGTTGGCCTCTCTTGGCCTAGAGAGTTAACAACAGGGGCACAGGGGACAAGGACGAGGACAGTAGAGGACGCGAGGACAATGTGAGCACTGCCGACGTAAACCCAGAGGGACCCTTGCCCAGCGCGGTGCCATAGCGCCGCTGTGCAAACGTTGCTCTGACTCGGTGCGGTGTTCCCAGGGCATGCCATCAACCCAACGAGCTCACTGAAACTCCCTGCGCAAGATGAAAACATGTAACACCCCAGGAAGATATGAGTCTATGGTCATGGCTGGAAACATTAGGATTTATATTCCTTTCAAACATTTGCAGTAAAAATAACTCATTTACACAGCAGGGAGCAACGCCCTTTTCAGAGCCTCAATTTCCTCATCTCCAAAATAAATGGTCCAGATTAAGTCACTCGAGATTCTCCCTCAGACCTAGGCCTGCACAATTCACTATCTGATCCAGGAAGAGAAAGTTGGACAGACTGGGGTATAAATTCTGGTTCTGCCAAACTGGGCCTCATAGCAAGTCACCTAACTTGTGTGGGCCCTTGGTTTCCTAATTGGCAACATGACATGCCGGCCCCTGTCTTAAAGAGCAATTTTGAGGTGATGGTGGAGGTGCGGCACCCAGAGCAGGACTTGGTACTTGCCAGCCACTTGGTAAATTGGAGCTGTTCTTGTTTTCTGCCCCCAAAGCCTATGAAACAGCTCCTCAGCATGGCAATACCCAATGTCGCCCTGGTTCATTTAATTCACGAAAAGAATGTTCCATCACCCTTTGGGCAGATCTTTGCTGAAAGGGCCTAAATATTTTGACTTTCTTTTTCAAGAATGTTTTTTGGTTTTTGTATAAGACAGACACTGCATGATGGCATTTTTCAGAAGCATTAGCATTTCTGTTGCTAGTGGGAGACATAATAGTTTCCTTGCCTAGATTTCACAGGCACCTGCCTCCTAATGTTTATGTGTTTGCTGCTTAATCAGCCATTCACCAGGACTTCAGAGCTGAAGCACAACACGTAAATTGAGCATTATTTGCTGAAAGATGCCAACTTACAGCAAGAGATCAGGCCCTGCATGATGCACTAGCATGTAGATGCCAAGTACGCCTGCCTGCAGGGTGGTGACACCGGAGCCACGAGGCCCGGGCACTCCCTGAGGACTCCTGCTTCTCTGATCCTCACGTAGTTCATCTGCTTTATCACTTTCACTCAGTACCTTCTGACCATGTGGATGACTCTTTGAACAAACAGCATCCTTCTCTGAAAGTCTCATGTCCTAATTAACCAAAATACTTCAGTTTTTATAGGCTCTGTTTTTATTTCCTTTTTGTCAATTGAAGTATTGATGATACATAATTTTACATTGGTTTCAAATGTGCGACACAGTGGTTCAACAGTTCCCCATGTTATTAAATCCTCACCGCCTCTAGTGCAGTTACTATTAATGTAGAAAGATGTTACAGAATCATTGATCATTCTCCATGCTGTACTACCATCCTTGTAACCAACTTACACTGTGACTGAATTGTTACACCCCTTTATCCCCCTCACCCTCTCCACCCATCCACCCAAAAGTCTCCCCTTTGGTAACCACTAGTCACGTCTCAAAGTCTATGAGTCTACTCATGTTTTGTTCCTTCTGTTTTGCTTTGTTTTTATATTCCACAAATGGATGGAATCATATGGTATTTGTCTTTCTCTGCCTGGCTTATTGCACTGAGCGCAATACCATCTAGATCCATCCATGTTGTTGTAAATGGTAGGAGTTATTTTCTTTTTATGGCCGAATAATATTCCACCGTGTGTATGTACCACATCTTCTTTATCCTCCATCTACTGATGGACTCTTAGGTTGCTTCCATATCTTGGCTATTGCAAATAGTGCGGGGGTAAACATAGTGGTCCACGTCCGACAAAGTAATACTAAGGAAGTGTTCCAGTATCTTATCATTGTCCCTATTGGAGTTTGAGAACAGTGGGGCTCAAACCACTTACACACTAGCAGTGACTCTTAGCCATCCGAGTGCCCTGACTCTGGGCTTCCGTAGCAAGATGAACTTGCTCTCTGATTTCACTAGCTTCATAGTAGTGACTTTGACTCCAAAGAATCAAATATTCTTGGAACAAGGAGAGGTTCGCTGAGAACCATTCCAATCCCTTCTACCCACTAGCATGCTGTTTAGTACTTAGGGTGCAAGGCAAATAACTTCTGTGCATATATGACTCTTCAGGCCAATGCAGCTTATTCAGCTAGTTTACTAAATGGGTTTTCTACAAGATACTAATATAAGCGAGCAGTAATGACTGTTTTTGTGGACTACAGGCATTATTATTCATGAACTGACTTAACTTGGAGCTGTGTGGAGGCACTTCTGGCCTATTAACAAAAGGGTCAAGTTTCTCTGTTTTTGGCAGCACAGTGTAGTAGAAGAAACATTACAGAATTAGGAATTAAAGAGACCTTACTCAAATCCTATATTCTGCCTAGTAGCTGAATGACTCTGCTCAAATTACTCTAACTTTACTAAATCCTTTCTCCTTAAAAAATGCAGAATTATAATATCACAGCCGAGTTGCTGGGAGACCACAGGTAGTATGTGTGAAGCGCAAGGAACAGAGTGGTATTTGCGATGATGATTGGTTATTAGGGATGATGCACGGTGCTAATGAAGGGTTGCCTTTAGCAGGTCAGTGTTATGAGTCTGCACAAGTTAAAACAGGGATATCGTTTTATTCCTAAAATAAATGTAATTTTCTTTAGTGGAACATATGTTTCCAAACTTGAGGATTATCAGGGAAGGCAACGCAGGCCGAGTGACCCCATGGGGAGAGACTGGGTATCGGTGGAGAGGAACCCAGACAGAGATGGGCTCTAACAGCCCTCTGTCCCATTGGCCAAGAGACGCCAGGTGGCCGTTTGCGATGAAAGGACGGGTCTAGGTGTGTGCTTGGTCCTCTAGGGCTTCGACTTGCAGATGCTGACAGGTCACATTTACACCTACACTGCCAAGATTATCTCCGTTATTCCCCCAAAAGACCAAGGAAAACAACAACAGAAGAATATTTCTAATTGGTTTTGAACCTTGACTTTCATATTTACTGACTTGCATGCTGTTGGGAAATTGATCTTTCTGGAGAACTTGTTCATTCTACTATAATCTCATTATTTAAAACTATTTATGTAGTCTTATTTTCAGGGGTTTTTAATTTCATAATAAAACTCCAGCTGAGTTGAAATTGAGCATTCATGCTCTTAGCCCAAGAAAGAATTCTGTGTTCTGAACAAAGTTTAAACCCACCAAGCCAGTTTAAAAGTAGAAATTTAAAAGCAAAATTGCCAGGAAGAGAAGAAGGGCAGTGAGCAAAGGGCAGGGAAGCTTGAAGTCATGATCTGTGGGGTAGGACTGCAGGGCCAGGCTCAGGCCGTGCACATCGCGCAGGGCACACGGGCACCTCAGAGCCCTCATCCCGTGGGGTGAACCCAGAAACCTCTTATCCCACAAGTAGGAAGCAAACAGCCCCACAGAATAACACAACAGGAGTCGTGGAAGCCCTATGTGTAATGCAGCCCCCTCACAATGACTTTCTCAGGGACAGCAATCTTTGGGTCAGCCTAAAACAGATGATGAAAGTCCCATTTTCATCAACATACCATATTCTATTACTGTTTATTTTTTGCCATCATTTTAAAATTCGTGGTTTCCCAGTTTAAAACCATCTGTTCTTGGAGGACCACAAAGATTGGTCCCAGAGACCCTGTCAGCATGAGCCTTCCTGTTTCTGTTAGTGCAGACGGAGACCAGAGTCTCTGACGCTCCCCGCTAACGGCATGTCCCATTGGCAGGCTTACTGCGACATGGAGACTGGCGGAGGCGGGTGGACGATCATTCAACGACGAGAAGATGGCAGTGTTGACTTCCAGAGGACTTGGAAAGAATATAAAGTGGTATGAATATTCTTTAAGCCATGTGAGAATCATTTTCTTTGTGAGAACTAATTTTGAGATCTGCAGAACCTTCACCACGCATCCAAAAGTAACTGATAATTTTTGACAATTTTTTTTAACCAAAGGGCTTTCTTTAACTGGTGTCTCGGTCTCCCCATTCTAGAGCTATCCTATCAGTATCAAAACAAGGTAATGTGAGTGTCAGGCTTATTTTTAATGGCAGGCTCAACACTTTTTGGTGAGCCAGCTGTTTCATAGTGTTTCACACACCTCCAAACTTAGCTGTTTATGCTCAGGTTTCCATTGGTGGTTCCTGAGTAGTTCTAATTATCCTAATTTTCTTCCAGTTTATTAAAACTGACCTCTTGGAAGTTTACTCTCTTATATAGGATACCCCAAATTTTCACTGGGCAGGAAGGCATTTCTGCTGAATATCGGACAGTTATTCCATGCTAAATTGATGGACTGCTAATTTCAAATACACAAAGAAAAAATAAATGATGTTAATTGAATTCTGTAACTCGGATCACAGGGCTTTGGGAACCCTTCAGGCGAATACTGGCTGGGAAATGAATTTGTTTCACAAGTGACCAATAAACAACGTTATGTGCTTAAAATACACCTTAAAGACTGGGAAGGGAACGAGGCTTACTCCCTGTACGAACACTTCTATCTCTCAAGTGAAGAGCTCAATTACAGGTGAGTCAATTTTATTAACTGAAAAAATGTAAAGGCTTTGGGGTGATTATTTCAGAAAGTGAAAATTCCATAGTACTAACCAGGATCTAAATTACTCTTCAACTATCTTATATGGAAAAACATTTTGTTTCTTAAGAGTTCTTGGCTGCCTTTAGGTAAGTTTCTCTAGTTCTAAAATTCCGGCTTTGGTTCTGACAATGTAAGGGAACCTTCATGAGGACAGTGTGTTGTCTGTTGTGTTTGCTGGGTATCCGCAAAGCACAGAGGAGCCCCGCCTAACAGATGATGGACATTCGACAACTATTTGTGAATGTTGTGTCCCTGGTGGAAAACGTCATGCCATATCATAACAGGTGTAAACCTAAGGCTTTGTTTTCTTCCTAAAGGTTTAAAAGTTAAATCTATCTTTTTGCAGCTTAAACACATTCAATTGCTATGTTCTATCCCAAAGTCAGGCTGAGCTGCCAACTGTAAAAGTGGTAGAATCAGGAAGGAGGGCTAGTCTGTCAACCACTCTGCCCCCTGCCCTAGAAGGAATGGCCAATTCACAGCTCCTGTAGGTTTTCCCCATCTCACCTATTTGGTGCTAATCTGGAATGTTCTAAGAAAAGCACGAGTGATGTTGACTCAGAATTTACCTTCTGGTCCCATAAAATAGGTGTGATGATGGGAAGGCACCACGTGCGGTAGAGAGAGACAGCGGTGCGCCGGGTGGTGCCTCAGGAACTGGCCGGAGGGGGCACAACACAATGGCTCGCTCACTAACACGGTCCTGGAACACAGACCAGGGTGTTTGGTGTTCACGGAACACACATTATGAAATGTCCACAGGGACAGCACAGAGACAGTCATCACCTGGCCTACGGTTGCATCTACACCCCATTAATGCCCCAAACTCAGCCTCTGCTCAAAAGAAATTCCAAGATTCAAATAGTCTGGAAAATAAACATGATTTCAAAGTCCTTGAGCTGGCTTCTTGGGGGTGGGTCACGATGACAGCACAGAACAACAGGCTGAGAGCCAGCTTGCCTGACAACTACCTGAGAATCATGAAATGCCCTGTGTGTTTTCCTTTAACAACAGTGGGCCAAAAGTCAGAAGCATGTTCTGAAAATAGATAACATACAAGCAGCTCTGACATGACTTTCAAAAAGTCAGTGAAACACAGTCTACCACCTGTCCTAGAAAGAGCAGGGCCCTCTTGGAGAGGCAGTGGCTCAGTTGAATGGAAAGATAGGTGCTCAGGCTTCACGGCAGCTCCGAAATCACTCCGAACAGATCAAAATGTCAATGAATTTTTAGATACAAGTGGTTGGTCACTGTTTTACCTCCAAGCTAAATATTTTTTCAACTGGCAATAGCTAGGACTCTACAACACAAGAATTAAAAAGAGAAAAAAGAAGAAAGAAACACAAAAACTAAGGATTAGACGGTTTACATAAGAAGATTTTACAAAATGGGTCATTACCCTCGTATGCTGACATTATGAAAATATTGTAAGCTGAGATGGTTCTTAACAGACATTTCCTTTGGAAATGCAACCAATTTTGGGATATGCCATTTTAAAAGGCACACATTTGAGAGCCTTCTTAACATAGTAGGTGGTGTGTTAGTCTCATAAAAAACACATTTGTTTACAGTTCAGTTTAATTTACTTGGCAGTGTTAAGACAGATATACATCGAATAAATTATCCTTATAAAACATGTTGTGGTGATAAGAGCTGTCATGTGACTAAATAATAACTACAAATGTCTCAGAATGCTGACTGTATGGAGCAGCTGATGTGTTCTTTTTTTGCTAAACATATGTTCCCCAAATGTTGGAAAACTGAAAAATACATGTTATAAAGAGTGGATAAATGCATCAAAAGAATATGATTCTTTTTAGTAAAACTAAAAACTTATTTGTACAGTAAATCTTAAAAACTGGCCTCTTTTTACAAACATTCTGGCAGTTCTATACAAACACAGAGATTTAATTATTAAATGTTGTAATGACCTTCTCTACTCTACTGTTGTATAAAAGCAACTGAGATCAATTTTAATGCAATTTCAAAAATGTGGCTATTCTTAACCAAATTTTAAAGGCAACTTTAAACCAATGGGCTGCACAATAGAAGGATCTAAAATCATACAGAGACTAACAAAAAATAGTATTCTTCCTAATTTTGCTCACCTTAGGGGTAACTTAATGAGTTCCATGAGAACTGGAATTGTTCAAAGGAGACAGGAGAGGTAAGGAGGAGGCAGGGCAAGCGATGTGGTCTCCTCCGTCCTATCATGATCAACAGGAAGGGCTGGGAAGACAGGAAGTGTAAAGTCCTGGTGATGAGCAGAACCCGTGTGATCCCTCCCCACAGGAACTGAGAGGCTGTACCAGAGGCCAGGGTCATTTCTGAGACATGAGAACCACAGTGAAATTCAGAAACCAGCCAGTGCCTCCTGATGGAGTTTCTGGGGCTACAATGATAATATAAACAGTTTCAAATCTAAGTCGTTAACCAGAAGTTGCTTAGGGCCAGAGCTTGATGGAACTGCACGTGCTCTGCTCCCCACCCCATCTTTTCAAAACTACTTCTTCCAATAAACAAGCACCCCATTCAGGCGTGCACCACGGAGGAACCCTAACAGAGGAGCTGGACGCATCTGGTGCAAATACTAGTTCTACCACGTACAAGATGTCGCTTTGGACGAGTCCCTACCTCAATGAACCTCAATGATTTTATTTGTGAAAACAGGGGTAACAGCTGCCTCTCAGGACTGGCCTGGACATTCAGTGCCCAAGCTCTGGAAAGTGTCCAGCCAGCCTGGTTAGAGAGGGTCCCTGGAGAACCTTCCTCTCTTTTCCACCCTCTATTCCAATGTGAATCCTTTGAAATCATAATTCCTTTCAAGGCACTGAGTAGCAAAGAGAGCAAGTTTCAAGATGAGCACTACTTAGCAGGCTTAAAACACACCCTCCTTCCGACAGTGTGGGGTTTTGGTCTGTAGGATCCCCAGGACAGGAACGCTCAACCCCCAGCTGCCCACACACCACATACCAACCCAGTAACACTGCATCCTGCCCAGCATGTGCCCTGAGCTGCTGTGCCATTTTGCCGGGGGCTCCTTGAAGTGGTGTGTACACCCCCTCTCCTTCCCTCCCATCTCCTCCTCCACACACAGGTCCCCGTGCAGGCCACACTTTTGCAATCTTCCAAAAGCATAGGCTATTTGTTATCTAGTGCCTGACTTAATGTTGTGTTGATTCCTTTCTCAATGTCTAGCAGGTTCATTACAGTATTATTTAGCAATGAGGCCGGGCAGCCATACGGATTTATTTTCTACACAGTTCCAGAAACTACAAATTCAATGCCAATTCGGTGGTATCTGCTGCCCTCCCCACCACACCAAAAATAATGTTTGAAGTTGTCATCTCGGGACTCTTGTTTCTATGTGAATGATGCCTGAAGACCTGGAAGGAGGACTCCCCATGCATTTCCCCCTCCTTCTGTCTATGGGAAAGCAGCAGACTAAATGCCAGCACCCCAAAGCCCCCGCTGGCGCTTGTGCAAGAGATATGCACTGAGGTTTTCATGAAAACATCCCTCTTTGCCTAGAGATCTGATGATAAGTGGGTTCCTGTTTATACCAGTGCAAAAATATTTTGTCTGGGGTGTGCGTTAGTACACTAATCAGCACAGAATGCCTTTCTGTAGAATGTAATTCTTCATTATGAAAAATTTTCCACCACAGTGAATCAACAGCCCAAGCCAAGCGCATTCTCTTCCTTTTTCTCTGCATGCTTACAGGATTCACCTTAAAGGACTTGCGGGGACAGCCGGCAAAATAAGCAGCATAAGCCAACCAGGAAATGATTTCAGCACAAAGGATGCGGACAACGACAAATGTATTTGCAAATGCTCACAGATGCTCACAGGAGGTGGGTGACGCTCCCGCTTCCTATTGTTTTGGCGAGCAAGAATTTCATAGAGGGAATGACTGGCTAGTTGGACTGCAATCTGTCCTGGTGACCATGTCCACACCTCATGGACAGACTGCCTCACTCCATGTGGAGAGATTTGCTTCTCACTTTTTCAGGCAGTTCAATTTTTAGCAAAATGTGATGTTGAGCTAGAATTGTCAACAGGCCAGCTGTGTCTTCTCAGGACCTATCCCAGAAAGGAGAGGGCACGACTGATATTTGGCAAAATCTTTCCTTGGTTTGGGCTCAGGTGTTGGGAGGTGGTTTAATTCCAGCCTGCTTTATTTGAAAGGTCAAAAAACTCAAAATGGCAACCAGAACAGCGATATAGGTTCACCACCATAGAAATGTGTCCAGTTAGTAATTTATTGTTCAAACAAGGAATTTTCAGTGGTCTTTTTTCTACAGATTTCATTAATATGTAGCGAATGCCTGCCTACACACGCAAAGACACTCCTTAAGCAGCCTCCGTCATTAGCGCAGCACATTGAAATGAGGGCTGTTCAGTTGGGGTCAAGGCCTATTTTCGGACTCTTCTTCCCTTGGAGATTTCGGGTCACACTACTTTTTAACAAAAGTGGAACTTGTACCCGTAAGCATGACTGCTGTAATCAGTCACTTAAAAATGGCTGGATTAGAACTCAGAAACATTTAAGAGTTCAGTGAGAGGAACCGACTGTTAGAAAACTCATTCTGAGTTCTAAAAGTTTAAAAATTGAATAACCAGTTAATGATGCCTAAGACAAGAAAAAACTCTGACGTAAGCTGTCAAGTTAGTTCTTAAAAGCACTGAGAGATTCAAACCAGCAGCAAAAGTTCTGCTGACAGTACAAACTGAACGTAAAGGCAGATGGGAAACAGGCAGGGTTTGATTTGTGGGGACCGTGAACCGTGCTACCAAAAACCCATTCGTCACTCAGCCGGGCATACCAGGGTGAGCGCTGTGGCCGGTCCATTTACAGATGCAAGGCACTGAAGGGACAAGTAGAAGGTCGAAGCTTCGCATGTGTTTGCACTTCACTTAAGAATCGTTTACAGCAAAAAGGATGGATTTATCTATCAAAATAACCTGAAATTCAGTAATCTTCATGTCACTAAAATAACACGGGGACAATCAGGCTCCCTTCAGAAATCAATCCCTTGGTCCCTTAGATACTCTGCATGTGTATCAACATAATATATATCGGTAGCAAAGGCCTTCCCTATGAGCCAAAATTATTCCGGCTATTGTTCCAATGCAAGGAAGCTATTATATTGATCGTGTAAAAGCAGCTTGTCTCCCTCGCCCCACCATAATAATCCTTTCTAAAGCCAACAAAAGGGGAACAAGGGTGGGGGACCAAATACACCAAATCCTTCTGTCTGTCTACCATTCCCACACTGAGCCAGTTGTCCACTCAAGAGGGTGGCGGCTTCCAGACCACCCACGTGTCATGAGCTACTTGAGAGGAGCAGTGCATTAATAACCAAGGAAACAATGTATTTATTTACTCAACTCCAGATTCAGGCCTGAGAGTGGAAGTAGAAAACAGACAGGGGAGAAGAAATGCAGGCCAAGAGAGAACGTGGAGAGGTCACGGCTGCACAAGGGCCATATTCTAGCCCGTGGTCTGGACAGGGCACAAAGTAGCCTCACCATCAGCTAGATTTTTGCATGGACGATAAACACATAGTCAAGTCAGACAACAGGCTCCGAAATGGACAGATCTAGAAGCCTGCAATATCCCTGAATATTTTGGAGGATTCTGAGTACACACGCAAATGTCCTATCAAACAGACACCAACTCAAGTCACGGACCTGTTACCATCAGGAAAGAACTGAGGCCCCTGAATAAAATAATTGCTGATCATAGTCCAATGTGTAAATATAATAAAATACAATAATAGCAACAGAATATTTTCTAAAGAAATACAATATCACACTTACAACTAAAGCTGCCCCACTAGTACCTGCCCCTGGGGGAACTACCAAATTGAGTAGTTCATCCTGCTTGTTTATTTTACTATGTATGGAGATCTTAATACTAGTTATGTTTTCTGTATCGTGGAGTTTTATGTAAGGAGCATCATACAGTATGCATCCTTCTGACGTTTTAAGAATTTGTTCAGATTAATGGCTGTAGATTGGGGTCATTCCTTTTCACCACCGAGGCCTCCAGCTGCTCCTGACTCTAGGGGCTTACAACCCGGGGGCAGCCGCTCAGGTGTCGGTGTGGACCCAGCCTTCACGGGCTGCCGTTCCACAGAGGCAGGGTGGCAGGCTTTACCTTGGTAAGCACACCACGATAACCTGGCCTTTCCCTTTTCTCTTTGGGACTCAGAAATTTCTTTTTTAGCTAGCTCCACTGAGTACTTAAAATTTAGGGTTCTATTTTAAGCAAAGAGATTCCTTTGCTGGGGGAGGGAAGCCTTAATTAGTCTAGCCTCCACTATGTCCCTGGAACTGGAAAATAACCCTGGCACAGTGAGAGTCCTCCTGTGGCTCTTGGCGTCTGCACACCCACACTGGGGATGCACCTACCGCACGCTCACCCAGCCAGGATGGGGCAGGACAGTCCCCTCTTGCTCTGCACGGGAAAGGAGTAAGGAAACTCGGGAAAGCATTCGCCCTGATGGGATCAGGATCCAACTGGCCTGCAGTCTCTCTGTCACAGCAGTACGTCCCACACCCAGGAGTGCTGGTGAATGCCGGCTGGCGGTGCGCGGCCGTTTCCACCCCACGTGAGGCGGTGGGGGCTCCCCGGTGCCTAACTCCTGTGTTTGCCTTCCACAGGCTGGTGGTTTGATGCATGCGGTCCTTCCAACCTGAACGGAATGTACTACCCACAGAGGCAGAACACAAATAAGTTCAACGGGATTAAGTGGTACTACTGGAAAGGATCGGGCTACTCGCTCAAGGCCACAGCCATGATGATCCGGCCGGCGGACTTCTAGGTGCCTGCGCGCACCTGAAGAGTGGTGTCCGGCGGTGCCACTTCCTCCCAAAGCTTTAGGAGACGCGGCTGCACTGTCTCCTCTTCCACCCCAGGCAGCCAGCACGCTCTCGGGCACCCCAGGGACGCGTGGGCTCCGATGGAGAGCCCCGGAAACTCCATCACTTTGACCTCGTCACTGAACAAAAGCACAGCCCCCAAGAAACAGCTGGTATTGGGACCTGACAGAAAGCCTTCCCGAAGATGAATGAAGCTTGCGAATGAGACTGACAGTTTACAGACTCTGCTGTCACAGCCAAGAATGTTGTGTGCAAGTTCATCAATGAATAACTGGAAAGCAGAACACTTATGCTACAGAGTAGAGATAATCTTGGAACTATATTCTTCTAAGCACTGTTTATAGATTGTGTAAATATGCATATGGCCTGAATCCAGCATCACTATCATAATTAAAAGGAAGAACAGATTCTCTAAGCCATAAAAATGTATTATATATTCAGGGACTTCCTGAGAAGTGCTTATTAGCAGTTTATATTTGGAGAAGAAAAAACCTAGTAAATGCATTTTTACCCCTTCTTCTAGGTGCTTTAATTTTTCATTTTGCAAACCATATTTACATATGCGCTGATAGCTTAGTTTTAAGTTAATGCTCAAATATATATTTCAAGTTTATATGGTGAAAAATTCCAGGATCTCTGAAATTATTAATAGAAATGTGTGCTATTTTAGTTTCTATAGAGATTGTACTATTTTTTTCTGCCTGGTTATTAAATATGAAGGTATTTTTAGTTAATTAAATATAACTTATTAGGTGAGATGATTACATTTTTGGGTAATACTTACAGTTTTGTAATTTGATTCTGAAACAACCAAGTGTGCCTCTTGACAAGAAAAATTTTGAGTTTTAATGATGAAGAAAATTATACATTTAATTCCATGAAAAAGAGACTTTACTATCTTTTACTCACTATTCCATTAGGGATGTCTTTTTTCCATTTTAGTAAAATGTGTTTTAGATAAGTAGGCTACAATTTAGTCTGTGGCCGAGAAAGCCCTTCTATTTATAACACTTACAAAGCTGTACTTCTCAAGCTATATTAACCCCTAAAATTATCTGAGGAAAAAAATAATTTGCACTAGTTAAGATTCTTTTTTTTTAATGTCCACCACCAAATTAAAAAAGAAATTGTTTTGGAGTGCAAAACCAAAAATATGATGTTTATAAGAGATTCAAATGTTTACAGAAAATTTTGAGAGCGTGGATCTGAACTCAGGACTGCAAAACAAATTCCGAAAGTTTTACCTCTGTGGTTTTCATAGTACAGTGAATGCTAAAAAACATTGTGTAATGGTTTGTAATTTGGAAGCAATATCTCATATGTTCACTTTTGAGTCAGCTGCTAGGAAGCTTAAGAGTCAAATGTGCAACCAGCACTCACCTTATGTCTGTCTTCTCTTTCCACTATTCCATCACTACTTTTCCTTATTCTGTTTTTCTCATCTAATTAATTTTACCCCTATTTGCTCCCACACTGATTTAGTTTTAGAAAACCCACGTGTTGCTATGTGTAAGGACTCTGGGAGTGTCAGGAGCCCTGCTTTTCCCAGGCAAACATATTAACTGAGTAAAGGAACGCCCCATCTCTGAACAGTTGCCCTTATTCCACGTAAGAAGGCTTCATAAATTCAGAGGTATCACAGACTTGTATCAAATTAAAAAACATCTATCTGATAAGAAAATATCACCACTTCAAAAGAAACAACAGTTCTATGATCTCTCAGTGACCATATGACAAAAACAACAGGAAAACCTGGCAACAACATAATTTATATCACTTGCCCACGTATGCAGGTAAAAAGATTCCAAAGACAAACTGCACCATGTCATTCAATGTTATTCAGTTACATAACTCTCTTGTGGCAGAAAATGGGGAGGGGGGGGTTACATCTACACTTTAGTTCTTCACAAGGTATTTCAAAGAACGAGTCTTGCTGAGAGGAATTATTTCTCCTTAAGAATGCATGTATAAAGTTGAGAAGCAATCAACCCGCTTATCTTAACAATGAAAAAACACAAACAGTCCAACAACCTGGGTACCTTCAGTGGTTAGAGGACAGAGTTCAACTTCCTGTTGTGTGATAGTCCTACGGCATACCGCAACAACTAAAAAAACCATGAAGACTGGTTGTGGATAAAAATCAGCATAATCACCACTTACCTTTCCACATTAATCTTTTGAAAGAATGAATTGTGTCACAAACCAGTTAACATTTTTGAAAATGAAAGCCAACTTCTGCACAATGCTGCCTCCAACGAAACCAGAAATTATCTACTTAGTTATTATCAATCTTTAAAAAAATCAGAACCTAGAACTTTTCCATTAAACATTTAAGTACTTATGTGTCAGTAAAGTTGAAGCTGAATTCAGGAGAAACATCAAGACCACATCAGAGCAGGTCACAACTTTTACACCTATCAGTTCCATCTCTGTGAGTAGTAAAAACATTTTTTTAAAGCAGCAAGCAAGATATTACATCTTAAAAAATCTTACCTTTTCCATTTTCGTTTTTCCTAATCCTGAGGACTGTTGTAATTAAAATATTCTGAGATTGCATCTTCACTTTCTCACATTTGTTTTCATAAATAGATAAAAAGTGTTAAGTTCTATAAACATACCTTTTTGATAATGGGCATAATTACTCTCAATTTAAAAAAAATGTGAGTCTGTATTTATGCCAGTAATGATTTCCTAAAATACCAAGTTGTATTTACCATAATAAAGTAAGGTCTGACTTACAGGAGCTGCGGGGAAGTAGTCAGAAAGTTCAAACGGTTCCTCCGAAATCCAGTGACCCAGTTCCAAAGACCACAGCACCTGTAAGTGACACAATAAGCAGGACATTTACTACAGATTTATCAGGCTCTTAGTGGACAATAACCACTTCGTAGATGTAGCAAAAACAAAACGGGCAAAAAGCCCAGCAGTGACTACACCCTGCGGATCTGAATGAAGCACGTGTGTTTTAAACATCAAAGTGCCATAAATGTTATGAGTATTAATAAATGCTTAAGAAAATCTCACAATGACTAGAAATCTGGGTTATTAGTCTAGTGAGGCCAAATACTAAATACCACCCAACTTCTAGACATACAAAATACTGTATTTAAGAAAAAAATTCCAAGTTTCCAATTTAAGGAGTCGTTATAGATAATCCTCAGTAAATATCCTGGGATTTTATTAACTAAGAAAACAAATTAGGAGAAGATAGATCATAAGCCTGAATTTAAAAAACAACCCTTTCATGTGACCATTTTTCCTATCAGCTAATATTTTCAGGACTTTGCCTAACATATCCCTCCCAGACATTGGAAGGATAAAATGTCTCATAAGCAAGTTTTCATTATTATTAATATTTATTATTATTATTACTTGAACCCACACATTTTTAAATGATTATGATCAAAAACACATTTTTATTTTTAATTCAACAGTTGGAGATTCTGCAGTCATCTCTACCCCATGACCAAACTTCCTAAAAAATCTGTTTCTATGCATTAGAATATTACAACTAAAATAACCAAACTGGATTACATACCCCATGTTTATTTTTTATCTGCAAATTCCCTTCTTATATTCAGTGAATCCACTCTTTTCTAGAGTTGCTACAAACATCAGGTTCATTTTACTGATTTACTGGGAATGAGTAAATCGTTTTAGTGGTTTCAAAGCTAGTGCTTATCTAACACGAGAGCAATTTTTTGTTCCTAATAAAAAGTGAGCACAGTAGTAAAATAAGAGCAAGATACAGAATCAGAATTACAATTTTCAGCAGTGGCCTGAATCTTACTTTAAACAGATGCATATATTTATTCAACAGTTATTTCCTTCAGCTCACTGTCTGATCATCTGTGAACTTAGGCAGTGCCTGCCGTGAGTAAGAGCCCGTGCTAAGTCCTGGAAACAAAGCCAATCCTGGTGGAGTTCACCCACTGCAGGGAGGCAGGAAGGCAAACCACAATGGTGGTTTCTCCAAAACAGGGCTGTGGGAACCTATGGGAGGAAGCCAACCAGCACAGTCCAGGAGAATCAAGAGCAGGTCCACAGATGGGCCGACATTTTACATGTCAAGAAACAGGGTTGGGCGGCTTCACAGGGGACAGTATAATATGCTGTTTCTATCCCCATGTGCACAGTGGCATTACTAGCACATGGCAAAAGAAATGTCTCACGGGAGAACCAGAAGACAAGCCGAGAAGCCAGGAGGCAGACAGGGCACCGGGCCCAAGAGGATACACTGGGCACGGAGTGCGACGTGGGAAAATCTGACTCCGTAGACAGAAAGGAATGAGCTGTGTTCTCAGGGACCCTGTTCAATTTCCAGTTATCTGTGAGATGAGCATTTTGCCATTTAAGTCTCTTTGCTTTCTCTGATTTTAAGGGCCCAAGCAGCATTAAAAAAAAAAAAAAGATATCAAGTGAAGGAAAGTATTAGAAAATTGGTAACTGTGTACTGAAATCATCCTCTACTTTGTTCCTTTTAGGTGGTTAAGAACACCTAAGTCACAGTGTTTATCTTACTTCTATTAACAGTGTATGTTACCATTTACAGAGGCACAAACAACAATATGTGTGTGGTTCCCTACAAAGTCATGATTGGCTCAGAAAATACAACGTAAAAAAGTTTCAGACCCTGGCTCAGTTCAGAAACAAGGCAACAAAGTGAGACACAATGAATGTACCAGTGAGAAAACACAGGAACTAGTCCTAAAAATGCACGTGGGATTTGAGTTCAAATGTAATCCACATTAAAATTCCTCTTTAGGAAATTTATGTTCTCTGAATTTATCCTTTCTAAATGTCATAAAAATAAAGCCATAAAGCATCCACAGTATAATTTTGGTAAGTGAATTAACAAATGTAATGTATGTAAGTACGCTGGGAATTAATATTCAACAGAGAGAGCAGAAAACACTAATTTGACTGTAATGAAATCATCAAATTAGAAACACAGGAAAAACTTTCTGATTTAGTTCTTTTATTAAACAAACTTACCTTTTCCTAGAGTGCTCAAAATTGGGAAAATGTACTCTGCAAGATCATAGTCAAGGTTGTAAGTGAACTTAAAAATAGAAGGTTAACCCAACATATTTCCCATAATATATGTGATAGAATAAAAAGTAACTGAGAAGGTAAATAAAGCGAGGAATGGGATTTTGTGAATAGAGGATCAGTCCCATGTTTACAGTCCTTAAAAGGAGGGCTGAGCTATTTCAGCACTCACTGCAAATGAGTATGTTTGACATTTTAAAATTTTCATTTATAAAACTTGAGTCTTGTTGATGAATTTAAATAGGAACTGTTTTCTTGACTTATTATTAGATTAAGACCTACTGATGAGATGACTTTGCGTAATGTGGGACAGACTACGCAGTTAATTCCATGCCAGGACAAATATAAATGGTCCTCTCAGTTTATATACATTTCATCATTCTACTTGAACAACGTGAGGCGGTGTAGCTCCAGTGAACCCAAGCCAGAAAAGGGCACTAATATTAAATGCACGTCAAGAATAGCATCATTTACAAGGAAGAAAACAAAGTCAGCTTACGGTTAAACACAGCAAAATAAGCACCCATTCATCCTCACCATGTCCCAGCACGCAATGAAAATGATGGCATGAAAAAGAATGGGAAAGGGTCCACAGCAGATCAAACATGCTGGAATTTGGAAGTTGCAAAGCAGATGGAGCAGGGGAAATGGACTTACAAGGGCAAAGAAAGCTTGAAAGTGTCTGGAGAAGGAAGCCAACGGAGAGCACTCGATTCCCTGCAGATTCCCAGAAGGGCAGAGAAACTGGTGGCACAAGGTATGTCTGAAAATGAGTGTGGAACAGGGTAGAATGGAGCCATCTTCACCCCCCAGCCTGCCCTCCTCTGGAACAAGGTGGAAGGAAAATCAGATGGGCTTTCCTGAGAGCAGTAAGAAGCACGAGGGAAACCCCCAGCACAGAAGGCGGGGTGGGACAGGGCCATTCTTTCCTGGGGACCTTGACCATCCTGGGAAACAAGACATGCAGACACCAACACCTGGGCGTCCCTCAGTCAGCACCTCCATTCCCATAGGACTATCTAGCCGCCACTCAGGCAGGCAGAGTCTCAAACGGCTTTTCACTGCCTCATTATTAAACATGACTTTGCACCCACTTGATAAAAACCGTGAGCATGAAAACACCAACAGAACCAAACGAACAGGACTCCTGAGTCCAGGGCGACAGTTGCTCTGTAGACCTAGAGCACCCCGGTCTCCAGGGGAGGACACTGGGATTCACTGGGGTGCCTCCAGGAAAAATGAATGGGGCTGAAAGATCATCTGACGTGTAGACAGACTTGACAGAAGAATTACAGTGCTTTTAGAAAATTTTACAGTGAATTAGTGATAGGTTTACAGAAAAATATAAGCAATCAAAATAACTGTCAGTGATCAGCTTAGAAAACCAACCAAAAAATTACCAGAAATGAATCACTATATGGCTTGGTTCAAACAGTATTCACATACTCATTCATGTATATGTGTGTGAATATGTGTGTGCATGTTAGTACACACACATAAAATGCTCAACAAAAATTATAACCATATTCAGTAGATTGGGGAGGGGAAGTGTAATATAGTACTAGAGACAGCTATATAGTCACATTTTAATCTTCCATAAAAGGAGGTCTATGGATAAGGTCTAAAAGTGAAAGAATTTAAAAATGGCAGGAAAAGCATTTTATTTAGAATTTCGTAGGTAAAATATCAGAAGGCTATTTTAGCAGTGAGAATCCAGGCTAGGAAACTATGGAGCAGGCAGTGCCATTTTTTTTTTTTGAGAGGGAATCTCTCATATTTATTGATCAAATGGTTGTTAACAACAATAAAATTCTGTATAGGGGGTCAATGCTCAATGCACAATCATTAATCCATCTCAAGCCTAATTCTCATCAGTCTCCAATCTTCTGAAGCATAATGAACAAGTTCTTACATGGTGAACGAATTCTTACATAGTGAATAAATTCTTACATGGTGAACAGTACAAGGGCATTCATCACAGAAACTTTCGGTTTTGATCACGCATTATGAACTATAAACAATCAGGCCAAATATGAATATTTGTTTGATTTTTATACTTGATTTATATGTGGATCCCACATTTCTCCCTTTATTATTATTATTATTATTATTATTTTTAATAAAATGCTGAAGTGGTAGGTAGATGCAAGATAAAGGTAGAAAACATAGTTTAGTGTTGTAAGAGGGCAAATGTAGATGATCAGGTGTGTGCCTGTAGACTATGTGCTAATCCGAGCTACACAAGGGCATTAAAACATCCATGGATGCAGAAGATTTCTCTCAAAATAGGGGGGGTGAGGTTCTGAGCCTCACCTCTGTTGATCCCCAATTTCTCACCTGATGGCCCCCCTGCGACTGTGCCTGTCTTAGATTGTTCCTCCCTTGAGGAATCTTACCCGTCTCTGGCTAACCAGTCATCTTCCGGGGCCATACAGGGAGATGTAAAGTTGGTAAGTGAGAGAGAAACCATATTGTTTGAAAAGGTTAGCTTTTTACTTCTTAGGCAGTGCCATTTTTATTATGGCTTCTTAAGTTATACTTGACTTTTAAAAAACATTTTATTTTGGATGATTTTAGACTTACACAGAGGTTGCCAAAATAGTACAGAGTTCTCATTCACCCATCGCCTAGATCCTGCTGCTGTGTGAGCCCCAGCTTTGCTCTTCTTTTTCAAAAGTGCTCTGCGACCAGAGCTGGCTTGTTGTTATCTACAAAAAGATCTTGTTGGGCTTGTAAGTGGAACTGAGTTGAATCCACAGATCAAAATGGGAAGAACTGAGAAGGAGAAAAAGAGAGACAGACAGACAAATACCATATGATTTCACTTATATGTGGAATCTAAAAAGCAGAACAAAAGAACAACAACAAAAAAATCGAGCCAGAAATAGATGCACAGATACAGAGAACAATCTGGTAGATGCCAGAAGGGAGTGTATTGGAAGAAAGAGCAAAATAGGGAGAGTAAAAAAGTACAAACTTTCAATTATAAAATAATTAAGACAGAGATACAATGTAGAGCACAGGGTATATAATTAATACTACATAAGAGCTTTGTATAGTGACACATGGTAGCTAGGTCTGCTCTGGTGTCATGGTGATCAGTGGCGATCACTTCATAAAGCATATAAATGTTGAATCACTATGTTGTGCACCTGAAACTAATACAATGTCAACTACACTTGAACTGAAAAAAGGATAGGGGGGACAGCTTAAAAATATGAAATTTCACAATTCATGGACCTAGTATTTCTCTTTTTTAAGGTCTTCTTTGATTTCTTTCATAAGCATTTTATAGTTTTCAGCATGCAGATCCTGCAAATATTTTGTCAGATTAAAACTTAAATGTTTCAATTTCTGAGGAAGCTAAATGGCATTAAAAAAAACTAAGAATTCCAGTGGCTCATTAACAGAAATACAACTAAATTTTTTATATCAACTTCATGTTCTATAACCATATTGACCACAACCAACTAGTTGTGGGAGCTCTTTGTAGATCTGTTGATGTTCTCTATGTAGACAATCATGTCTTCCATGAATACAGCTTTCTTTCTTTCCCAACCTATATGCATTTTTTTTGTCCTTCCCTTTGCACAGGCTAGGACTTGCAATACGATGCAGAAGTGGAGTAGCAGGAACATTACAATTGCTCGTGAAGCAGAGCAATTTTGTGAGTCAGAGTAATTTTGATTTACTGCAGTAACCAGATAGCATAAACCCGAAGTGTTTGTGTGTACAAGTAAATGTGTCTGTGAAAAGTACAAGGTTTTCGCTACTTCAAACTCCTGTTCTCCAAAGAATACTTAGAAAATTCTACATGAACAAAAGTACCAAAGCTCAAGAATGTCACTTTCCAAACCAGAACCAAATTAGTTTTTAACATTAACTGTAATGTCTTCATATTTTCTTAATTGCCTAAGAAATTGCCTTCAGCTGCCTAAGAAAAAATGTACTCACAAAGCATTTAGTAGGAAAAAAATGCTATAAAAGTTCCCCGTAATTCCTGACTTCTCAAAAAAATTTTTTAAAGAGAGGGACAATACCGAATTATTTCAATGTATGAGTGATGAGAGAAGGTTAGAATGAGGGAAAAAGTGACATGTAAGAGGGATCTTAGGTTGAGCTTGAGAAAATTTAATGACCTCATATGATAAGGATTCACTGCCAGTATGAAAATGACAGCTTTAATATGAAGCTGACTTAATTAATTCACTTGGGAGCATTTCTGATTGTGTTGAAAATATTAATGTTCACAATTTTTTGTTGTAACTGTAATATTAAGCATATTCCATATTTCTAAATAGCCAGCCTAATTACTCATTGTTTCTGGACACGTCTCAGAGCGTACTACCTACCACATAGAATTGCTGAATCTGACGGCAGCTGTGATGGTTAGAACACTTGCCAGAACAAAGCAGCGAAGGGAGAAGGGGCTGCCTGAAGGGAAATGTTGGTGATATTCTTTGCATACAACAAACTTCATATTG
The DNA here is from genome assembly GCF_040802235.1 of Manis javanica. Taxonomy (NCBI): domain Eukaryota; kingdom Metazoa; phylum Chordata; class Mammalia; order Pholidota; family Manidae; genus Manis; species Manis javanica. Next base: position 107,633,560 of record NC_133167.1, read on the forward strand.
TACCAAACACCAGCTGCTTTAAGTCAAATCTGACAGTTACAAACTTGTGCCACAGATTTAACTCATGGGAATTTAGTTAATTTCAAATGGTTCAAAAGTATACTTTATTCCCTACTTTAGTCATTGAAAATAGATGGGGTTGTCTTCATCATGCCTTGCCCCCCCCATCCTTCCCCCTGGCAATCGTGGTAAAAAATGTGGTTGTAAAAGTTTACAGAAGTATAGAAACCTGTATCTAGCATTTGCTAACTCTTCTTTCCTATGTAAGAGTAATAAAAGTAGTAATTACTAATTTCTTGCTACCTTAAACTAACAGCAAAATAATACAAATCGAATTACCAATCTTTTCCTCATCAGAATTTACAGATTCTTTGTTTCAGTTACAAGGGTAACTGATTTTCTCAACACCTTAGGAGAATCCGCTGCTCTGTACATTGTTCTGACTTTTGCTAAAGGGAGAATAATATTTGTGTTTCTTCCATAGCCAGACAACATAGTGTCCATACACAGCTAGACAGATTAAGAGCACAGAATCCAGACAACTAGATTAACCAATATCTAGCTCTTCACAGCTTTGTGACAACAGGCAGGCTAGTTAACCTTTCTGTCACACAAAAACATTATATGTCATTATAAATTATAAAAGTATACATAATGTTAATTAAATAGTTGTAGCAATGAAGTTATTTTGAGGTTAAACATCAGGAGAAAAAACTGGGTCTATCAATGGTATAATTTTTAATAACAGAATAATAGGGTGCTTATGTCCTGAACATTTGGAGCCAGAAAACAGAGGAGGTCTAGTATTCTGAAAAGACCAACTTGAACTGGCAAAGTTTCAAGGCAATACTATTTGTTCCAAAATAAGCCATTCCGCTGTATTCCCAACACATCTCAGAACATCAAGAAGTACTTCCTATAATTCCATAAAGTTATTTTATAAATACAAACCTACTCAGTACATGAAATGCCTGCCTCAATGAGGCAATTTTCCATATATGATTTTTCAAGTGGAGGTGAAATAAAATGGAGGTGACACTCCCAGAATTACACCATCCAACACTTTAAGGAACGCTTTCAGGGACATTAGAAGGCACAGTGGCATCTGGCACATCCCCAGTGTTGTGCAACCACCCCCTTGTCCTAGTTTCAAAACTCCTTTTTTGTCTCAGGAATACACCCCATGCCACTAAGTAATCCCCCCTCGCCCTCCTGCCCCCCATGCCCCGTGACTACTAGTCAGCTCTCTGTCTCTGTGGCTTTACCTGCTGCAGAGACACCATGACCTTCTGCGTCTGGCCTCTTCCACTTGGCACAATGTTGTCAATGTTCACTCAAGTTATGATTTGAATGAAGGCTGGTACAGATGTCAAAAAATGCTTGTTTAATAATGATCGCAATTAACATTTCTTGAGTGGGTGCTGAGCACTATATTTAGATGATCTTTCAAACTTTTAACAGGTAGGGAAACTGAGGCTTAGAGAGTTTCCTTACTTGTCTGTCATACACCTAGTGAGTAAGTGACATGATTACCATTAAAATCCACTCTCTGATTCATGACTCTCTTAAAAAACATAAGGTGGTGTCCAGTCACAGAATGGATACATCAAAGTTTAAAGCAGCAGAAGATAAAAATATTTTCTAGGTTATCACCAGAAGGAATATGGGCTGTGAATGGAGAAAAAGCTGAATTTAAATTCAGACTCACCATTTTTGAGCACTGAAACTATGAGCAATTTAATTAACTAAAACCATTTAAGTCTCAGTATCCACAAAGAATGACTGCCCTGACGGGCTGGGAGCAAATGTCAATCTCCAGACAAGGCAGCCCCATCCTCACATTCTCCGTGCGACTGACCATCTGGAAGCAGCACCACCTCAACCCCAAAGGCCACCTGGTCTCCAGCACCTTCCTAGTCGGTGGGGTCCCAGGGTTAGCAACCTGCACACTGCCTCTGGCAGAAAAGCCGCAGCCTGGGACCCAGACCCACGGAATCAGAATTGCGTCTGAATCAGAGTCTGTGCTCCCCCCGCCCCATTCCGATGTACTTCAGGCCTAAAAAGCACCGCTCTCGCTGCCTTGGAAAAAGTGGCAGGAAACCAAACCTTCGTACAACCTATTTAACCAAAACAGAGAAGACTAAAAATAAGAAGTTAAGAATTCTTTCCCCTTTTTAAGAGATATTAACAGACAGAGACTAAATACCAGATAGCAAGAGGGAAAAGAAGCGGCAGGCTTATTCACGTCTGCATATTCTTACGAAAAAGTTTAGCTGTATTGTATACAGGCATTAGTTAGATTTATGATGCTTGCATTTTACTCAATCTTTTCCAGCCTGAAAAAATGAAAATGGGTTATTTTTGGATTTTAGAGCTTAGCTGCCACTATTAGCTGCTTTTTACATATTGCTAAGCAAAGATCAGGGTGACCCAGCATTTTGCCAGCGTGCTTCCATGTGGAATCCAAACATCTTTATAAATAACACAAGCTCGTACTTTTCTTATCAGAATGAAAACAAAGAAATAAATATAACACATTCCAATGTAACTAAAATAAATAGCAGAAACATCACTTTGCTGTATGAAAACAAAGTAGATATTATTATTACCATCACAGACAATAAACCAAATATTATGGCTACTAAGAGCAACCACTCTTTCTTACCTTTTTTTCTGTGAATTTGAATTATAAAGATTTTTTCCTTAAGTGAACATCAGGTCATCTTATTTTCATCAATTTTAACAAGAAATACATGAACTACACAGATACTTTTTATAATTTATAATGACATATGATGTTTTCATATGACATTTTTAGCTTATTGGAGGCAAGAAGAAACTCTGAGATTGTTTAAAAGAAATAACAAGTATGGTCAGTCATCCACTCACTCGCTTATTCATTCAACAAGTGCTGTGTTCCATGTTCTGTGCTGGGTCTTGGGCCATGTAAAGAACGACAGGTACAGTCTCCCCACCAAGCGCTTGTAATTGCTAAATAACCAGTATCTGTTAAAGAGATTCTGCCTGCATGTTTCAAATGCTATTTTGCCCTAGTCCCTTGCTATCTCAAAGTTTTACTACCAAAAGTTACTTAAATTGCTTATAAGTAAAAACATTGTTTAAAATTTAACAACTGAAGTTAATGTCCTACTCTAATAAAGTGCACATGGAATAGAAGAGATACTTAAAGGTCGAAGGGTACAAACTTGCGGTTATAAAATAAGCCATGAGGATGTAATGCACAGCATGGTGACTATAATAATGCTGTATTGCATATTTGAAAGTTGCTAAGAGAGTAGATCTTAAAAGTTGTCACCCCAAGGGAAAGAAAAACTAAATATGGTGATGGATGTTAACTAAACATGCCATGGTGACCATTTCACAATATATACAAATACTGAATCATTACGCTATACACCTGAAACTAATATAATGTTCTATGTCACCTATACCTCAAAAAACAAAAACAAAAAACCTGTGAGGGACACCAAGTATTTGTATAGTCCTCTTTCTTGTTTGTTGTTATCCAACAAAACCAAAATCAGGAAGAATTACATGAAGCAAAACCCGGGCAGAAGTATTGCTCTCCTCACTAAAGGACACTCTGTGGCGATGTGTGATCTGGTAAAGTGGGTAGCCCGCTGAGGAAGGCGGCAAGGCCCACGTGATGGACAAGAGCACATGATTCGGCTCCGGCTTCGCGAGAGCCAACAGCTGGCGACTGTGCCACTGCCTGTACATAAGGCCGAAGTCTGTAAGTCTGAGAACCGCTAATGTCTGGTAAGTCATGAGGTTATACAGAACTCTGACATTCAAGGAAAGGAACTTCCTTTCAGAAGAAGAAATCTGATTCCAAAGAACTATGAGATCGATCTATCATGACCAAAGGCAAGCTGTTACGCCAGCTGACAACATCGCTCTTAGTTACATAGTTCTATTTCTCTGGTAAAGAAAAGTCTAGAGACTTCCTGTAGAGAACCTTCCAAGGCAAAGAATTTGAGAAGAAATGCACTGCGTGACGCACATGTAAAAAGTATCATGTAGCAGAATGTACGATGTTGTCAATTATGGTCTTGAAAAAGGTACAAAAGTTTACAAAAATCTAGTATTTTTTACATAAACCATAATATCTAATATTACCCCGAAAGCCTAACTCACGGGGGTACTTTGCAGACACTATTTGGGTCCAAGTATGATATTCTTCAGCAATCTATTTTAACTCAGGAATAGCGCTTAGAAACCTAAAGGAATGGGTACTTAACAGTGTCCCCAATGTCACTGATAGATATCCAAATACCTAAATGATGGAAAACTGAAGACAATTTTCAGAAAGCTCCAGAGAATCAAATCACGGCCGAATTTTCCAATGAGAACCTCAAGTTAAGATGCCCTATGCAATTACTTGAAGGAAGAACTGCTCCGTTGGAAAATCAGGAACTCAACAGAAAGTTGCAAAGGTTAGCTAATAAAGATGTACATTTAGGTTCAGCTCAGGTTTGTTCTAAAAACAGGCTTTGAGTATGTGGTACAATTCAGCATGGATGAAGCCAAGGTCCTAGAGTTTCCAATCACAAGGCGAGGAAGACATAATTTGAAATAAAAAAAAATTTAAGAACTGGCATTACTACTCAGTTACCCCAAGTTAAACAAATCAAACCAAACCAGTGTGGTCCCTGAAGGTCATAACTTTGAATAGGATGTTCAGCAACCAGTACCGAAGCTAAATCACTCAATTTTCTGAATTGCAGCCTTATCCAATTAAACTGTTTGCCAAATAGAGCAACTTCAGTTTTAATATACATAAATAATCTCCTTTCTTTCCTGCGAAGCCAATAGACTCAGGTGCTTTGTCAAACACTGGGAATACCATCTTTCAGTGGGCCCATTACAGGTGTGGGCCCTATTTCAGTTGCCCCATCTAGTTACCAAGGCCCGGATCTCTGACCCAGTCTCGGCAAGGGGCTCGAGATAGTCCTCAGCACCCAGTTACCCCTCCTCTACTTAGTGAACAGTAAGTCTGAATGACCCTCCTCATCCCTGCAGCTGCTCTTGGCAAGGTTTCTGACAACACCCACCCAGGCGAAGCCAGTGGCCGATGCTCTTTCTCCACCCATCCTACCCACCATCCTACCCACGTTCTCCAGGAGCCCCCCCCCAATCACTACCCAGCCCTTGCTGCTCTCCCTCGCTTCTCCTCCTGCTTCCCAATGTTTAATCGCTGGCTCAGCACAGGGCTCAGCCCCACACTCACTCCTCCCCACTGCACACACACTCCTGGGTACCACGGCTTTAACACCGTCTATGCACCAGTGGCTCCCAAATGAGTATGTATATGGTCTTCACCTGAAGGCTTGAGACCGAGATACACAGGTGATTTCTCTACTAGGAATCTCATACTCAGTATGTGCTGATGTTTTTACTATACATCCCCCAGGGTTCCCCACCTTAGTATAAATGCCACCACTATCTACCCTCAGTAGCTCAAGGAAAATATTTAGGAAGGATCCATCTTAACTTCTCTGTTCCACATACCACATGCTATCAAATCCTTTCAGATCTTCCTAAAAAGTATGCCAATCTGATCTCTCTCCACCAGCTCCCCTGACCTGAGCCATGGCCATTACAGTCTCTTACCCAGATGACCCTAACTGCCTCCTCCCAGTCACCCTGCTTCTGCTCGTCTCCTGCAATCCATTCTTCACAGATAAAAACCCATCACTGCCTAGTTAAAAACAAACCGCTCCTGTGGCTTCCCAAAGTCCCGACCGTTACCCGCAGAGTCATGCTCTGGCCCCAGGGCCTCTCCACCCTCAGGGCCACATGGCAGCCTTAGGATTATGCTTTTCTGTGCTGGGTGGATCCAGTAGATTCTATCTTGCACCTTCACAAAACTATACAACTATGCAATATAAGAATTCCAAAAATGATGGAACCTCATTCATAATAGTCAAAGGTTGGTTCCAGAGAGCTTCACAGAGTTCTCACTCAAAAAAACAACGTCCACTTCTTGGACTCCACCACTGCTCGCACCTGGATGGCGATCACAGTCCTGTCCTGCTCACACATCGTTCCTGAAGTTCTCACAAAGGGCAACTCCACAGGGGTCTTGATTTTCTGGCCAGTCACTTTTTCGGATCTGTTCTTGATCATGAGGTAATGGAACCGGGAAAGCGCAGTGCCTCCGATGGGGGAATTTGCGGGATGAACAGGACGAAGGTATAGCCAGGGCAAGGATGCAAACAGGACCACCTACTGCCCGCGTCCCCTGGGCCAAGACAGGAGTGCACAGAGACTCCAAAGAGCAGCTCGCATGGGTTCTCGCAGCTCACAGGGGAAGAGCTGGGGCGTTTTTCAGTAACTACCTCAAACTCAAGGAGCAAAGACCCTCAGGTTATGTGTCCGTCCGCAAGTAGAGCCCATTCTTTTAACACTGGAAGTTTACAGATTAGGTGTACTCTGAGATGACTATGCCTTGATCCAGACTGTTTCCAAGCTCCACATACAAGCCAGCCAGACAAGGTACTTCATCCGGTGTCGCGACCACTAAGCAGAAACAGGGTCCTTCTCACCTGCAGAGTGTACGGTAAGGATCCAGTGAGGCGGCGGGTGAGAGAGCGCTCGGTGAGGTGTAAGGACTTCGTCGGGGCGTCAGCTGTGACAGAGCAGGAAGGACTCTGGAATCAAGCTGGGGAGCGCCTGGCACAGGGCCAGGAAGCTTGCTAGAGACAACCTCACGGCTCAGGGGTCCTGGTCACAGACGCAGCCACCAAGGACAGGCCGCCTAAAAATGGTTCTTAGAAGGTGTTCAGAGGTTAACCCATCAATTTGAGGTTTAAAAAAAAGAACGGCTTTCAAGATGATGATTCCTGAATGGCCTTGGGAAGGCAGCGTGATGTGCCAGAACACCAGTGGGGGACCTAGACTCCAGGGCTGCTTCTGCTGCTGGCCACAGCTTTAGGGGAGCGGCAGCGTTCTCCGCTGTAGAGGCTCAGCTCGGACTGCGTGAACAATGGGCTTCGTCCTAGTTCTAAGTGTTATTTTATGCTCAAGCCAATAAAATCAGACCCACCACTTACTGAATTCAGAGTGAGGAGGCCAAAACGGAATCACATTATTTCAAGAAAATTGACTCATCATGATACCATTTTTTGATTTATGAAACACTTGATTATAAAGTGGTGTTTTGTTAATAGTTAAGCACCTTGAAATCTGGCTTAGAACTGAGTTAGGTTCTGAACTCTATGTTTGCATTTACAACTGATTTAGTTTTAAAATGCCATATCAAGCCTTATCCATAAGCTTTTCAGAATCAACATTTTTAAACCTAAATACAGCTGAGTCACTCCTTCCTACTACACCATGTCCTTGCGGGGACAGGGGACAGAGCAGGATGCAATGGGGGCTTCAGGGGAGAAGCCCAGGTCACGGGGCACACCGCTACCTTTCATGGGACACCAAGTGGTGCGAAGGCAAGGTGAGACTGTGGACACGTCAGGGAGAAGGCAGGAAACAAGTGGGTCAGAGTTAAAAGACAGACTATCTCGGAATTCAAAGGGCCCCATGCGTGAACACAATGGAACAAAAAATGCTTTGGTCTAAAGCTTTGGCCAAATCAATTTCTTTATTTTTCTGTTGTGTTCCTTCCTGTCTCCCACAAATAGGAAATAGAGCACCTCCTGACACAGTTTTCTATTTCTATGTATCTGCCAGACGATTGGGTCATGAAGCAGGAAAAACACCAGCTATTCTCTTTGCTGAAAACAGCAGAGCTGACAATGGAAGTGGGACTGCTGTAAACACGGAGGAACTGCCAACACAGTTTAAAAAAAAACTAAATAGAAATTCAAATAGGATTTTGTTTTAAAATCACCATCATTTTTTTTGGATATGACTAATGGGGCCACATACAAGCATCTAATTTTGAAGAACGGCTAGAACTCTCCTTTACAAGAAATTTCCAGAGAATACCACACAAACCCTGAAATAAAAACATTCTCAGTCATGTTTTTCTTGGAGGCAAGTGTGTGCTGCTAGCCAAAAGGAATATTTTCAGAATCCCCCAAATTGCACTGGGGACGAGGAAAAAGGAGGAGGACCACAGAGAGCGAGAGTCATTCCTTTCACACACAGACCCTGTCACCCTGAAAGTATATAGTAAGGACACGTCGAATCTTGACCCTACAAGAAACTGCAACCTGGGAGGCTCGTTTCTAAAGTCGCCTACAGGTCGCAGATGAATGTTAAGTTGTGTGCGGGGACAGGGAAGTCATGTGAAGTGGCTTCACGAACGGCAGTGGGAACAAGTCTCTCCGTTCATCACATTTGTCCTGTGGAATTTCTTTAGAAATTACAGAAGGGGAGGCCAGGCAAGACAAGCAGTCATCTTTGTCTTACTTAAGACTGAGATAAACAGAGAAAGATTCAGCTCATTTCTAGACTCTTTTTTCCTTCAGAGTGCAAGTCAGCGATTGACATCAATGGGCATGGTCACCGGCCAGAGGAAGCATCTGACAGTCAGCACGATCGCATCACAAATACGCGGGCACATGTTTGACTTTGAGCCACAGCACATCCTGTCTTTTTCATTTCCTGGGAGTTGGTATTTTCTCAAACAGTGACGTGTTTGGGCATCACTGGAAGGGCACCATCTGCAGCTGTTTTCGCAGAAAGATCCAAGCTCCAAACTGTGACTCTACAATCTGCGTGCTCATTTAAGGCAACTGTGCTCTGATGATTTTGGAGGAGGTTTAAGTGCATGACAGTCGGTACTGGGGGCTTTGAGAGAAGTGGTGTTTCCACTAACACCGAACACCTCCGCTGAGGAAGGAGGGCACTTCCTACCTAGGGCCCTTAAGGAACCCATGCAGGCCCACTTCCTGCTGTCCGCCTGTGCCACACTCCGTTTCCAGCCCACCTCACACTCCCCTTCCTCACTGAGGGGCCCAAGCTTCCCGGCTCTGCTGGTGACACCCTATGGGTGCCAGATTCCCCAGCACTGGGGCGAATGGACTGGCCCATGGCAAGGTTGCACCTGGCCCAGAGCACAAGTATTTCACTTTTAACTTTAGGGTGAATGCATTCTTTCTGGACTTAACACTATGGTGACAGTAGGTAGCAAACTGATTTTACAGCCCTTTGGAGTAAGTTAACAAGCTGTCATTTCTGCTGCAGGACTAACATTCACTACGTCCTTGCTCTCTGCTGGTCACTGTTATGAGGCCCGTGCATGCTCAGCTCTTAGCCTTCACACAGTCCCGTGAAGGACCTACTGTCCTTGGCTGCATTTCACAAATAAGGAACCGCAGCTCTGGGAGGCGGAGCCCCTTACCTAAGGCTGCCTGCTAGAACATTCCCCACACCTGAGCAGTTCAACCAAGTCTGCTCCCACCCAACGTGGGGAGGAGGTTAACTTTCAGCCTGTGAAACCCCAAATCTGGGACCAGCCACACAGCATGGCATTTAACTATCCTGCACTGAATTTTTTTTTCATGCTATCATCCTACTAACTGTTAATACATCAGAGACCTGGATCTTATGTTTTGTGGGTCTTCTTCTATTTCAAAATAATTTTAATGTAAGTGCACTGCCAATTGGGACATTATAAATAATGATATTATAATGGAAATATGTGGGGAACCTCTAAACAGAGCACACATTTATATATGTGTACGGATGTGTGTTTTCAGTGTTATCATTTAAAGAGCAATTAGCTTTTCATTCTGTTCTTCCTCTAACACTTGTCGGTTTGTCTTCCTAGTAGAAGGTATTGGACATACGAGGTAAAAAGATAAATAAAATATATGAACCTGCAGAGTCATAGCTGATAGAACTTGTGGCTCACTGAGTGGCTTAGTAAGGGAAAAATAATATTAAAGTTGAGTCTGCTGTTTCATCACTCCCTAAAATCCCTGTACTTGTATAGGAGACATGTTATTTAAAGATATGACTTGGATGCCTTCACACCCCATCCTGCTAGCAGGGAGCCCTGAGGAGGGCCGGCAGGCCCCAGCGCCCGGCGGCTCTCCCAGGCCGGCCCCATTCTCGTCTCGGCGGCCCACAGGCTGGCCTTCCCTGCGGGTCAGCCCAGCTCCCCAGCGAGCGCCGCATCGGAATGGTTGGGGACCCAAGGCAATCCATTCTATTCTTCTTATAAGCTCCTCCTCTTTAATTTTTTTCTTAATGTTCTGTTTCTCAACTGTCTTTCTTCTTGTTTACCACTAACAAAGCCAGTTCTGAAGATCAGCTGCTCTATCGCAGGGGGCTGGCAGGGTTGGCTCCTTCGGCACGCACCGAGGGAGGCTCTGGCCAGGCCTCCCTCCCAGCTACCGGGGGCTCCTGGAAATCCCGGACGTTCCTTGGCTTGTAGATGCACCTCCCCAAGCTCTGCCTCTTCGCGTGGCTGTCTTCCCTCTGTGTGTTTATAAGCTTTTAGGAAACTTATCCCTACATAATTCAGCCTGGGTGAAAGTCATCAGCCTGGGACACAATGAGCTGTGTAATTAATGCACTTTGGAATTAATGCATCTGTAACCATGGTGGGGTAAGCAGGTGCCCCCGAAAACAGTCCCAGCATGAATGTTCCCTGACATGGTGAACGGGACTTTGCAAATGCAATGAAGTTAAGGACCATGAGATGGGGAGCTCCTGGATCATCCAGATGGGCTCGATGGGGCCACGAGGTCCTGCTCGGTGGGAGGTCGGGTGACGGAGCAGAGGTCAGTGACTTGACTGCTGGAAGGGGCCACCAAGCCAAGACTGCGGGAGGCCTCAGCAGCCAGAAAAGGCAGGAAACAGGCTCTCCCTTAGGCCTCGGGAAGGAACGTGGCCCTGACAACACCTTGACTGGAAGCCACTGAAACTTATTTGGACACCTGACCTTCAAGACCACAAGGGAGTAGATCTGGGTTGTCTTTAAGCCCCTGAATTTGTAGTAATTTGTAACAGCAGCCACAGGAAATTGATACAATACCACGGGTCCTCTAGAAACCATCTAGGGCGACACCACCGTGTGCTTACTTATGAAGAAAAGTGCTTCTGGCCACACTGGATGTCTGATGGGTGACATGTGGGTGCCTGGTGCTACCCTCCCCCTCAGTGCTCAGCTGGGGGAGCCAGAGGGCTCAGAGGCCCCTGTGTCAACCTGGCACGGCCCCTCACCCTGGGCTTGTGCACCAGGAGGCTCCTGCTCCTGGGATGCAGCGCACCGTCTTGGCCACACCTGTCCCAGCCCTGGTGTCTCCAGGCTTTGTGATGTCTTAGCATACGGGAGGAAAGGGAACCCCACCAAAATGTATCCCTCTTACATCCTTTTCAATCTTTGCTAAGTCATCTTCTTACCAGCTTGTATACAGCTGTCCAAGTCAATACCCCAGAATCACCCCCAAATTATTCGCCTCCCAAGATGCCACCCACCCAAGAGACAGCCATCAAACTCGACCTCTACAACATTGTCTAAATCAGAGTGCATCTTGCCACCCAATTCAAGCTGCTGTTTTATCCCTCTGGAACACTAGGGTACAGTGGTGCCCTGACGTCCTTCCTGCTTCCCCACAGTGAGCTCTGAGAGACACAAGTCAGACCACACTGCTTCCCTGACAGACACCTTCCTATGGCTCATCACTTCCCACTTCCCACGCCTGCTTCACCCCCATTCCTTTAGGATCCAGCTTCCTCATCTCAGCGTCCACAGCTTTCTCTCACGTGTCCCCAGTCAGCCTTCTTGCTGGTGCTCAAACACACCGTCCAGGCCTCAGGGATCATGGTCTTGTCATGTCTGGCTCCTCGAAGCCTGTGTCTGGAGTGCTGACTTTATGGGAACTCTCTGGGATGCCGACAGCCTGTGCCTGGAGGCCTGAGATCCTGGGGGACAGGGCCCCACATCTGGGGGGGGGGGTAGAGCATGGGCCACGCTCCCTGGGGGCCAGCTGCTTTACAGTAGGCAGTCCCCACCTGAGAGAGGTCCACCCATGTGCCGGCATGTATTGGCACTGCCCCTTATGACCGAGCAGGCTTCCATCATATGGATGGACTGGTTGTTCACCCCTCACCCTCCAAGGGACGTGTGCTGCTTCCAGATTTTGGTGATTGTAAGCAACTACACACATTTGTGTGCAGATTTTTATGTGAGTGTAAGTTTTCGTTTCTCTGGGGCCAAACCCAGGGGCAGGGTTGCTGGGAGACCCGTAAGTGTACATTGAACTTCGAATGGCTGTACCAGTTTCCAGGCCCACCAGTGGGGGAGGAGGGGCCAGGTGCTCTGCATTCTTGCTAGAGGTTTACCGATATATTTTATGATTTAGCCGTTCTACTAGCTATGCGGTAGCATCTCCCTGTGAGTTTAAATTGTACTTCTCTAATGTTTAATGATGCTATGTTTTCAGGTGTTGTGTGTCATCTGTACACCTTTGATAAAAATGTTCAAAATTTTTTTTTGTCCATTTTTGTTTGGGTTGCTTATTTTCTTATTTTTTTAATTGGAGAGTTCTTTATATATTCTGGGTGTAAGTCCTTTATCAGATGAGATTTGCAAATAGTTTCTCAGGGTTTCTTTGTAATATTCTTCACAGAATGTTAGTTCTTTAATTTGATGGAGTATAATTTATCAATAGTTCTGTTACATATAGTGCCTTTGGTGTTACATCTAAGAACTCTCTGCCTAAAAAAAAGTCATGAAGATTTGTATCCTGTGTTTGCTTCTAAGAGTTTTACCATTCTATGTTTCAGGCTGATCCATTCTGGGGTTGCCTTTGTGTACAGCGTGAGGCTCAGGTCTGGTCTGGCAGGTGGATGTCCAAGTGCTCCAGCAACATCTGTTGAAAAGACCGACTTTTTCACTGAACTGCCTTTGCTCCTGTGTCAAAACCAATGGGCCACATTTGTGTGGGGCTATTTCTAGGCTCCCCTTCTAGAAGCTCCATGATGGTTGTTCCCTCAGACACCACGTTGTCTTCATTACTGAAGCCTTACAGTCAGGTAGTGTTAGTCGTCCAAATCTGCTCTTCTCTCAAAACTTTTGGCTAGGCAGCTAGCTCCCGTTTCTCTACCCACATAGGTTGGAATCAGCTTGCCTATCTTCAAAGAATTCTGAGATTCTAACTGGGAATTTGTTAAATCAACAGAGTGATATGGGGAGGAGTGACATTTTAGCTATATTGAGTCTTCCAATCCAGGAACCCAGTGGGTCTCCATTTCTTTAGTACTTGCATTTTTTATATCAGTGTTTTGTAGTTGTAGTTTTCAGCATATACATCCTGCACAGAGTTTTATGTTAGAAATACTAACATAAAATTTATACTTGAATGTCTCAATGTTGACTTTGCATTACTATATCCTTGTATCTTGACAATTTGCTGAACTCATTAGTTCTGAGAGTTTTGTGTATTTCTTGCAATTGTTGACACAGTCATGTTGTCTGTAAAGAGGGTCAGTTTCGTTTCCTCCTCTCTAACCGAAATGTCTTCTGTTTCATTTTCTTGCCTTATTGCACTGGCTTGGCAGAGAGGTCCAGGTGGGAAGTCCTGTCTGAGCACTGAAAGTTTACTTAATAACATGTTTCCCATCCTGCCTGTATCCCACATACCGGTTAATCCCACATGCAGTTATTGTAAACTAAACTTGCATCTGGTTCTATTTCCATGTATGGTGAGTGGGAGAACAACGGCAGTGCACAAAGCAGGAAAAGAGGCACCCAGGGCGTCAGCCCTTACCCACGGTGACGGTCAGAGCTGACCTGTGTCTGCCTTCCCTGGCCTGCCCAAAGTCCCCCGAGAATAGCTGGGTACAGAATCAAGTACAGATGCATATCCTCATAAAACATAGGACATTTTTTCCTCTGAGACATGAGGGAAGGAAGAGCTGACTGATAAGACACAGAGACATGGGAGCTGGAGAGAAAGAACACAGGGTGTTCACAGAAGCTAGAGTAATAAATGGTATTTCATACAAATAAATGTGGATCGGTGCTAACATATAATCGGGTAAAGTAACACCCAATGGCTACCGATGCAAATAGTACTTTGGGAATGTCAACCTTTCCTACTTCATGACTTTAAACACTAATGCCTCAAACCTCTTGAACTAGAGAGATGCAGGGTTAAATCATGACATGGGGATAAGGCCACAGCCTTAAGAGCACATCTGTGGATTGTTTGCATATTATAATTCCACTGGTTTAAATGAACACAGTATCACTATAATACATTCTCAGGGGGAGGGGGAGGGAGGACAGACAGCAGATGCGGAACAGTGACAAACGATGCTACTCCCCCATCAGACGGCGATGCTCTGGAGACCTCAGGTTGCAGGGCAAAGTAAAAATAGAAAGAGCAGCAAACAATTTCAGCTTTCATGAATAATGAAAACAATAATTAAAAAGAAAATCTACCTTTAATGCTCAGAAATAAGGGCAAGCAATGTTACAGATAGATATCCTTAAGATAAAACATATCCAAACAGAATTAAATGAACATGTTCCATCCTAAGTAAATCCATCTGTAAAAACAATCACTGGATTCTTTTGGCTTTCTAAACTGTCACTCGCATAGGTCACATTATTTCTTGGTCAAACGCAGAAGAAAGTTCACTTGACTGTGAGAACATGCATTCCGTGCCTTCATTCCAAGTCTGCCCTAACCTCGTCTGCCCGTGGCTCCGAGGTCTTTATCTGGGGGCTGGTTGTTCTCCGGCGCTCAGTGCTCACCACACCCCCGGCCCACAGGGCCCGGCAGTGGCTGGAGGGGGTGAGCCAAGGGTGAAGAGAGCAAGGAGAGGGTGGCGGTGGGTCCCGGACAGTGGGCGAGATAGCAGGATGTGTGGCTGCACCACCTCAGGGTGCCCAGACCCACCAGACGCCCCATTTTAAGATGCGCAGCTCAGACCTGCGCCGTGCGCACAGACCACTTACCCATTCATAGGCGAGGACCCAGCAGCCGCGGGCAATGCCCAGCAGCACGTTCAGCGTGCGCAGGGGCCTCCCGGCCAGCACGTGAGTGGTGGTCTCACACACTTCGGGGGCGAGGGAAAAGCCCTTCAGTTTATTCACAACCTGGATGACGACGCTCTGCTTTCTATCAGATGGGAGGAAATGACAAAATGAATATGTGTTCATTACACTCAGGGAAAACCAAACCAGAGAGCTAAAATCCCACACTGACTTCAGCTATGGCGACCATCTCTCAATTTCCTTACCGTCAATGACATGAAATTTAGGGAAATAAAAAGACTTTGCATCTCAACTCCAATGGCCTGTTTTAGTGGCCGAGAAAACCAAGGCCCAAGGCTGTCCGTGGCTTCCTCTGGGGCTGTGGGCAGGAACCAGCCGGTGCCAGACACCAGACCTCCCGGCACAGCCCGGGACGGACTCACCACAGTGTCATGTACTTCTCACACTATCTGAGCTTCTCGCTTGCTTATTTGAAAATACAACATTTACAGAGTTCAAACCCGTAGTTTTTCTGCTAATAGCTGGGAAAGGGCCCTTTCCATTAAACCATCAGATCAAATCTTAGGGCAGATTTGACAGAAGCCCCTTGTTTTCACATAGCTCATTATTACAAAGCTTACTTTCACAAATGGACCTGTTTATTTTCTGGTCTGTTATTCCATTACTGCCTTCAGTACCTTTTTTCAAAAAATTATTCTTCCTGTCCGACTTCCTTACAAAATAACACTCCATTCTCCCTCTCTTCCTTTTATGACCACTTTCCTAGTGCCTTTGGTTGAGCCACACTGCTTTTTCCCCTCCCAGCAAGTTTTGGAAATCCCCAATGGAATACAAAGGACACCAAGGACGTCCTAGGCCACACCACGAGTACACAATGAGTTAAGAAACAAACTTCTTTCCTCTCCAAAATTACACGACCAAGGGAGAGGGGTGGTTTTCACTCTCGCTGATACAGACCAACCTCCCCCTGTCTACTTCATGTGTTTCTTAGTTTTATCTCTAGTGATCTTGGGTATGTCAGTCAATCGCAGGACCTGTTTCTTTGCAAAATGAAAGGGTTCAACTCTATCATGATTTTAAATTCCTGGAGCTCCCTAGGGTAGAGGAGATAAATGAGCCACGACGTGGGCCCCATTTCCACTTCAGCCAGACAATCTGCTTACTGGGCTTGTGGAAAATATTAAATTTGGGGTAAAAGACAAAAAAAGCAAGAAGCAAAAATCTCTAAACGAGATGCTTCAGAACCCTTCATTTCTGTGTATCTGTGATGTCCCTCATTCCGAGTCTGGCAGCTGCTGGCTATTTGCTGGACGTGTTAATAGGTAACAAGTGTCTTTCCAAGACAGGCTGATCAGTGGAGCATCAGAACGCCTAGGTCTTGTTCTTAAGTTCAGACCGGAAGTGTAGGTGGAGAAAAAGAATAGAATGAGAACATGGCCTACCTGGAAATTTGATCTTCAAATCTTTGATAACTAATTACATTTGTGGCAACAATCCAGACATTTAAAAATATTATACCCATATTCAATATTCATTTCTGCATTACACTATTTAGCATGTTCAGCATATTTCATAAGAGATTAACAAGAATTGTGTGTGTGCTCCTTTTCACTAGCTAATATACAGTGTGAGGATGACCCGTCCTTTTAACTTCAGGCTGGTGGGAGGAGGATCCTGCACCAGAAGTGTTCAAACCCTCTGTGCAGCCTACTTTACACTGAAATGTCCCAAAGTTTTGACAAATGTCTGAAAACATATGATTGATACAAAAAACATGGTTTTCCCCTAAACAGGAATTCAAAAATCTGTTACAAAGAATATGGTGCTATATTTTTGTTGGACATGCTATACTGTGTTAAATGTTTAAGGAAGATGATAAGAGCCTGCCAGCAAGCTATTAACTCCTTCACAAAATGTGCAGATAGCTGCTTGAATGCAGCTGCAGAAAGCTTCCCACTGAAGCATTTCTCAAAGGCCTTTAGGGGAAGCAGCCAGCTAAGAAAGCTGCATGTATTGAGCTTTCCAGGGGTGGAGGTGGTAGACACAGAGCCAGCAGGCGCAAAGCAAGCAGGGAAGGGCATAGACTGCAGCGCCTCTTAATGCAGTCTGGACCCCTCAGAAAGTCTACCATGGTGCACGGGTTGCAGTCTTTCAAACCACCTTTACTTCCAGTGATCTTTGGATTCAGACGTTAACTATATAGACTAACAGGGATACAGTACAGATGGAGTGCCTGAAAGCATGACCATCCCAGTATGTAAAAGAAAAGGCTAACATTGTACCCTGAGTAGGAAGTTATCAAAACAATGATACTTACTCAGATGGCATGCTCGTCATGACTAATGTTCTTGTTGGCTAGACGTTTCAAAAGAGAAGGAACAAAAAACAGTCAAAAATATAAAAAATATTTTTTTCCCACAGAAATAAACTTGAGTACGTTTTTTGAAAAGTTACATCACTTAAAAATAAATATTTAAGCATATATCAAAGAAAAAAACTTTATATTCCTGGAAAAAAAACAGCCCAAGAGATAGAGACTTAGATATTATTCCCAAACCAAACCAAATTTCAGGACATGAGTTAGAAGAGAGAGAAAAAAATGTGTTTCCCTGCAGCAGCAGGTTCGACCAGTCAGCACAGTGGCGCTCCAAGGTACCATTCCGTCTATGGGCTTCCAAGGAAGGAGAGGGTGAGGCCTTTGCATGCAGGCTGAGGTCCAGTGCCCTATGGCTTCCTGGGAACCATACCCTCGCCTTATACCCACGCGTGCAATGATCCTTGTGCTTCTGTTCCATGGGTCAAATCTTTCAACCCTTGCACACACAAGCACAGATTCAGGGAACTGCTTGATTACATGCTGGGCATCTGCTATTAACTGTCATTCAAAGCACGCTGACAGCAAAACAAAATGAAATGTTTTGGGAATATATCATTAGAAATATAAATTCCCCTGTAATTCCACCATTCAGAAATGACTATTGTTTAATCATCTGGTGTATATTCTCCCAAATGTTCTATGGGAGTTGTGCATATAAAATTTTTTTCAAAAACAAAAACAGACTCACATTATTTGTGTGCTTTTGTAACTCAGATGAGATACTCCAAATGCAACCAACCGCACGGCGTGACCATGGAGGAGCCACTGCACCTTCAGCCATGTCCTGACTGGGCTGCGTGGTTCAGTGAGACGAGGAATGCAAGGCATTCCGGGGCCCCAGGCGGACACCATGATGGCCCTGAGGGTGTGTGTGCTGTCTGGGTATCACGGGAACAGCGAAGGGCGGAGAATGGCGAGACAACAAGCATCAGAAGACGTTCAAAGGAAGGGGTCAGGGAAGTGACAGAAGAGCAAATGGGGCCATGAAGGCCACCCATCTCCTTAGCTATCTCTCCCTCTCGTCTGCTTCAGACGCCGGGCCAACCGTGGCGCGGCCTGTGGGCTGTCTGGAGACGAGACCCTGACGAAGGACTTCCTTCCTCATCCCCTAGCCAGTCTGGCTGAAACCGCATCCTTGAATGAGGACCACCCTGGCTCGTGATGTGACCAGCCCCAAATAACATCCAAGAGCCCACTCCACGGCATCCGCTTTCTCCGTGGAGCCATCCAGAGGAGGCCCCTGGGGTTTCATCTGTGGGAAGCACCCCAGCTCAAGGAGCACAGGATACGGAGTGGGGAGGAAATGCTCTGACTTGCACCATGCAAGGTTCCTGCTGCGTGACTTTGTGCCCATGTCTTCACCCACGCCACCTCCCTAGGTAGCCTCGCACACACCTGTGGCTTCACGTGCCAGCTCCATGCTGACGGCTCCCACTTCCTACCTCCAGACTCAGATACTCCACTGCATACTTGACACGTCCATTTCGAAACATAATAAGGACCTCAAATTTGACATGTCCTGAACTAAAGTTCTGTTCTAGCCAGGCAATTAGGCAAGAAAAAGAAAAAAAAAACATCAAATTGGGAAGGAAGTAAAATTGTTTCTATTCACAAATAAGATGATGTTAAATGCAGAAAATCCTAAAGAATCCACAGAAAACATTATAACTGATAAATGAATTCAGCATATAATCTACGATCTATTTTATTACTATCTACTAGTATCACTCAGGAAAAGAAAACCATGAACAGGACATCTATTAGGTCTGAGGGAAAGAATGCTTGGACAGTTCAGTCAGCCCGAGGCTTGATAGGAACTCTCATCAGAGGCTGCAGGGGAGGAACTGTTTTTATAAGGAAACTCAAAACCCAGAATGGAAGTCCGAATGGTAAGAAAAAATATACAGAAGGCAAAAAATCAGTCCAAACAAGAAAGAATATTGTGCTTCTATATCCCTCTGACTTGCAGATGTCTGATAAGAAATCCAGAAGACTGAATGTTCATTTACATGGTCCAGTCACAGAACCTGAAAGAGACAAGCTCTCCCTAGAGTATGACGCTAAAGAATGCCAAGATGGACAGCACAAGCCCCCAGCCTGAAATACAGTGATGAAATGAAAAGAGCAGTCTTATTAAGAGTAAGCATATCTACTTATCTTATAAATTAGGAATTGGAAAATACATCCAGTAAAATGCTCCTGATTAATCAAGGAAGTTCCTTAAAAAAATGACACGTATTGTTATCTGCAATTTATTTAGCAATGAACAACACAGTAAGATGGTTGATGGACGGAGGAATGGGTAGATATATGATAAAGTAACTATAAGAAAGAGTTAGTTGTAGTCAAGGCTGGGGTGAAAAACTGGAATTACCGGTTGTCTTGAATGGAAAGCCACGTTATTATTCAGCACACATACTCCTCAGGACTTTCTGCTTACATGGTGTTTATACTTTCCACTCTCTTTGAGCCACTTTACAACTGTTAGTTGCAGAAAATTGATAGTAATGAAAATGATTCTTGTCTATAGAAATGCAAAATCTGCCCAGTGGAGGGGCAGTTGACTTCCCTCTCCCACTGGGGAAAAAGCCAGCGTGGGACCCATTAGTAAAGCCACTTCAGCACTCCTAAAGGTCCCTGAGTCTGCTCTGTGGATTCTCCTTGGAAGGACAAACACTCAAGCAATACCTAGTAAAACCAGCCTTAGTTTGTAGTCAAGAATATGTCTGAGGTTCTTTTGATCACAAAAGACAGAAATTGTACACAGAAAACACTGTGAAAAAGACTTGAATAGAATGAATGGTTACTGGGTGACTTTATGGGGAAACTATGAATTGTCTGAGGACACATTCTTTAGGGCTATCTGAGTCCATGGGCTTTATGATTTAATTGTCTTTGAGCTATTTACTACTCTGTCGATTGTAGTAAGCTGATAATGCAAATAATTCTTGTCTATAGACACAGCACATAAGCCCAGTGGAGTTCAGCTGACCTCCTTCCCAGGCTGGGAGAGGCTGTTCCTGCACATACGAAGCGAAGGCCTTTCAGCGCTCCAGGAGCCCATCAGCGTGCAGAGTCACTGGGCTCCCCTCTGAACAGGACACAACAGCTGTCTGGTTCCTCCATTAATTAGTGAGTTAAGTAACACTCACTTCATATTAGTAAGAAAACAATGATTGTAACCTTCTAAAAAAAGTATCTTTCAGGAGTGGTGGGTATGCGGATGTGTTAACAATTATTTCATCTTTTCTCTGTTTGGAAAAAAAATTTTGTTGGAGAAGGCTAGAAGACAGTTTTATTTAGCAAGGAAAAAGTACACTCTTGGAGACAGAGCAGATGGCCTGAGAGGTCAGGAACAGCCTGAAAATTTTTATAATAAAATTTTAAAAATATTATTCAGGTGCATATATTTTTTTTAATTGGCAAGGCATATGACAACTAATGCAAAAACACCTCAAGGGCTGAGTTATTATAGTGATCAGTACATTGATCCCATACAGCACAGCAATGCAGCCTGCACACAGCAGGTTCTGTGGCACTGAATAAAATTTTTATACACAAAAGCCAATGTATTTTTCTGCTTATGATTATGCCATCGTTACTGGAAATTCCACAAGTACCTCCTAGCGATCAATTACACAAAAACAATACGTGAAGCACAAGAAGTTCAATCAGCTGCTCAAGGACCCAGAGTAAGAATGTAACTCGGGAAATCTCTCTGCAGCTCCCGTGTTATGATTTCATATTTGACAGGCCACTTGGCCTTTCCTCATCGCATGTGTCTCTTCTAAGAAATGAGATAATGAATTACTACTCCCAGAGCGCTACACGATTAGTAATTCTGTAGAAAGTAAATATTGAGCTAGCAGTTGTAAATCATAGCCTTCACAACGTGTAATTTCAAGAGAGTATAGCCATTTGTAACTTAGTCATTATCTCTGTAACCTTTGCTACCTGTCACATTTCACTGATGGCAATAAAAA
The DNA here is from genome assembly GCF_040802235.1 of Manis javanica. Classification (NCBI taxonomy): domain Eukaryota; kingdom Metazoa; phylum Chordata; class Mammalia; order Pholidota; family Manidae; genus Manis; species Manis javanica. The sequence goes on from NC_133167.1 coordinate 107,654,861, forward strand.
CGGAGAGAAGGTTTGGCCACTTTATTCTCTTTAGTAATGATAACCTGCTCCTCCAACCCCATGACCAAGAAGAACTACATGAAAGGTGATACATGCGGGGTACGCGAGGAAACCACCTTCTAGAAACCCTGGCCCCAGAGCCTCCGAGACGAGCCGGCCTGCACACCGAGATGCTCGCCCACCGGCCTCTGGGCCCACTGGACCAATGCCCTCTGGGTTCAGCTCCTGACTCCACTGTAATACCATCTCCTGTGTTAATTTACTGCACTGTTTCATTTTAGGAATCCCTCAAGATGCCTGATCTCCAGGACCCTGAAACAACTGAGCTTTGCCAGCCCCTTAATAGATGAACCATCGCTGGCAAGACCTTGAAGACTCTGCCTTGCCTCATCCCGAAAGAGGATGGATGGTTGCCTCTGAGTTCTTGGGGAGAATGACACTTGCCTCAAGTAACAGGTAGGTCTGGGAACAAACCTGACATGCCTCCCGGGAACCAGTGCTGCCTAGAAATTCCCTCCCCTTGTGTGAAGGCTAACGCCAAAGGACTCCTCTGCTGTCAGTATTCCAAGAAGAGATCCCCCACCTTCCTTCCTCCGGGGTTTGGGTAAGACTATGCATCCTCACTCCCGGTTCCCGAAGACTCCCGATGGTACTCTGGCCTCCCCACCTCCATGAACCCCCCTTTTCCCTGAGCATTTCACAGCAGGACTGATCTCCACGGTGCAGCGGTCTGAATAAAATTATCTCCTTAACTGTCCTGTAAATGTTGTCTTTCATAACTACTACACATTTGTTTTAAGTGCCTAGGAAAAGAATTTTGATAAAAGCTATGAATACCCAAGAAGCAATTATCTCATCAGATTGCCTAATAAGATGTTTTAATTTGAAATTTCAAGTTTTCCCTCTTTGGTCAGTTTTGAGTAAAAAGTGATTAAAAGATGAGGAAATCTTCAAATAATTAATGGAAACAGAATCATCCAATCACCTAGAGAGAATTTCATCAGATACTATTCAGTCAAGCAATTTGATCAAAAAAATTTATAATCCTTTCAAATTGCAAGGATCACCAGAGAGCACAAGGGAAGAACACAATCTGTCTGAAATGGGAAATTTTAAAGAAATACGTGACCAAGCCAAGCCTCCGGGGAGCAAAGCGGGTCTGGCAGGTGGGGCAGGAGAGGGAGCCCTTAACAGGACACGCACAATGGCAAAGAAACACATGTGAGAGGCAGTGGCTCCTCTGGGACTCTCCGAGTGGCCTGTGTGGACTCAACAAGCTGCCCCTTCGAGCTCAACATTGCAAAAGCTTCCTCAGGACGGCGAAGAAGGTAAATTTCGTGAAGAATTGTGGCAAAAGACTGGAGGTTAGGTGAAAGACGCAATAGTAAACTCCTGCGAGTAACAGCCCGGATAAGAGAGGACGGAGGTCAGCAGCAGCCCGGGGCGATGACAGCACAGAGGCGGCTCCCGGGCTTCTACCTGGACGCGTGAGGGAACACGGGACTGGGCCTGTGTGGGCGTGCGTGCAGAGATCAGCAGGAAGGTCAGAGGCGCAGCTTCGCCCGTGCTGAGGGTCCAAGGACGGTCTGCTTGAGTTGGAGGGCTCTGTCATTAGCGGGGAATATCTTTTGTTTCTCTTCAACATAGGACAAGAGGTCTAGGAATTGCTGGCAGTTTAAAAAGAGCCTCAGTATTGTAGTGGGCTGCTCTGTCAAGACTTGTGGAGAAAGAATAAGACATCACTTGGGAATGGAATGACCTGAGAAAAGAGGGACTTGCCCTAATTCCTAACAGCACAGTAGAAATAGCACCCATTGTTTACATATGTCACGTATGAGAACCACTGACTTTCTCCTTATGTTTGAGGTAACAGACGCCTCCTTTCATTTTCTACTATGTATGGCCTCTAACGCTAAGTCAACAAAACCACCACCTAGCCCAAGGTACAACCATTGATGTCACCCAGCACTGCCACTAGTTGGGGACATGGTTCGGAGGTCCAGGCAGTTCACTTGCATTCATGGGTTTTACTTTATGCATCAGACATTAGAGGAAACACAGCATAAAGCACATATTTTAATATTTTATAGATAAGTATGAACATCTCAGAAATGAAAGTATGATAAAATTGTATCACGGGGCAGCCTCAAGAAGCTGAAAACTTTATCTTATTATTTGCAATATATGAATATGTAACTTAACGTTCCCACTCTTACTCTGCTCACATTACTCATACACTGAAGCATTTTATGGTATCTATTTTAGAATTCTTATTACAGAAAGAAAAAACCAACTCCTGTATGTTTTTAACATTATTGAATGAAAAGAGATGTAGGGCTCTGTTCTTTAAAAGAAAGAGCACTTGTCCAAATGTAGCTACACAGCCCCAAAGGGTCATCACAGCAAACACTGAAAATTAATCATGTGAACTAATCCACTAGCCAGTGAGAAACGATTCACAAATGTCAAACTCAAAGTGAATTTACACAAAAGCAGTTTCTGGAAGTTCTGAAGTAGTGAGCAGCGGTGAGGATGGGGCGGGGGTGAGTATTCGGGAAACAGTCTCATTGGTTTTATTTTAGTAAGATCAAAGGTAGTTCAAATTAAACAAATGTACTTGCTTCTTTAGTGATAAAAAGAAACACTTTAAAAATAAAACATTATTTGAAATGTTTTGCATTTCGGTACCATTTCATAACTAAGCAACTTCTTTTCCTAAGAGCAGTGAAATGAGATAACAAATGAGGTAACCCCCACATGTGCCAGGATTACTGATTTTGTGCATCAGTAAGATAAGCTCACCGGATACATGGGCACTGCCGGAATTCTATGAATTGCGGCTATTGGGAAAATAAAAAGAGCCAATCAAATAGGACAAAGGATAAACTCTGGAAAATATCTTCAAATCCCTTCCTGGGGATGGATAGTCTGTCGTCTAGATCTCTGGCAGCTACGTCACTAAAGTGTCTTCAGAAAGACTAGATCTACAGATCCAAGAGACCCTGACTTTTAAAAATAAGCCCCTCACTAGATGGATCCTTCAGATTGTTGACACCCCCCTTTTAATATGGTGATAAAAGTCTGTGATCTAAAGCTGGATTCCCTGCAGAAAACTAAGATGAAAATGTCTTACTTTCTTTGACTCATTGTAGCTTAAGTGTCCCTCCTCTCTTTTCCTTAGGTGAAATCTGTTTTCTTTTGAACAATTTCAGAGACTCTTAATATTCAGGTTGCTTTTTCTAGAAAAATATAACACCTTTCTAATGCTCTCAAATAATATAATAATAGTGACCAGTAGAGCATCAGTATCAGTTTTGAATATTCATATATTGGATAAAGATTAATTTTTATAGTAAAAAAAAAATAAGCCCAGAGAAAATGTGCAGCCAAGTCAACGTCCAATTTGTTAGAGAACACGCACACACGCCACCTCACTTGAGACGCTTTATCTGGCCAGCTCCCAGTGGGTCTATGCGCACACCACCTTCTGGCTCTGCAAGCAGAGAGGGACTAGAGGCAATGAAGCTCGACCAGCTGCAAGGGCCCTGTCAGGGACTCAAGTCTGTGTCCCTGGACATGCAGATGATGAAACCCTGACCCCACGGCGACCGCACTTGGAGGCGGGGCCTTTGGGAGGGGATCAGGTCGTGAGGGGGGAGCCCAGATGAGTGGGATTGGCGCCCCCAGGGGGCTCCGGCGCCTCTGCCCTGAGGACACAGTGAAAAGACGCTGTCTGTGCACCAGGAAGAGGCCCTCACTGTACACCACATATGCCGGGCCTTCTCTTGGTTGTCCGGCCTCCACAGCCAGGGAAAGGCTGTCTGTTATTGGTGAGCCCCCGCCTGTGGTGCTGCGTCACAGCAGCCCAAGCAGACCAAGACACAGAACGGCGGAGCGTGTGTCTGCACAGTCCCTTCTCCACTGCGCATACAGGGCTCCCTGGAGGAAGGCAGCAGGAGCCCAAGACCGCTCAGCGTTCCACAGAGGTGCTGAAGTAGAAAGAGTAACTTGTCAAAAGGGCCGTGAGGGGGCTCCCGCTGGCTGAATCTGGGAAAACCTGAGCGTCCCCAACCCCAGGCAAACACCAGCAGTGGATTAGAACAAACTGAGTAGCAACAGACTGGATGAGTCCACACTACACGGTGGGAGAAGGGGTCCACGGCGCACAAAGGTGCCCAAGCAGCACTTCCACCACTGAGGCCCAAAGATGGCCGTCGGGCCAAGACTGGCTTCTGAGCTTGAACCCTCCCACCCTTCACGTGGCCTTTGAAAGAAACCTGCTCCAGCTGCCACATTCCGGGAGGGGAATGGGCTCCGTTCAGGAGCCACTCCAAATACAGCCATCAACTCACCAAGTCTGGGCCTCAGGAGACACATGGGCCACATATGGGAGGAAATATGCGGATTCACGGGCTCTGCAGGCTGCTGCTGTTTTTACTATGAGATAGACACACAGTGCTGCCCTCCAACCCTCAGGGGTCACACTGCCAACTGCACCGTTCCCAGCCAATTCTGATTCCCTGTTTCCTACTTGTTGTCTCTCCTTTTGTTAAATTTCACTCAAGGAGCTGGAATGACACAGTAAAAAGTGCCACAACTTAATCAATGCAGAGAGATTTCCATGCCTTTTTAAAATGAACAGAATTAGATTGTAACTAGTGGGCTGACCTGAAACAGTACATTTCTGCAGAAACATAAAACGGCATAATTCAAAAAACGTTTTCAAAATTGAAAATCACCGATAACGAAGACCAGAGCAAGAACGGCTCCAGACCCGCCTATCCCAGCCTGACGGCCGTTGTACATTATATTATTTTCTGACATAGGCTCACTATTGATATATTAACTAAATCTCAACTCATATCCAAAAGCCACAAAAACAGATGCCAAAATCTATTTGAGATGCCTCATATTTTATTTTCTCACAGTCTATAATAATGTCTCGTTGGTCTTGAGCTGTGGTTTCACCTCCACTCTTCTATTTAACCCTTCTTCTTCTCCAGAATCATACTGCTTTTCTGTTTATTTTTTTTTAAAGCCACTGAAGTATCTGAGAGAATATCAGATAATTTAGTTTCCTAAATACTGTGTGGAAAGCAGTAACTTTAAAAACAAGTGGAGAGTTGATAACTTCACACAAAGCAAAGCAATAAAGATCTCATGATTGAGGAGGATTCTTGTTCCTCTGGAGGGGACACAAAAACCCTGCATGGAAACCACCACACCCACAGCCACGGCAAGGGCCGGACGCTCCCAGCTGCGCACTTCTACACGCACACACTCTAGCGCAGCCCAGGAACCTAAGGAGACAACTGGGCCCTCGCTCAGAAGTCCCTCTGATGTCAGTGGAAACAAGTGGTAAGATTTCCAGGCCCCCCTCCCGCTTCCTCCCTTTGGTCTGTGCTCTGGCCCCATCCTCGGAGGCAGAGGTTCCAGGAGGAACATCCCGCCATAACAAAGCTCTGAGGAGCAGGGGAGCGTTTCTTCCCAGGGCTATCTTGAGTGAGAGAACACTTTTTCCAGAAACCTCCCGGCAAGACTTCACTTTGCATCTTATTGGGCAGAAGTGAGTCATATTCCCAAACCAGTTACTGATAAGAGGAGCAGGACCACCACTGGCTTAGACCACTCATCCGAGGATGGGGCGGGTGGGGGACGAACACCAACTCAGGACACTTCCTGGCATGTGGCTGCTCAGCGAAGTCAGCACCCACCTTGGGGAGGCACGGGACTGCACATCTTATACTCTCAACAGTTCCTTTACTCCCATAGAACCCTTTTTTTTTTTTTTAAACATAAAGTTTCAGGTTTGCCACTTCAGCAAGGTATTGTCAAGCTTCTGTAGATCTGAAACAAACTGACTTTATATTTCTAAACCAGGTTACCACAGTTTGCATCCCCCACAATGGTCTATTTAACAAGAAGATCTTAGACACTAGCAGCCCAAACTATAAGGAACATGCATATCAGTTGGAATGTGCACCTCCATTTGCCCAGTGCATGGAATGCCCCCCAGAAGATTGTACGCAGATTTCTTCCTGTTTCCTCTCTGTGCCTGGTGGTACTCTCCCAGCTGGCAACTGTTATACTCTGGCATCCACCTTACAAGGCCCAAGATGACCCTAGAGGGCTCAAGAGGATGTGGCTCAGAGCCAACCCCCGGCCCTCGCTGACCACCGCCAGTGCAAAACACACCTGATGGTTTCTGAAGCACATATTTTTATAATGCATACAAATCAGTCATTCTCTATCGAACACAGAGCACACGTTGACAAAAAGGTGGTGCCCTTTGAAGATTCTTTTTTAATGTTTTCCATATAAATATTTTTTTCTCATACATAACAAGAAAAAAAAACATGCTAGTGGAGCCGAAGGCAATGGTCACAACATCCAGAGGCAGCTGGTTTTCGGACAGCTCCACAACGTGACACTTTCTGGAAGACTGGACACCTGTCATAACGAGCACATTCCTATCATGGCCAACGTGATGCACACTTTGCCAAGTGATTTATCAAAGTAATTACAGATCATTCAAACACCTGTGTTAGAACCGCGGGCACCTTCCATTTTTGTAAGCCCATTTATCATCTTATCTGCACTCAAAGGCCCTACACAAGAGACAGGCCCTATCTTACCACATACAGCGGTTCTGAACAATGGGGAATTATTTACACGGACATTTATAAAGGGTGTCATCCTCGAGGAAGTGTGGCAATTCCCCTAAGCAAGTAATAACAACGTACTCATGCTGAATTTTCAAGAAACAAAATAAATATCACCTGTCATTTGGATGAGTCACTGCTCTTTCAACTTGAAAGTCACACTTAAAAACAAAACAACCCACAAGATTATATGCTTCCAGCCAAGCACACTATCTAATGGCAAACAGCCAAAGTCCTGGAATGACTGCAGATCGTAACAGCACATTCATAAAGTATTCGAGTCCCCAGCAGAGCGGGGACGGGGACTCACTCAGGCACCTTTTAGAGGAGAGGAGACATTAGAGGAGATATCTGCTTTAAATGAAAAGTGGCGCAAATACCCTATTTCCTTTATCCAAGAAGGCTTCCACTGCCCTCCCTGCTCCCGCACGGCCCCTCGTCAGGCACACAGATCACACGGGCACAAGAGCTCTCCAGTCCTCACAGCCCAGCACCTGCCTTCTCTCCTCTGCTGACCCCCTCACATCTTCTCACGCTTCTCCTTTGGAGAAGCTGTTAATTCCACAGCTACTGCCTCCACCATAAAGGCAAGCTCAGAGCTGTCTGAGATACACTTCTTTTCAGCACCTCTGTGTGATGACAAAACAGAAAACATACTCTAAAAGAGGTCACAGCGCTCAAGGATGGCAGCTCTGAGGAGGAACAACTGGCATGTACGGCCAAAACAGGTCAGTCGATGTGTGTCAGTTATGTTCAGATGGTTCCAGCCGTATTAGAGAAGAGGGAAGGGTATGTTGGGAGCTCTGAGGAAGCAAATCACCAAAGCCGGGATCACTGATTACATGAGCCACACCTCCCACCCCCGGATGAGGACAGCTTCACGCTCAGGGCCCAAAGAGATGTGACGCTGACGAAGACGGGGTGGGGGCTGGGGATGACATCCTTTCGGAACCACGTGTGGAGCCCTTCAGATGTATGCCCCAACTCTCCTCATCCCCCACGCCCAAGGATCCTGTTTTGGCCCAGGCAGGACTGCAGTCAAAGTCCAGTAAGAGACATAATCTGGGCCATTTTCATTAAAGACACATGGCATTCTCTGGGGGTCGAGAAGAGGGTGGGCAGAGTTACAGAGACTCAGGTTACTTCGAGTCAGAGCGGCAAAACCAAGCGCCATCAATATGTGGACATAGTTTTCACCCACAGTTGATCTGGAAAAAATAGCTAGCATTTATTGAGTGCCTCTTTCTATCAGGCACCATGTTTAAGCAGCACAAGCCCTTTGAGGCTGGCACACTTTGGTTACCCCATTTATACACGAGGCGCAGAGGTACAGGGAGACTGAGGAACTCGTCTGACCTGATGGCAGGGCTGGGATTGGAGCCCAGGAGGTCTGCCCAGGAGTCGGTGCTCTCAGCAGCAATGCTGCAGGGCCGAATGTCCTCCTCTCATGGATGCAAGAACGTTTCACAAGGGTAGGAAGAATATTCAAAAAGAACTGACATACATTGTGATGATGAGTATGACAGTATCATGTGATGGTTAAAAGCATCAGAAATGGTGTAACAGGCTCACCTGAAAAGCAGAAGGGAAATTAATGCATCCCTATGGACTCAACAAATGTTTACTGACCACCCATCCTGTGCATTATGTGTACTGTGCCAAGTATTCAGAGGTGAAGAGGATGTACTGTGTCCTCAATGGCTCATGTCCTAGTAAAGACAGAACAAGAAATTATTGGAACATGTGTGAGCTATTTAATGCATCACTTGCTTTCTATTCTTTTGTAGGAATTTAAGCATTCGATCTGGCGTGCAGTGTATTTCTTTGTCTTTCTTCTTTAACCACTGTCAAAGTACATGTGCTTGTATAATGGGGAGTATTTGGTCCTTCTCCCTAAGCCTCCAAGAGCCTAAAAGCCAGCTGTAAACATTCTGTGCGCTGACCCACAGCTTGCCCTCTCATGCGACAATCTTGCTTGGCGGAGACGGCTCCAAAAGGAAATTTAAAGAACAGCTGCTTATGAAAAGCTGTCCTGTTGATGACTTACCTTAAAAGAAAAATTCTGCTGAGGATGATGATTTGTAAACAACAAAATAACATAAGTAGTAGAATAAATAAGAGAATTTTGGAGGAAAACACTATTCTCATATATGTTTACCACAGTACTAACACTAATCTTGTATTTAACTTCTTCAGCTCTATATCTGACATTAAACAGCAATAGGGAATATAGGTTAAGATTTGTCCTAACATTTTCCAATTCTCCCTCTGCGGAGAGAAATATCTTTCCTTGTCAATGACCTATATATTATAAGCTAAGATTCCAGAGGTAATGAAATGCTTAGCTGGAGCCTCAAACTGAAGAAGGTTCAACAAATTTATAAACATATATTAACATATATTTAAAGTAGTAAGTCTAAAAAAGATAGTTTCTCAATAATGTACAAAGTGACTTTTCCCCTAAAAGGGGGTTCTAAACCAAAAAAATCTCTAATGGAACTTAAGCTCTGAGATTCTCTCTTTTTTTAATTGAATTATATTTGTTTGCAGAGCTTCAGAGATGTTCAGTGTGCCTTTTGCACCCAATGACCTGAATGTTCATCTTTAAAATCCTTTCTGCTGACTTGGTCTCTCGTCGTCGTTTCTCGGAGAAGGATTTATCCCATTTCTAGGGAAGTTTTTTTGTTTTTAAATGACTGTGAAAACTCGCCCATTATTTCCAGGTGTGCTGAAGCACACTCAGAAGCACCCTCTCCTGTGAGTACAGGTTTCCTCCACTACCTGAAGATACAGAAGTCCTACGAATCCTTTCTAAGCTGAAATGGTGTAATTCAAAGAAGCAATTACCATTAATTCCTATGGAAAAAGTTTTGAGCATTCCCAGACCCAAACAATAACCTCTCTCAGGCTTTTCTGATACCACAAGACACATCTTGCTAACAGAGTCACAAAATAAATGGAGATAAAGCACAGACGTTCACAGACAGTTCAGAGCTCTGACGGCTGGACACTCAGAAGTTGATGGCTCCTGGGGAAGAAGCCTGGCGGGGACCCTCTTTTTGTCTTGGGGATGTGCTCCCTCTGTAACAGTTCACTGAAAAACAAATGCTCATGGCTATTTTCACTTTTCACGTCATTTTGTGAAATTGCAAATCCTCTTCGGACTTCTCTCAGTAAGCAAAACTGGTACTAATGCAGGTCTTCCGTAAAAGCGAAGTGGCCTAACACACACTTAACAAAACAAAGAGTGGGGGATACTTGTAATCAGAAAAGCTGGACAAGATACAAACGAGCAAGCAAACACCAGCTACTTGAAGACCCTGCTGAGCTGAAAACAGGGAATTATGGAAAGAAGGAAAATCCTCAGAGGTGAGCCAGCCTCTGCCCGTTTCCCCTGGGGAGAGCTGGCCTCCTAGAGTTAAAGCCCACTTCAAGTCATCTCAATTCCCAGTTGGAGGTTAAATACAAAATTACCAGGTATATCAGAGGAACATATGACTGAAAACTGAAGAAACAACAGATAATGAAGACAGAAACTAAGGGAAGATAGAAAATGGAGTTAGTAGGTATAGACTTCAAAAAAATTGGTTATCATGCTCAAAGAAATAGAGAAAAGATTAACAATTTTGACAGCGAACTGGAAATGATTAAAAAGAAAACCCAAATAGATTTATGAGAACTGAAAAATACAATAAATGAAATTTAAAAACTTAATCAGAACAAACATATAAAGAGGGAAAGGTGAAGTGGAAAAGAAGTAGAAAATATATTCATGATGAAATAAGGAGATACAAAAGGACAGAACCACAGCGAAGTCGTGAGGCAAGGTCTACAGAAGGCAAAGAACACACATGCAGTGAATTCCCAGAAGTGGAGGAAAGAGAAACAAGAACTCTCCAAAGCAGATCAAAACACGAAGCCCCGAGACCCTGTGGTAGGTCATCAATAAAAACACCACGCAGGTGCAACCATCACAGAAAAACTACAGAAAACCAAATAAGAGAAAAATCCACTGACAATCTGCCTGGGCCGATTTCAGAACCTCTTTCTGGATGTGCCAGGATCCATTCCCAGGCCACACCTACCAAGAATGATTCCTGCCCACAGGCTCCGCCTGCACCGTTACATCACACGGAATTCAGGATTTAACAGCTCTCGTGAGGCCTGCTCCGCAGGGCTTCCCAGGTAGGCCATGACCTACGGGTACTACTCCAAGTTTAGGATAAAAAAAAAATCAGGGTCGTGAGACACATCTGTTTCAAGCCATTTTTGTAACTACAGGAAACCATGGAAGCTGGCTCTCATGTGAAACATAAAAACGCCAATCCTGTGCTCTAGACACCGGCACTCTCCATTTCAGCAGGGGCCTGGGCTTTCATAATGAGCTGATGAGGTTTCCTGTAAACTTGCTTTTTTTCAACATTAAAATTCAATTACAAGATACTTTTTAGGAAGCAGCAACAATGTTTGTGCCTGATGGAATCTAATCCCTATATATATTTATACATTAAAAACACAACTACGTTAAAAAATGTCAAATTTCAGTTTAACACGGGTTGTCTTGATACCTTATAAGGAACAAAAACAAGCAGGTAAGACCTCAGTTTCAGTGGGGAAAAAAAGGAATGATGGAGATCTTACCATGCCCTCAAGACCAGTATTATATTTGTCAGTGGCAGATCAGAAACTTCTATTTAGTTTGTCAACTGAATCCTTCCACAACCTCACAGGACACGTTGAACACCAGGCAGCTACATTTAGTGCTCTTGTTGACTCAACACAACATAGGATTTCAAAATAAACCGCTCTCCTCACACTCACATTCAAAGTATCTTTAAAATCTAAAGTTGCATTTTAAGAAACCCCGATCATTCTTTGTTTGAACCTGCATGATGATAAACCAGGACCATTCCTCTCTACATACTGCCATCTAAATCTGAACTTCTAAAACACTTAACTCATAAGCAAACACATCAGGATTTTAAGCTTTTGTCTTTGGTTTAAGAATCTAAACAATGACATTACTTTATATGAGGAGTGTTCAGCATCAAACAAAACTTATCCCAAGGCAAATGATTTGTTTAAATGACATTAGACAAAACCCCTAAGGTACCAAAGGTGGTTTCCAGACCTTGCCTCACGTTAGGGCTTCTCGGCGTTTGTGAAAGCCCTCAAGCCCAGGGGCACCCCCAGGGATGACCATCAGACTGCGAGGGCGCGCCAGGCAGGCGCCTCTGGAAGGCAGGTCCCCAGTGGGAGCCGCGGACCCTTGATCCGTCAGAGAAAAGGCTGTGTGGCAGCTGGGCTAAGAAACGGAGCAGGAAGACTGTCCTGCCAAAGGCTCTTGCCCCTCCTGCTGTTAGGACAGGACACCCAAGGCCAATGGCTTCCCCTCCCTGAGTGTCGGTGTCCTGCCTATAGAGAAGGGGACTGCACTGAACAGGTGGCTTTCAGGAGCTGGTAGGTGAGCAGGACGAGAGGATGGGCGTCTTCGCAGAGCTCTCCGGATGGTTCTTCCACAGAGAGCCAGCAGCCCCGTGAGCACCAGCCTGCTACCGCTCCACTTCACCAGGGCAGAAAGTTTATCAGTGCATCTAAAGGCTTCCAGAGCGACAGCTAAACTTGAGCAAGTTACCTAATTAAATTTAGTAAACCAATTTTGTCCCTAAGCATGTCAGCTAAAGGCACATACGTGTATGTATGTGTGTGTGTTATTTCGTATTTTGTTTTCCTTTTCAACCACTTGATTTTAATTGACATTCCTGACACCTGTACCACCTTTGACCACACACCTGTGCAGCGCACCACAGGACAGCGCAGGGAGGTGAAGTCAGACACACGCTCTTCCCACGTCATGCGTCCCTTAAGGGGAGGTGCTTCCTAAGAAGGGACAACATCCCCGCCCAGGACACGGGACTCCAGCCCGGTGTTCTCCTACAGACCAGTTCGTCAGGCAAGGGTTATCATCAGGTGGAAGCCAGGCAAGAGCAACTGTTGGAAATATTAACTTCCATGTGGGCAAAGCAGAAAGGTGAAACCTCATGCTTTGTGATTAGACAGGGCAGAGCATCTTTATGGTAACAAGTAAAAACTCAACAATATTTCCTGCGCGCTTTTTTTTAAAACATGCTGGCCTAAGACCAAGGCGTGGAGCAACAGAGCTGCGCAGGCCAGCGGCTGCCCTGAGAAGAGCTCTGTGGGAGGGCAGGAAGCAGGTCTACAGAGGCCTTGGTGCGCCGGCAAGGAGAGGCGTGCCCAGGCTGCCACGGGACGCCTAGGGAGGCACGGCACAAAGGTAGTGCCTGCTTAACAAATACCCCAGACGGACGCCAAGGTTTCTTCTTCATTTCTTCCAAGGGCAAAAGGTGAGGCAGCCACACAGCCGCTGAAAGAAGCCAGGACCCTGGGAAACAAAACTTGAATGCCGCCTCAGGGCCACCAGCGGTCCAGGGAGGCACGACCAGGGGAGAGCCGGGGGCCGCCATGGTTGTGGTGCGGGAAGCCAGGGGCAGTGCCATGTGCGCCGCACCAGAGGGGCCCTTGGCCAGTCCTCTGGGCACACCTGCTGCTCTACCTGAAAGGTGCTTCCTTTCCTTTGTTTTGCTCCCTTTTTTTTTTTTTCCTGAGACAAACCAGAAAGCATAGGAGAGAAATCTAAGTTTCTAGAACTTAAAAGGAGAGAAATCTAAGTTTCTACAACTCACAAGGGACCTTCATGGACTCTAGGTCATTTCCAACTTCTTGTAGCCACTGCCGAGGTAAGGAAGGCATCGCCCCCCAGTGGCCTGGCCTGCACCCCGGGGCTGGGGTTCCCCAGGGCGGCCCCCGCCTGCCGTCCTGACTTTCCTTCCCATTGGCTACTTGTTTATCAGCAGTTTGGAATTCAGCCTTCACTACATTTCAATACATTGGAAAGTTTTTCCAATACTTTCTTGGCCTCACAGAAATGAGGCGCCAGATAATGAGCGGCCGATCTTCAATGTAATCCATGAGAGCAGATGTTGAAGAATCAAAGAAGCTCAGATGCTGACATTCCCCACGCGAGCCCACAGGTGGGGAGCCAGGAAGAGCGCCAGGTTCTGAGGCCGAAGCACAGGTAATGGGCACCCCCTTCACCCTATGGCTGTGGCCACGCCAGGATCCGCTCACACGCGTGAGACCTTTGGGTTCCTCACCTCCCACCTAGTGAGCATTTATTCGGATCACACAACATCCACAGTGCCGGCACAACCACATTCTCCGCTGGAGAGAAGCTGTCGGCATTTTTACTAGCAGGCGAAGCACTGGTGAAGTGGTAAGAAAGCCTTTTCTATCAGTAATAACTCTGTCCTAAAGGAAACCAGCACTCTTGGTTTTACTGTCCGAGTTTTCCAACATCCACCCATAACTAATTTTTTAAATAAAATACAAGTTGGACAGGCTAGTTTATGTTTCATTAACCCAGGGTAGAACACTGTGATGTAGCAGCCCTGGAAAGTTTAAAATAATATTTTCACACACCAACCTTTTGGCCTTTCCCTCTTGTCTTTGATTCCTCATGAGGTCCGTTGAGATCCTTAAAATCTTCCCATGAGCCATCTAAAACATCTTGTCTTTTTGGTCCATTTTTAACACCTAAAACCCAAGTGGATTGAAGATTAGTTAGAACTTTATATGAACTGAATACTAATGCAACTGAAGCAAAATAAAAAGTAAAAAATTAATTTGTTTATGCATATTGACAACATTAAAGTATAGTTCTTTCAAATACACCCTGCCTACTTCTTGCTCTTTGAGATCTATTTAGAACTTTCAGTTTGTTCCAATACCCCAAGCAATTCACTTAACTCAAGGGTCAGAAACAATTGTGCCTCTGTCGGCACTAATTCTACAGGGTCCCACGTGTCCATTTGATAATGCAAGAAAATGCAGGCCTATATTATGCACTATTCAACCTCCAATTCTTAGATGTTTACATAATGATCCAAAAGCAGCTGCTCAGGGAAGGCAATTCTCTACTAGAGGAAATAAGCAGTCTTAGCGTTGGGGTTGGAGTTACTCCAGAGAACAGTCTTCAGTACTAAGCTGCCAATCTACAAATGACCGATGATTCTACTCCCCACATATTTCCATCGTAGACCAGCATCTTGCCTTGAAAAGACATAAACCAAGAAGACACTCATCACATGGAATGTGGTTTCATTAGAAGCTAAGTGACGTAAAATCCTAAGCAACTCACAAAAAGGCATGGGTTTGAATTGACTTGCCCACTACTGCAACTTTACACACCGCTGCTTGTGTTCACTCTTTCTGCCAAAATAGTTTGCCTATGACGTACTAGCTACCACTTTTGTAGTCTCAATGGGAGAACGTGTGCCTTGACATGAGGGGCATATAGCTGCTTAGGGGACACTTAGTCCCAGCCAGACAAGTGATGGTTGCCCATCATGTACAATCCATCCTCAACATCATCCCAGAGTCACTGATGCACTTAATCAACAATTTCTAATGATTAGGGACTGCCCACTAGAGATGCAAAGATGCACAAATATTGTTTCTGCTTTGACAATCCAATAAGCAGTGCAGACAAATGAATATAATAGAAAGCAAAAAATAATTTAAGTGCCATTAGGAATTAAAAGTCATGTAATGTGAGCATGACTGCTTTGCACACTGTCTCAGATAAATAGGATGCTCTAATAAAAAAAATACCATTAAATTTGGAACATCAGGTTTGAAAGTTTTGGTTCATCTTTCAAAAATAGAGTTCTACTAAGTGAAAACAAAATACATAATGATAGTTAAATGTGTGCTTGAATTCAAACTTTTATTTGCAACCTGGGTCCTAACAATGTCTTAAGGTCACATTCTGAACAACCTGTAACCCTAACACCAGACGCCTCTGGAGGCACACCAACTACATGGGGTCCCACGAGCTCCTCTGCGGCCTCTCATATCTGACTTTAGTTCACATCTCGCCCAGTGCTGCTTCAGCCCGATGACTGCCTGTCCCCAGTGACGGCCTCAGCCAGCTAGAGACACACCTCACTGGGAGCAGATGCGTGAGCAGACCAC